>NW_005371082.1:1370176-1375946 GCF_000412655.1 Myotis brandtii | reverse complement strand
GTTAGGAGCCAGCGGTCCCGGATTGCGAGAGGGTTGTCTGACTACCGGTTTAGGCCCGATCCCACATCGGGCCTAAACCAGCAGTCAGACAACCCTTGAGGGGTCCCAGATTGGAGAGGGTGCAGGCTGGGCTGAGGGACACCCCCTCCCGTGCATGAATTTCATGCACTGGGCCACTAGTTTATATATATAGATTTTGAAGATAAGAAAAACAACCTAGTGCGACAAAAGGAATTGCTAAACTTAAAATTTGTTTCTATGCACACGAGAAAGCAGATCATAAAAGATTCATTAAAATTAACCTTAAATGTGGAAAACATTAAGTGATTGAGTTCTTCATGGTTTTGTAAACTACATATTTAAACTTTAAATAATATCAATTAATTCCTAATATAAAAGAGAAGGAAATCAGCCCTTTTGTACCTCCCTCTACTTTCCCTTCCCTATACTTAATTTTTTTTTTTTTTTTTTTTTTTTTACAGGGAGAGAGAGAGAAACATCAATGTGAGAATAAACAGTTGCCTCCTGCATGCTCCTTGAACTCACAAGCTAGGTATGTGCCCTGACAGAGAATCAAACCCCTACCTTTTTGGTATATAGCACTTCAATCAACTGAGCCACACCAACCAGAGCTCCCTTCCCCACACTTTTTGAGTTTTGTTTTTATATACTTATTTCGACATTGCTAGAATAAAACCCCAGCTGTGTGAATTGTAATTCTACAACTAAAACTATGTAAGACTATGCAAATGCCTTGATTCTATATTTAAACTAGGGGCCCAGTGCACGAATTTGTGCACCTTGAAAGGAATTATGGGTCGTGAGGCTACGGTGGGCACAGGGACGGATCTTGGCCTATTCTTTCCCCCCCCTCCCGGCCCTTTCTGCCACAGTCCCAGGCCCCTGTCTGCTGGCAGCCCCACTCCCACTGTCACTGCTCCCACATGCTGACGACGCCAGCCCCGCTCACATCCGCTGATGGCACATAGCAGTTGGGGCCAGCGCCAGCAGTGGGTCCAAGTGGGGCCAGCACTGTCAGTGGGTACGAGTGGCATCTGCTGCCCCAATCGCCCCTCAGGAGCAGGGGGAGGTAGAGAAGCCCTCAGGGGCAATCGGGCCTGCAGCCACTGCTTGCACCCACTGATGGTGCCAAGTGATCAGGACTGGCACCAGGCACTGGTAGTGGGTGTGAGCAGGGCCAGTGCTGGCAGCAGGTGGGAGCGCTAGGCAGGACCACGGCATGCAGGAGCAAAGAATTTTCAGTAACCACCAGAGGCTCTCCTCGATGACAGCGACTGACCTTGGTCTGGTGCCCCTGCTCACCTGCTCCACCATCCCGCCATGGCCAATGCCTGCCATGTTCCACACATGGCCCCTGGTGGTCAGCGCACATCATAGCAACCAGTTGTTCTGTTGTTTGGTTGTTCCGGTTGTTCCACCATTCAGTCTATTTGCATATTAGCCTTTTATTATATAGGATGGATTCCATGCTAACCACCTGTTCTTGTATTATGGTTTCTCCATCTCTGAGTTAATTTTTCATTTTTATCTTCCACTTCAGAGTTTTTGTTATCAAATTGTATTTTTTAAGGAGGTACGTTGGCTGCTCCTTGAATTCTTGCTAAGACTATTTATTGTTTTTATACTTACAGAACAACTTGATTAGTCATCCAGTTTTCGGGTCACATTTAATTTTCCTAAGACTTTGTAAGCAAATATTTACTCTTTCTGGCATGGAGGGCTTTTGTTCAGATGCCTATATGATGCACTCTTTACAGGGGAGTATCTTTTCTTCACTAGAACTTGACATTACAGATTTCCTGGAACACAGTGTGTTCCATCAAGCAACAACTTTTTAAAAATCACAAAAGTGTTCTATAACTATTTGAATACTCCTTGTGTCTTTGTTGCTATTCTCTTCTTCAGCAACACCAATTTTATGTATGTTAGACTTATTTTTCTTCCATATCAATCAATGTTGCAATGATCACTTGCTACCTCATGAAATTCATTAGACTGCCTGTCTAAGTCCTTGCTGTGTTATCTATTATCTAAGTCACAGCTTGTCCTCTTGTTTTGAGGCTGAAAATGTAATTGTCATGCCTGCAACACTTTTATTTCACAACCCCCAAAGGAAAGAAAAGGAGGAATCATTTCTTTTCTATTTCAATCTTAGGTCTTGCCAGCTAACTTTTCATCTTTAATTGATTTTCTAACTTATTTTTTAATAAGTGTATTTTTTAAAAATTTAAACACTATTTATTTATTTACTAGAGACCTGGTGCATGAATTTGTGCATGAGTGGGGTCCCTCGGCCTGGCCTGTGGAATCAGGATGAAACCAGTTCTCTAACATCCCCTGAGGGATCCTGGGTTGCAAGAGGGTGCAGGCCAGGCAGAAAGACACCACCAGTGCACGATCAGGGCCGGGGAGGGATGTGGGTGGTTGGCCAGCTGGGGAGGGACCACGGGAGCGCTCCAGGGCATCTCTGGCCCATCTCGCTCAGTCCCAATCAGCCAGACCCCAGCAGCAAGCTAACCTACTGGTTGGAGCATCTGCCCCCTGGTGGTCAGTGCACATCATAGCTAGCAGTTGAGTGGCCTTTGCATATCATTAGCATATTATGCTTTGATTGGTTGACCGGACGACCAGACACTTAGCATATTAGGCTTTTATTATATAGGATTCTCACCTGAGGATATATTTATTGACTTGAGAGAGAGACACACACACACACACACACACACATCAATGTGACAGAGAAACTTTGTATGGATCTGTTGCCTCCCATATGCTCCCCAGCAGGGATCAAACCCACAGCCTTGGTATGTGCCCTGACTGGGAATAAAACCTGCAACTTTTTGGTGTATGGGATGATTCTCCAATCAACTGAGCCACTCATCCAGGGCTAACTTAAACACTTCTAAAGAGAGATCATGTGGTCTATGATTTCTTTGAACTATGGAGAATTATTATTGTGAATTTTTACTTACTGAGTTTCTTTAGGTAATTTACTTTTTTCTGTTCTTCTTTTAAACTTAAATTTTATTTTTCAATTTCAGTTTACATTCAATGTTATTTTGTATGAGTTTCAGTTGTACAGCATAATGGTTAGACAATCATATTTTTCAAAGTGTTCCCCTTGATATTTTCAGTACCCACCTGGAACTCTACATAGTATTACATTATTGATTATATTCCTTATGCTGTACTTTACATCCCCATCATTATTTTGTAACTATAAATTTGTGCTTGTTAATTCCTTCAAATTTTTCACCTAGCCCCTCAACTTATCTCCCATCTGGCAACCATTCACGTATTCTCTGTATTTGTGAGTCTGTTTCTATTTTGTTTGTTCATGTATTTTGTTCATTAGATTCCACAAATAAGTGAAATCATACAGTATTTGTCTTTCTCTGACTGACTTATTTCACTTAGCATAATACCCTCCAGGTTCATCTATGTTCAAATTATAAGATTTCATTCCATTTTATAGACAACTAATATTCTATTGTGTATATGTATTACTACATTTTTTATACATTCATTTATTGATGGACACTTGGGTTGCTCTCATATCTTGGTTATTGTAAATAATGCTGCTATGTACATAAGAGTGCATATACTCTTTAGAATTAGTGTTTTGAGTTTCTTTGGATTTCCCAAAAGTGGATTTACTGGGTCCTAAGGAATTTCCATTTTTAATTTTTTGAGGCCAGCCCTTTTCCCATCTCTGCCCTTGCCACCAGTGGCTTCTTCTGTATATCCTTGGTTATCAGCTAGTCTTCAGTCATTTATTCAGGTTGATTGTTCTATAATTTTGTTGTGATTCCTATTTGGTCCTGGGGGAAGTTGAGTGTAACTTTCACCTACTCTGATGCTATCTTGTATCCAGGTAATTTATTTTTTGATGCATTTTTGCAATGTGTTATCACCTGACTACTTCCACACACCCCATATACATTTTTCCCCAAATTTCTTTTTACACATATTTCAGTGGTTCCTTTGTCATTGTTACTCATTGAATGCATACTACCTACTGTTTGCAAGGGAATACTATGAGTCCAGGGCTGTAGTGGAGGAATAACTGGGTACTTAGTTGTCTTATAACAAATATTCTATCACCATATCTGTCATTTCCTCTGCCCTGAGAGCAAGTCTTCTCTAACTTTTGAACATTGTTGGCAATCTTCTTCAGTAAGGGTTGAATAGTAAATATTTTGGGGTTTGTGAGCCATATAGTTTTCTGTGTCAACTACTCAACTCTGTCATTGTACCCTGTTATAGGCTGAATTGTGTCCCCCTAAAATTTACAGGTTTGAGCCCTAATTCCCAATGTCACTGTATTTGGAGATAATGCATTTAAGGAAGCAATTAAAGCTAAATGATGTCATAAGGGTGGGGCCCTAATTCAGTAGGACTGGTGTTCTTTTAAGATGAGGAGGAGACAAAGACCCTGTGAGGACACTGCAAGAAAGTGGCCTAAAATCCAAGGAGAGAGTCCTTTCAGGAGAAACCAACTTTGTCAGCACATTGATCTTGGACATGCAGCCTCCAGAACTGTGAGAAAACAAAGTTTTGTTATGTAAGCCACCAAGTTTGTAGTATTTTGTTATGACAGCCCTAGTATACTAATATATAGGATTAAAACAGTCATAGACAAGATATAAACAAATAAGCATGCCTGTTATTAAAAAAATCTTTATGAATGCTAACATTTAAATTTAATATAATTTTCTGTTACAAAATATTATTCTTCATTTGATTTTTTTTAAAAAAAACCATTTAAATATGTAAGAGCCATTCTCAGCTCATGGTAGAACAAAAACAAGCAATGGCTGGATTTGCCTGCTGGTTCTAGTTGCGACCCATGCTGTAAAGGGCAATGTGATTCACAGTGAAGCCCAGTAAGTCAGAAGCCTTTGTATAATTTCCCTCATCCTTCAGTCTTTCTCACTTCTGGGTGTAGACATTAATATGGCACTTCAGCTTGTTTTCATGTGCTTGCCTCTCCTGCCTTCCTAATGTGACAGGGCACTCACACAAGGACACTGCCTTCTTCTCTCAAACTTTCCTAGTACTGGTTGTTCTAATAAAAAGTCATGTGAGCCTGGGTTGGGCCTCCAAGCCTCAGTATTTTCAAATTTTTTGAAAGTATCCCAAGTGATTCTGATAAGCAATTATGATTGAGAGCCACTATCCAGGGGTGGGCAAACTTTTTGACTTGAGGGCCACAATGGGTTCTTAAACTGGGCCGGAGGGCCGGAACAAAAGCATGGATGGAGTGTTTGTGTGAACTAATATAAATTCAAAGTAAACATCATTACATAAAAGGGTACGGTCTTTTTTTTTTTTAGTTTTATTCATTTCAAATGGGCCAGATCCGGCCCGTGGGCCGTAGTTTGCCCACGGCTGGACTAGACCTTCCAATGGTGACCGTTGATTCAGAAAAGTCTGTTTCCTGTTCAGAGCCTAGGTTTGGGGCCACTCTTAGCATCCTCATTCTGAAAGAGCTTTCAACTGTAATTGACTGTGTGTCAGTCTGTGGTTTAGGCTTATGACTATTATCTTCTTTTATTGGCAATGGAGGTTTTTCCCCCTTGTTTTCTATTATGACTCTAGGCTTTAAGAGACAGGGCAGAGTAAAAATTCCTTTACACATATATTATTTTTAATTAAACCAAAGCAAATCTTTATTATTTTTTAATTTTTTAAATTTTGTTTTATTGCTTAAAGTATTACAAAGAGTATTACATATGTCTCCTTTTTT
>NW_005371082.1:1344302-1367467 GCF_000412655.1 Myotis brandtii | reverse complement strand
TCACCTTGTTTGGGACTCTCTGTGCTTGTGTGACTTTTTTCTTCCCCACCTCAGGGAAGTTTTCTGATATTATTTCTTTGAGTAGGTTTTCTAATCCTTGTTCCTCTTTCTGTTGTTCTGGCACCAGTATTATTCATATGTTGTTTTGTTTCATGTTGTCCCATAGCCCCCTTAGGCTCTCCTGTCTTTTAATTTTTTTCTCCAATTGCAGTTCAGTTTGTGTGTGTTTTGCTTCCCTGTCTCCTAATTCGCTAATTCGGTCCTCCGCTTCTCCTAGGCTACTGTTGAAACTTTCCATGATGTTTTTTTTATTGCAGCTATATCACACTTCATTTCTTCTTGATTATTACATTAGTTGTTGATTTTTTCCTCTATCCTATTTATGCACTCTAGGACCCTTATTCTGAATTCTTTTTCTGACATATTGCATGCCTCTGTTTCACTTAGCTACTTTCCTGGCGATTCCTATTTTTCTTTCCTTTGGGGGTTTCTTTGTCTACCCATTTTTGGTCTCACTGACTGATCTAGATGTTGAGTCATGCAGGGACTGCTCCTTGGGTGGCAGTGGTTCCTCAGGCTGCAGTTGCTCCTCAAGTGGTC
Source organism: Myotis brandtii (assembly GCF_000412655.1). Classification (NCBI taxonomy): domain Eukaryota; kingdom Metazoa; phylum Chordata; class Mammalia; order Chiroptera; family Vespertilionidae; genus Myotis; species Myotis brandtii. The sequence continues at coordinate 1,366,867 of NW_005371082.1, read as the reverse complement.
GCGGTAGTGGCTGCTTCTCAGTTTGCAGCAGCTACTCTGGTAGGTGCTGTTTGCAGCAGTGGTGTCTCCTCTGGCTGGTAGGTGAGGCTGCTCGCACAGCAACTGTTCCTTGGACAGGGGTGGGCTGATCACGAGGCTGCTGCTCTTCAGGTGGGGGCGGGCTGAGCGCCGCTGCTGCTCCGTGGACAGGAGCGGGATGTTCACGTGGCTTCTGCTCCTTGGATGGGCACGGACTGCTCACATGGCTGCTGCTTCTTGGATTGGGGCTGGCTGCACGCTGCTGCTGTTCCTCAGATGGGGCCGGCTGCTTGTGAGGCTGCCGCTCTTTGGACAGGGGCAGGTTGCTTACAGGGCTACTGTTCCTCGTATGGGTGCCAGCTGCTCATGCAGCTGCTGCTCTTCAGATGGGGGACGGCTGCTTGTGTGCCTGCTGCTCCTCGGGCAGGAGTGAGCTGCATGTGCGGCTGCTGCTCCTTGTATGGGGGTGGGATGCTCACCCAGCTGCTGCTCGTTGGACAGGTGCAGACTGCGTGTGGCTGCTGCTCCTTGGACCAGTGTAGGTGGCACAGGGCTGCCGCTCCTCAGATGTGGTTGGTCTGTCTGCTTGTGTGGCTGGTGCTTCTTGGGCAGGGGTGAGGTGATGTGGCTGTGAGCTGGACCATCTGCTGTAGGAAGGAGCACCTGAGGCCTTGCTGGCTGACATTCTCTTCTGGTCTTGCTTCCTCCTGCTGCCAGGTTCTTCCAATACATAAAGGAACCTTTCTAAGCTTTGGAGAAACATTACCCATACTTATTCAGGTGGAATTGTTAATTATTATTAGTTAGTTCTTATATCCACCCATTTTGATGAGCAAATATAATATTTGGATTTTCTTAGAGCGAAGATTCTCAACCTGTAGTCAGTCCCTAGGAGAGAAATCACCCTCATTTGGTAACTTTTCCAAATGCCTACACACATATTTTTGAATGGAAGTCAACCAAAGGCTTCTGGATAATCGGGAATATATCTTTTCTTCTGCTTTCCCAAGGCATAGCCCAGGGCTTGGTCCAGAGTAAATATCTGTTGAATCACTAATCTCAGTTTTTCCTATTAAGTATTTCCCTGCCTCTTCTATGTACACTGGGTCTATTCTCATACATGCTACTGTCATCTCCTCTTTGGTGCTTATTTCTCCATTTGGCAGCAGAATGGCCTTGTTATATCATAATTTGAACCTGCCACTCAATAAGAGTTCTTTATTCTTAGGATGAGGACCAAAGTCAGGCATATGGGAGACATTCAATAAATAATCGTTAAATGAGAAATTGAAGGAAATCAGTAGCCTCAGGACCTAAGTTGGAGCTGAAATAGGTCATTAAGTTATAGAATCTCCTTTAGTGGTTTATTAAACCTTTTTTAACTTCAGTTTTTTCAATCTATAAATATCTGCTTATGACCATAAACCAAAATAAAATAGTAGATGAATGTATTAGTTTATTATTGCCAACAGGCAATTCCAAGATAGAATTAGACCTGCCAGAGATTTACTGAGAAAGGGAGCAGGGAAAGGTGGAGGAAGCCTCATACTGTTTTGGAGGTGGGAAGAGAGAGTAAAAGAAGAGTCATAGAATAAGTATAGTTCCATAAGAGGTTTGGCCAGACCACTGGGAAATCCTGTAGCAAAAAGTTAAAGATAGGGAGTGACCTGCTACTGGCTACAGAGGGCCTGTATCAGTAACCCCACCAAACTCATTCATTGGGTGGGAGCAGCCTGTGGAAAGTATGGCCTTAGTGTGGTGATTTTTTATGGCTTCTACAACCAGGAAGTCCTTTGAATTAGGAGAGGAGGAATTGAATAAATACAAGAAAAAAACCATCTTTCAGTTGTCCAAGGACTGTCCATTTAGCTTGTGGGTAATACACTAAACACTCATCAGTCTTGTTATTTTAGTTTCTTATTCCTGCTACATTCCTTTTATCTTTTTCACTACTCACCATTTTTATGCAGAAGTTGGCAGGAACAAGAAGCAAAAAGAATCAGGCCATGATTTTCTACTATTGAGGACTAAGCAGCAGGATCAAAATCCTGCCTCTCCCACCTTAATTTTTTTAACTCTTTCTTTTTGGGGAATGCTTCTCTTAAATATTTTCAATGATAACATACAGCAAAGTGTTTATACAAGTATTTTTGTCTAAAGATGATGTTAAATTACATTTTGGTAGATAATAGTTTTAAAGTTTCAGTTTCCTATTACCACAGATAAAAGTAGTGACAGTTATGTTATTATCTCTTATACATTCATCTCTTATTGGCATTTTGTTAAACTATTGATTTTTCTATGGCTTTCAAATTCCAAACAAAAAGGATGCTCCAGAAAAGCCAACACCAGTGTTTCTTCTATACCCAGAAAGAAAACATATTCTCAAGAGTTAGTTTTATTTATTAAAGAAATTAGGATTCATTCAGGAGGTTACTTTAGCTGGGGCCAGACAGAGGAGCAAACCATCCAAATTTTTACATTTTTCAGGGATGTGTGTCCAGAATTTGGTGACCCAGTTCTTCCCTATTAGCCTATATTCAGCTGAACAAGTAGGGCCTAAATCATCAAGCTTATGATTTTTTTTCTTGTTTGTTTTTAAAACCAAAACCACTCTTAAAAAGAAAATGAAGCATTAAATAAAATATGCCACTATAATTTTGTGTAATTAGCTGGCAATTCTGGTTTATAAAAACAAACCTGAAAGCCAAGGCAAATAGGCCAGTGAGGCAGTCAAACTCAGGGGGATGTTGCCCAAGGAGGCCAGCCATGTGGTAACAGCCAAACCAAACTCTTGATTTTTATTTCTTCCTTATGCACACCTAAAAGTGAAATTGGGGGTTGGGGGGAGGTATAATTACTAAAAGACTGAATTGGGATGTGATAGAATGACTTCTTTTCCATACCTTCTTTAAAGGTGGGCAATATTTTTAAAGTTAGAGATGAAGCTGAATAGAGTAGTTGAAGAGAAGGATATTTTCATGTAGCTACACATAAATGTCTGAGGTTACTCGTTGATTTAGAATGCATAGTTTAGCACAGTGAGTGCCTAATCTGATCCTAGATGGGACAGGGTACATGATTTTTAAATTTAATTTTTACATTCTTATGAGGTATATATTATTATTTTCATTTTAAATACAAGAAAAGTAAGTCTCAGAGAAGTGAGAAAAGTTGCCTAAGCTCATATAACTAATAAGAATTGAATTCAAATCCAATGTGTCTAACTCAAAATTCCAACTCTTTCTAATATGCCTTGAAAAAATAAGTAGAGAGAGACATGTCTTAATTTTTCAGAATTCATAATTTGTTTAAAGAGAAAAGGCAAGTTTGGAAAATAACTAGAGATAGTTTTATCTACACTAATAAAAGAGAAACATGGTAATTGGCGTACGACCGCTACCCTTCCCATTGGCTAATCAGCATATCCTTATGCAAATTAACTGTCAGCCAAGATGGCGGCCGGCAGCCAGGCAGCTGGAAGCGAACATGAGGCTTGCTTGCTCCAGTGACTGCAGACTCCAACGTTCCCCGCCTCACTTGCCGGCCTCTGAGTTGCAACTCTAAGCAACTATGTACTATGTTGCAAATAAGAAGCTAAACAAAACCCCAGAAACCAGCTTTCAGCCTGCCGGGATCTCAGAGCTGAAGTTATACATTGTTTCGATTATAGAACGGCAAACAAACCAGATACGAAGCCTCAGAGCTAGAGCCAGAGCTAAAGCTGGCCCAGAATAAAATAAAAAAAGAGAAAAAAAAGGAGCGGTTGGGAGCTTCAGTCAACAACCGCCAGCCTGAAAGCAGCCCTCAGCCCCTCACCCAGACTGGCCAGGCACCCCAGTGGGGACCCCCACCCTGAAGGGTGTGTGACCAGCTGCAAACAGCCATCATCCCCTCATCCAGGCTGGCCAGGCACCCCAGTGGGGACCCCCACCCTGAAGGGTGTGTGACCAGCTGCAAACAGCCATCATCCCCTCATCCAGGCTGGCCAGGCACCCCAGTGGGGACCCCCACCCTGAAGGGTGTGTGACCAGCTGCAAACAGCCATCATCCCCTCATCCAGGCTGGCCAGGCACCCCAGTGGGGACCCCCACCCTGAAGGGTGTGTGACCAGCTGCAAACAGCCATCATCCCCTCATCCAGGCTGGCCAGGCACCCCAGTGGGGACCCCCACCCTGAAGGGTGTGTGACCAGCTGCAAACAGCCATCATCCCCTCATCCAGGCTGGCCAGGCACCCCAGTGGGGACCCCCACCCTGAAGGGTGTGTGACCAGCTGCAAACAGCCATCATCCCCTCATCCAGGCTGGCCAGGCACCCCAGTGGGGACCCCCACCCTGAAGGGTGTGTGACCAGCTGCAAACAGCCATCATCCCCTCATCCAGGCTGGCCAGGCACCCCAGTGGGGACCCCCACCCTGATCCAGGACACCCTTCAGGGCAAACCAGCCGGCCCCCAGGCCTCTATCCTATATAGTAAAAGGGTAATATGCCTCCCAGCACCGGGATCAGCGTGACAGGGGGCAGCGCCCAAACCCCCTGATCGCCCTGCAGCTCTGTGTGTGACAGGGGGCGGGGCCACAACCTCCCTATCCGCCCTGCTCTGTGCGTGACAGGGGGTGGCACCGCAACCTCCCCATCGACCCTGCCTTGAGTGTCTCAGGGGGCGGTGCCCCAACCCCCCAATCGGCCCCACCCTGAGCGTGACTGAGGGTGGCATCGCAACCTCCCAATCCGCCCTGCTCTGTGCATGACAGGGGGCGGCACCCCAACTCCCCAATCAGCCCTGCTCTGAGCCCGACCAGGGGCTGCACCTAGGGATTGGTCGTTATCTGCCGAGGGGTCCCAGACTGCGAGAGGGCACAGGCCGGGCTGGGGGACCCCCCTCCCCACCACCCCGAGTGCACAAATTTTTGTGCACCGGGCCTCTAGTATTTATATAAAATATATGTATATGAGTGTGAGACTACAAGAGTACAGAAGAGGGAAACACTGTGTTGCTTCTCAGATGATAGACAGGTTTCTCCTGTGCCCTCTCTCCAGCTCCAGCCCTCCTTCATCCTCCTGGCCTTCATATCCTCAAAGAAGCTAGAGGACCCTGGATGTGTATGCCCCTAACTTTCTTTCACCAGTCGCGCCTTAACTCTTATCAGCTGTCCACCTCAGCCAAGCTGTCCCTGCCAGGTCTTGAGCTCCTCAGTTCATTCTTGCCCCTTCTCAGACCCCCTGCTCCTTGTAACTGCAACTGCAGTTGTCATCAAGTTTCTGTCTTAAGGTCTAAAATGTATTGAAATCTCTTCTAATTTGCAAAAGCCCTCCATCACACTGCCTCCTAAGGCTAGCACATTTGTATCCTCAACCATTCTAGGTCAAGTTTCTTGAGATTAGATTACTTTCCCCCTATTTATTGTTTAACTTATTCTATTCAAATTTCTATTCCATACCTCTAGCCAAGGACATAATTACCAATCTTCAGTATCTTCAGAGTTGTCAATTTTCAGCCCTTTTTCTATTAATCTACTCCTCCTGGTTTAAATTATTATTTTTTGTCATACACTCTATCACTCTGGCTGTTTTTCCTCAGTCATTTCCTTCAGCTTCAAAAATACTTTTGTGTTCCAGACTTTTACCTTTGCCTCTCATTTTCTCAATATAATCACTTTCCCGAACAATCTCATCCTCGTTCAGAGCCAGAATTATCACTGAATATTGCATATTGATTCAGTTGGACCTTAAGAAGCTTTTCCTCAACTCCAGCTTCTTTATACAGTCCCAACAGGTTGTCTCACAATGGCTTCAAACTCAATGTGTCTAAAATTAGAATTCCTTAGAATCGAAACACTTCACCACTTCAACGTGTTTTTTTTTTTATTGGTCCTCAGCCAAGGATATTTTTTCCCATTGATTTTTAGAGAGAGTGAAAGGGAGGAAGATGGGGGAGAGAGAGGAAGAGAGAGAGAGAGAGAGAGAGAGAGAGAGAGAGAGACATAAATGTGAGACACATTGATTGGTTGCCTCCTGAATGCACCCCAACTGGTACTGGGACCTGCAATCCAGGTACATGACCTTGACTGGGAATCGAACCAGCAACCCTTTGGTACACAGGCCGATGCACTAACAACTGAGCAACACTAGACAGGGCTGTTACTCATCTTTAGCATGACACCTCTCTCTCCTCCATCCCTCTCTCTCCCTGATTTTAACCAATCCCCTTCTTAATGACTCATAACTACTGCTTCCTCACACATAGTCTGGTCCAGGTCCCTATGTTTCACCTGGTCCTGGTTTACTGCAACCATCCCCTAACTTGTGTCTAATCTCTTCCTCTTTCAGTCCATCCCTCATGTTCTTCCAGATTTACCATGATAAAAACCTACATTTTTGGAGTCCTCACCACCCATAGAAGTAATTCTCAACTTTTTAGCATAGAATATGAGCTTCTTTATTATCTAGCCCATTCTTATTTTTCTAACCCTATCACTTTACACTCTTCTCATAACATTGCAGCAATAACAAAATACTTGAATTTACCCAAATACTCATGCTTTCCTCTGCCCCTTTCCTTCATACATGTTGTTCCTTCTCTCTGGAATCCCTGCCCCCTCTTGTTTTTCTCAAGGTTTAAGTAGAAAAAATGTTTTATTTAGAGCTAGTTAATTCACATCTTTCCATTTCTCAAAAATTAATAAATTGGCTTTGCAATCAGAGCTTTTGTTTGTCCCTATCTAGAAAATGCATCTGTTAGCAGTCAATTAATTATCATTTTTTCTAAATAAATTTAATGAAAATTTCTATGATATATGTTTTATACTATTGCATTTATGCTTTCAGAGAAGTAGTGACATTTTCTAGAGGAAATGTCAGGATCTGGTATGCTAGGGTCAGTCAGAGTCAGGGACAGCCTGAGCCCAGTGTCCAAGTTGGAGCAGGACACAGCATTGGAGCTAAAGGGGGGAATACAGGAAATCTGAGCAAGCAGAGCAATAAGACCCATGTTTGGAGTTCATGGTTCAGAGACAAGGGGAGCATCTGGAGGCTTCCAGGCCTCTCTGGCTCTCTCAGCAGCATCAGGATCAACTGCTGCTTTCATACAGGCTTCTGGTAAAGCCTGCATTGGAATGGAAGGATTGGTCAACTTTCCCTAAAGAAAGTGTAGTTGCCCTGACCGGTTTGGCTCAGTGGATAGAGTGTCGGCCTGCGGACTGAAGGGTCCCAGGTTCGATTCCGGTCAAGGGCATGTACCTGGGTTGACCATCGAGGGTCTCATTAGATTTCCTGTACATCTCATCAAGTTTATCGACAGACTCTAGAAGCCTCTTGAGAGACCTCAAAAGTGTGGTTCTGAACTCAATATCCTCCCTTGATAGTTTTGTCCTGTTTCTTTGTCTCCGCATTTTTTACGCTTTCTTGGTACACCCCCTAGTGGTCTTTGTGCGCAGTCTTGTTGTAGTTAAGCCTTGATTGTTGTAGTTAATACTAGAGGGATTTGACCTCCAGGCCGACTGGCTGTGTTAATCAGCTGTGTCTGCAGTGGAAGAACTTGTGTCCTCTAGGGAGGTGCTAATCTAGCCTTTGCCTGAGGCTATCCGACAAATGCCTCTGTGCAGGGCTTGGGCGGGGCGGGTCCCACGGGATCAACAGGGCGGAGGAGGGAGCAGTTATGGCTGCTCTCAGTCCGTCCCCAGGGGCTCTGCCTCTCTGTCCCAGCAACGGCTGCAAACCTCGGAGGGACCGTAGCCAGACAGTCCTGCTTCTCCCGTTTGAGTCTGGGTCCCTAGAGACTCGCTGGAGCTCAGAGTCTGAGGCTCCCTCCGGATTGAAACAGACAACCGCGCCCTCAGCCACCAGCCCCTGCCGTGCGCACTCCGCACCTTAGTATTTTACTTCAGCACTGCGCCTCCTCTGATTCTCGGTTCCTCCTAGTTGTAGAACTTCCACTCAGCCAGCCTTCCTGTGGTTCTGGATGATGTCCGTTCCGTCTTTTAGTTGTATTTTTGAAGTGGTTGTTCGAGGCAGCAAACTCCGGCGTTAACCTATGCCGCCATCTTGGTTTCCCCCTCCGATGTTTCTCTCTCATCAATGTTTCTAACTCTCTATCCCTCTCCCTTCCTCTCTGTAAAAAAATCAATAAAATATATTTTTTTAAAAAAAGAAAGTGTAGTTGTACAAAAGATGGACATTTTTAGGTCCTTATGGTTTTTAGGCCCTCATGGCTTTTCTGGAAAACTTACTTCAAATATTTATCAAGATGCAAAATTACCTGGAATATTGTTTTAGAATGAATTTTTATTAATCAAACTGATCCAGGAAAATTTTATAATTAGATTTGTTATTGAGAAACTTCATTTTTATTTGATGCATTCCTTTCTTCCTTCATTTATTCATTTCTGGGACTTGGTCCAAATCTTATATAAAACATACACAGAAAGAGAGAAAACAAGTGGCCTCTTTATATAAATTAATCAAGAAGGAAATGAAGTCACCCAAATTGGTCTATGCCATCTGTGGTCTGTGATATATATAGCAAAACTACAGTTATGTTTTTTCTTTAAATGTTAACTGTAAAATAGAAAATTCTTTTTATTAATACCAGATGTCAGGAATGCTTATTAAAATGCTTATTAAATCATTTTAGATTCACTGAACTAATAAGACTACTTTTTAAAATTTAGATTTTTCTGAAATTATGTATTACTATTTCTATTCAAATATGTAATTACTAATACATACATAAACCAACATTTACATTTAGAAGTAGAAGATTTATACATCATGGGATGAATGGAAATATTTCTAATTCTGCAAAAGTAGATTTTTATTTGACTCAATTTAATTATATTTTTATATAGCACTGAAAATAAGCATTACTTTCCATATCTCAGCTTAAAAAGAAATCGGTGGCAATAAAGATAAAGAGTAGATATTAACATTATATTAAATATTTTCTCTATCTCTTTTAGCAGATTTTTCTTTGGCTTTCATAACCTAGTTATTTGTGAAGAAATCTGTTATCTTCTATTTCTCCATACACACCCACCAACTAAGAATTACTACAGTCTCTTCTCAATCTGAGTTAGAGAAGAGCTAGCTTTGAAAATTAGGTAGGAACCATTACATAAAATTTTTGAAGAAATGAAAAGTTTTAGAAATTTCTCTGAAAGGTCATGCTTTTATCAATAATGAAAATTAGCATGGTAACTAAGGAACATTATATTTTCATTTTATTTCTTTAGAAACATACGTTGGTTGAACTTCTTTCCTTAGGCGGACTCCCGGAAGAGACTCTGGAATTACAGATTATAATGCTTTTCAATATTTCCTTTTTAATTTTTGCATATCATTTGTACATGATTTATTAGGTAGCTAACGTGAAAGGGATTAGAAAACCTTTTTTGAGATATAAATTCACCTACATAAAAGTCAGTCAGCCTTGCCCTGGACAGGTAGCTCAGTTTGTTTGAGCATCATCCCATACACCAAAATGTTACAGGCTCAGTTCCCGGTCAGGGCGCATATGGGAGACAACTGATCAATGTGAAGTTTCTCTCTCTCTCTCTCTGTTTTTCTCTCTCTTTTCCTCTCTCTTTAAAAATCAATAAACATATCCTTAGGTAAGTATTTTTTAAAAAGTCATCCTTAAATTATTTGGACCAAAGTCAGTGTGTAATACTCACATTTCTTATGTGTGTCCCACTTTCTAGAGGTAATCTGGTGATTTACCTTATTGTGCATTGCTTCTTAGACATTATTCTGTAATCTTTAAATCAGGGTAACCACTGAATATAATTAATTCAGTTTAAAACCAGCAGGTGTATTCTGAACAAAGTAAAGAGCAAATAGTAAAATAGTTACATGTTTACCTAAGAGTTTGCTTACTTTGGGATTTTATCTGCTGCTTTGGTTTTAAAGGTTTACTACGGGGTATTAGGAACAAATGGGCCTTTTGTGTTTCAGGAGCAGCAGGTGTTAACACAGCTTTCTAGTTTCACTTGGACAGCACTTGTTAATGTATTTATTGACATGATTGATTATCACATGCCCCAAGGGCCACAGCCTTTCAAAAAAAATGTATCTGGAATTCTTTATGGTTTTCTAATGCTGTTCTGTTCATCTAACGTGCATATTTGTCTATGTGGTAAAACATACATGTCTGGGCACATTTGTTCCAAAAAGCAATTGCATTTATATCCATTCTATCACAAAACAAATTTCTAGGATGTTATTATCCTTAGATTGTTTATGTGAACATGGATTTATAATTACTATGGCTTTTAGAGGTACTAAACATTTAATACTTTCTGGAGGGGGAGGTCTCACCAAATGAGACAAATGACTCTTAAACATACTTCAAAGGAATTTACTACAATTTATCCATGAGATAATTCTAACAGGTCTAGAGTTCCTAAATCTCTACTTTGGATGATTTGCCTGCCCACAGGCATCTATACAACAGAAAGAAAGGGTCAATCACCCAGCATAGTGCTAGAAATGTGTATTTCTATATATTGCTTAAGCAATCAACAAATATTTAATGAATAAAAAAATCCAGAGAAATACCCATTATCTAGAGATGTTTAATCAAACTATACTGGCATCAGTGATGGCATTATCCCACATTGTGCTCCTAAGTGCAGCCTTCCTTATGTTACTTGAGTGGATTATAATCTCATGATGACTTTAGTGGAGTATAAATAATTATCCATCAAAGTAGTAGCAGTTTCTTTATTATCTTCCTGTGTCACATTTTGCATCTTAGAAATATTCTATTAATATGTTATATTGCTGGGGTATAAAAGTTTCTACTCAATTGTTTGGATTTTCAAACAGAAGTGTTTGAAGCCAAGGCAGTGAAAGTGAAACATAAATTTGCAATAGAATATGTACATTTGGTGATTTTTGTGTGTATCTTTCTTTTCAGTTGTGGAAATATATATCATAAAGTTTATTATCTTAGCCATTTTAAGGTATAATTAATCTTAGCCATTTTAAGTGTATAGTTAAATGGCATGAGTACATTTGTGTTATCATGCAACCATCACCAACTCCACCTTCAGAACTCGTCATTTTGCAAAACTGAAATTCTGTACTCATGAAACAGTGACTAACTCCTTGTTTTCTCCTTTTCTTAGTAATGAAAATTATTATGCTAAAATATTTCTGTATAGCCATAAGAAAAATACATTCATGAACACATTTATAATGTTTTAGAACTGACATATTATAGAAAAATACATATTATATATTTATTCTTTGCATCATCATTTTTCCTGAAAAATGAATGTCCCTACACTTTTGCTTCTAAACTTTCATGTACTATTAAAATGGTTACAAGCATTAGGGGTTCATTTTTAAATATCTCCAACACCTTTGAATTTTAGTAATGTTTTTCAAATACTTTTTATTTTTCAAAAGCACTAAGTATTGCTGCTTTAATTTTAAACATTTAATTTCTCTGTTTTCTCATTGTGAGACTTAACATTAACATTTTTTTATATTTCCATATATGTACATTTATAAGTTGACACTTGAACAGCACAGGTTTGAACTGTGTGGGACCACTTATAAACAGATATTTTTCAATAAGTACCGTTATTGATTTTGATTTGTGGTTGGGAGTGCCAGGATGTGGAGGGCCAGCTACATGCATTGATCCATGGACATTTTATACAGAGGACTTGAGCATCTGTGGATGTTGGTGTTTGTGGGGTTCCTAGAACCAATCCCCAAGGTAGTTAAATATGGGGGAGTCAAAAGATATATGGCCAAGGTAGTTAAATATGGGGGGAGTCAAAAGATATATGGAGATTTTTGACAGTATGGGGTTCAATGTCCCCAATCCCTGCATTGTTCAAGGGTCAACTTATGTCAAATTCAAACTCTATGTAATGTAATATTTTATATTCATAACTAAATAATACTCAACCATACATTTTAAAAACTGATCTTCATCATTGAAAGTATTACAGATGTCCCCTTTTGTTACCCATTGACCCCCTCAACTCTGTACCCTGCCCTCCCAGCCCAGGCCTTCACTGCATTATTGTCTGTGTCCATGGGTTATGCATATATGGTTAATCTCTTTCCGCCCTCCCCCCTCATTCCTTCCCTCTGAGATTCATCAGTCTGTTCCATGGTTCCATGCGTTTGGATTTATTTTGTTTGTCAGTTTACTTTGTTCATTAGATTCCACATATAAGTGAGAGCATGTGATACTTGTCTTTCTATGACTAGCTTATTTCTCTTAGCACAATACTCTATAGGTCCCTCAATGTGGTCTCAAAGGGTAAGAGATCCTTGTTTTTTACAGTTGCATTGTATTTTATTTTGTACATGTACCACAGGTTTTTTTATCCACTCATCTACTAAAGGGCACCTGGGCTGTTCCAGATCTTAAATATAAATAGTGCTGTTATAAACATATATTATTTCTAATTGCTTGTTTAGGGATTCTTAGGATATCTATACTAATAATAGGGTAATATGCAAATTGATTGGGACGCTGTCACAGTAACAACAGAACAGCAGGCTGCATGCTCAGCAGGTGCGGGTGGGTGGGGACTTGCAGCATCGGGGGATGGGGGCGGGGCCACAGGCGTGCTGAGAGGCCTCCGCCTGAGGGGCGGCTCCCAGACAAGTGCTGTGGCTTCCGCAAAGTGGCCGGCAAGGAGGCGGGCAGCCTAAGGACTGCAGAGCGTTGCCAAGGTGGTGTGCACCAGAGGGGCCTTGGGCTGGGGCAGGAGGCTGGCTGGCAAGGATCTGCCTTGCCCATGGAGAGCGAGGTTCTGTAGTGGCCCCAAGACACAGGTCAGCCCTGGGAGTAACAAGGGACAATGACTGCCAGTGTGGTAGGACACCCAGGCGGAGGGGCGTGGACTCGCAGCCCTGAGGCAGGGGTTGAGGGGTGGCGCCACCTCAGTGATTGGGCACCGCACTGCCAGGTACCCGACTGCGACTGCGGTAGTTCGGCGAAGCTCCTGGCGCTAACTGGTCCTCACCCTGATGGCCGTTGCCTGTCGTGGCAAAGGCTGCTTCACTGCTCACCTTTCCACTCCATGGCAAAACTGGTAACTGCCAGCTGCCTGCGCACTTGAGAGGTGACGACCCCTGCTCCCACCTCAGCCCAAAAGTAAGCCTGTGCCCGCCCCGCCCCCAGTTCCCGCCCTGCCCTGCCCCATGGCGGTGCGTGCCTGTACAGTGAGTGTGGAAGCCTACCACCTGTTCCTGAGAAGGGGGCGCAGTAAAGAATGGGGGTGGAGGGCGGGGGAGAGGAAAGAATGTGGAGTGTCCGCGATGAAGAGGTGCTTGAGAAAGAGGCTTGGAAGCCTGACTGGGAGGTTTGTTCTGTTTACCCCACAGCTGCCCCTTAGGAAGGGCGGAGAGCGTGGCTGTGAGAGCTCCCTGCATGCTGATTCAAGTTCCACAGCCAACTGGAATTGGCCTCAGTTTCCTGGTCTGTAAAATGAATTAAGTGTGTCCCAGTGCCTTCACTGAGCTTTGAGGCCCAATTGAGATAATATATAAATAAAATGAGGGAAGAAATAAGAAATAAAAGGAAGGGTGAGTAACACAAAAGAAAGATTGGAAGGAACCTGTAAACCTATTTTCACTTAAATAGAGAATATAGTCAATAGTGTTGTAATGACGGTATGATGCCAGGTGGGTACTGAAAATATCAGGGAACACTTTGTAAAGTATATCATTGTCTAACCACTATTCTGTAACTAATATAAAACCTGAAACTAATACAAAATAATATTGAATGTAAAGAAATGAAAATAAGAGTGAAATTTTTATAAATTTCAAAGTTTAAATAAAGGCTGTAAAGGAAGGAAGGGGTAGAATAAAAATAGTGTTTTTCATTTTACCACTTTATTGTCTTTTCAGTACATGAAAAACACAGTTGTCTTCATATGGTGCTTTTGTACTTTTCTAAGTCATTATCTGATTTGATGTTCAGGGCAACTTAAAGACAAGATAATTATTCCCTCCACTACACAAAGAAAGGAAATCTTGGTGTCTGGCTCTAATGATTCAGTCATGAAGCCCTTATTGTAAAGCAGGATTAGTGAAATTTTCTGTGAAGGGTCATATCTATACTAATAAAAGCCTTGGGGGCAATTAGGCCAGCAGCGAAGGGCAGTTGGGAGCGAATAGGCCAGCAGGGGAGCAGTTAGGGGGTGATCAGGCTGGCAGGCAGAAGTGGTTAGGGGCAATCAGGCAGGCAGGCAAGCGGTTAGGAGCCAGCAGTTCCAGATTGTGAGAGGGATGTCCAACTGCCAGTTTAGACAGTCAGACATCCCCCAAGGGGTCCCAGGTTGGAGAGGGTGCAGGCCGGGATGAGGGATACCCCTCTATGCACAATTTTTGTGCACCGGGCCACTAGTATTCCTATAAGTGGGATCACTGGGTCAAATGGCAGTTCCATTTTTAATTTTTGAAGGAAACTTCACACTGCTGTTGATCTCCTCCTTGAAGGCCTCAAAGAGTTTTTATTGTGTGTGTGTGTTTTTTTTATATACATTTAGATGCTCCTATAGGTGCATATATGTTTACCAGGGTTTTATCCTCATGTTGGATCTGTCACATTAGTATTACATAATTATGTTCCATGTCTTTTGTAATGGCCTTTGTTTTTTTTGTTTTTTGAAGTCACAAAATTTTAATAGTTGTTGTAATTATTTATATATTTTGCTTTTGCTTTTTTTTTGCTTTTTTTTGGTATTACATTTGTGTTCTTATCCTCCCATATCCCTCCTTTCCCCTCACCCCCCGGTGTCTGTGTCCATTGGTTATGCTTATATGCATGCATACAATTCCTTTGGTTGATCTCTCCCCCTTTCCCCACCCTCCTCTACCTCTGAGGTTTGAGCATCTGATTGATGCTTTTTTGTGCCTGGATCTGTTTTTGTTCATCAGTTTATGTTGCTCATTATATTCCACAAATGAGTGAGATCATGTGATATTTATCTTTCTCCGACTGACTTATTTCGCTTAGCATAATGCTCTCAAGGACCATCCATGCTGTTGCAAATGGTAGGAGTTCCTTCCTTTTTACAGCAGCATAGTATTCCGTTGTGTAGATGTACCACAGTTTTTTTAATCCACTCATCTGCTGATGGCCACTTAGGCTGTTTCAAAATCTTAGCTATAGTAAATTGTGCCTCTATGAATATAGGGGTGCATATATCCTTTCTGATTGGTGTTTCTAGTTTCTTGGGATATATTCCTAGAAGTGGGATTACTGAATCAAATGGGAGTTCCATTTTTAGTTTTTTGAGGAAACTCTATACTGTTCTCCACAGTGGCTGCACCAGTCTACATTCCCACCACGAGTGCACAAGGGTTCCTTTTTCTCCGCATCCTCGCCAGCACTTGTCATTTGATGATAGCCATTCTGACAGGTGTGAGATGGTACCTCATTGTTGTTTTGATTTGCATCTCTCGGATGATTAGTGACTTTGAGCATGTTTTCATTTGTCTCTTGGCCTTCTGAATGTCCTCTTTTGAAAAGTGTCTGTTTAGGTCCTTTGCCCAGTTTTTGATTGGGTTGTTTATCTTCCTTTTGTTAAGTTGTATGGGTTCCCTGTAAATGTTGGAGATTAGACCCTTATCAGTGATAACATTGGCAAATATGTTCTCCCATGCAGTGGGCTTTCTTGTTTTGTTGAGGGTTTCTTTTGCTGTGCAGAAGCTTTTTATTTTGATGTAGTTCCATTTGTTTATTTTCTCTTTAGTTTCCATTGCCCTTGGAGCTGTATCGGTGAAGATATTGCTTCGGCATATGTCTGAGATTTTGTTGCCTGTGGATTCCTCTAAGATTTTTATGGTTTCCCATCTTATATTTAAGTCCTTTATCCATTTTGAGTTTATTTTTGTGTATGGTGTTAGTTGATGGTCTAGTTTCATTTTTTTGCATGTATCTGTCCAATTTTTCCAACACCATTTATTAAAGAGACTGTCATGACTCCATTGTATGCTCTTGCCTCCTTTGTCAAATATTAATTGAGCATAGTGGTTTGGTTCCATTTCTGGGTTCTATATTCTATTCCATTGGTCTATAAGTCTATTCTTGTGCCAATAGTAAGCAGTTTTGAGAACAGTGGCTTTGTAATACAGCTTGATATCTGGTATTGAGATCCCTCCAACTTTGTTCTTTCTCAGGATTTCGGCAGCTATTCGGGGTCTTTTTAAAATTCCAGATGAATTTTTGGAGTTCATTCTAGGTCTGTGAAATATGTCATTGGTATTTTAATGGGGATTGCATTGAATCTGTAAATTGCTTTGGGTAGTGTGAACATTTTAATGATGTTGATTCTACCAATCCATGAACATGGTATGTTCTTCCATTTGTTTATGTCTTCCTCTATCTCTTTTTCGAATGTCCTGTAGTTTTCTGAGTACAGGTCTTTTACCTCCTTAGTTAAGTTTATTCCTAGTTATCTTAATTTTTTTTGGTACAATGGTAAATTGTATTGTTTTATTTTAATCTCTCTGTCAGTTTACTATTGGTGCATAAGAATTCCATAGATTTCTTGGCATTAATTTTGTATCCTGCCACATTGCCGAATTCATTTAAGTCTAATAATTTTTTGATGGAGTCTTTAGGGTTTTCTGTGTACAATATCATTTCATCTTCAAATAATGACAGTTTTACTTCTTTTCCATTTTGGATACCTATTATTTCTTCTTCTTGTCTAATTGTTATGGCTAGCACTTCTAGTACTATGTTGAACAGGAGTGGTGAAAGTGAGCATCCCTGTATTATTCTTGTTCTTAGGTGAAATGGTTTTAGTTTTTGCCCATTGAGTATGATGTTGGCTGTAGGTTTGTCATATATGGCTTTTATTATGTTGAGGTATGATCCCACTATTCCCACTTTGCTGATGGTTTTTTATCAAGAAATGGTGTTGGATTTTGTCAAATGCTTTTTCTGCATCAATTAATATGATTATGTGATTTTTATCTCTCAATTTGTGTATGTGATGTATCACATTTTTTGATTTGCAGGTATTGTACCATCCTTGCTCCCCCGGGATAAATCCTATTTGGTCATGGTGTATGATCTTTCCCATGTAATGCTGGATCCGATTTGCTAGAATTTTGTTGAGGGTTTTGGCATCTATGTTCATCATGGATATTGGCCTGTAATTTTCTTTTATGTGTTGTCTTTATCTGGTTTTGGTATTAGGGTGATGTTGGCTTCATTGAATGAGTTTGGAAGTGTTGCTTCCTCTTGACATTTTCTGCAATATTCTGAGGATGATAGGTTTTAGTTCTTCATTGAATGTTTGGTAAAACTTGCCTGTGAAGCCCTCTGGCCCTGGGCTTTTGTTTGCTGGAAACTTTTTGATGACTGCTTCAATTTTCAATAGTTATCAGAAATTTAGATTTTTAGATTCTTCCTGATTGAGTTTTGAAAGTTGTCTTTTTTTTTCTAGGAATATGTCCATTTGCTCCAGGTTGCCTAGTGTGTTGGAATAGAATTGTTCATAGTATTTTTTTTTTAACAATCCTTTGTATTTCTGTGGGGTCTGTTTTTATTTCATCTCTTTCATTTCTGATTTTGTTTATTTGGGTCCTCTGTCATTGCTTCTTGGTGAGCCTGGCTAGAGGTTCATCAATCTTGTTTATCCTTTCAAAAAACCAGCTCTTGGTTTCATTGATCTTTTGTATTGTTTTTGGTTTTTTTGTCTCTATGTCATTTACTTCTGCTCTGATATTTATTATCTCTTTCCGTCTGCTCACTCTGGTCTTTATGCATTGCTCTCTTTCTAAATCTTTAAGTTGTAGAGTTAGATGATTTACTACTATTGTTTTCTTGTTTTTTGAGGTAGGCCTGTAGAGCTATAAACTTCCCTCTCAGGACTGCTTTCATTGTGTCCCATAGATTTTGAATTGTTGTGTTTTCATTGTCATTCATTTCCAGGATGTTTTTAATTTCTTCTTTGGTCACCCAATCATTGTTTAATAGCATGCTCTTCAGCTTCCAAGTGTTTGAATTTTTTTTTATTGTTTTTATTGTAGTTTATTTCTAATATTATGCCATTGTTGTCTGACAAGATGCTTGGTATGATTTCAATCTTCTTGAATTTGGACAGACCTTGCCTGTGTCCCAATATGTGGTTTATCTTTGTAAATGTCCCATGTGCACTTGAGAAGAAGGTATGTTCTGTGGATTTGGGGTGAAATGTTCTGAATATGTCAATTAAGTCCATCTGATCTAGTGAGTCATTTAGGATTGCTGCTTCTTTGCTGATTTTTTGTCTAGATGATTTATCCAGTGATTTCAATGGGGTATTAATGTACCCTACTATGATTGTATTGTTGTTGATCTCTCCATTGATATCTTCAAGGAGTTTTTTATGTATTTGGGTGCTGTTGCTTTGGGTTCATATATGTTTACCAGAGTTATATCCTCTTGTTGTATCGGTCCATTTAGTATTATGAAGTGGCCTTTCTTATCTCTTGTTATGGCCTTCACTTTGAGGTCTATTTTGTCAGATATAAGTATTGCTACTCCAGCTTTTTTTTTTTTTTTTCATTTCCATTTGCCTGGAAAATATTTTTCCATCCCTTCACTTTCAGTCTGTATGAGTCCCTTGTTCTAACGTTGGTCTCTTGTAGATAGCATATATATGGGTGATATTTTCTTATCCATTCAGCCATTTAATGTCTGTTAATTGAAGCATTTAGTCCTTTTACCTTGAAAATTATTATTGATAGGTACTTGTTTATTGCCATTTTTATTTTTCATGCCTGTGTTCCTTCTTCCCTTTTTATTTCTTCTTTTCACTCCAGTCCCTTTAGCATTTCGTGCATTGCTGACTTGGTGGTGATAAACTACCTTAGCTTTTTTTTTTTTTTTTTGTCTGTGAAGCTCCTTATTTCCCCTTCTATTTTGAATGATAGCCTTGCTGAATAGAGTATTCCTTGTTTCAGTCCCTTGCTTTCACTTTGTAGATTTCTGTCCATTCTTTTCTGGCCTGATGTGTTTCTGTTGAGAAATCATTTGATAATCTAATGGGAGATCCCTTGTATGTAACTTTCCGTCTCTCTCTTGCAGCCTTTAAGATTCTCTCTTTGTCCTGAACATTTGCCATGGTAATTATGATGTGTCTTGGTGTGGGTCTTTTCGGGTTCATCTTGTTTGGGACTCTCTGTGCTTGTGTGAATTTTTTCTTCCCCACATCAGGGATGTTTTCTGTCAATATTTCTTCAGATAGGTTTTCTAAACCATGTTCCTCTTACTGTCGTTCTGGCATCCCTTTTATTCATATGTTGCTGTGTTTCATGTTGTCCCAAAGCTCCCTTAGTCTCCTCCTGTCTTTTAATTTTTTTCTCCAATTGCAGTTCAGTTTGTGTGTGTTTTGCTTCCCTGTCTTCCAATTCGCTAATTTGGCCCTCTGCTTCTCCTATTCTACTGTTGAAACTTTCCATGGTGTTTTTTTATTGCAGCTATATCACTCTTTATTTCTTCTTGATTCTTACATAGTTGTTGATTTTTTTCATCCATATGGTTTATGCACTGTAACACCCTTATTCTGAATTCTTTTTCTGACATTGCATGCCTCTATTTCACTTAGCTCCTTTTCTGGTGATCCCTCCCTTTATCTCCCCATTTTTTGCTCTCAGCGAAGGATCTAGGTGTCAAGTCATGCAGGGGCTACTCCTCGGGTGGCAGCAGCTCCTCAGGCAGCATTTATTCCTCAGGCAGTTACAGGAGCAGCTGCTCCTCAGTTGGCGGTGGCTCCTCTAATGTGCGCTGTTTGCACAACTGCTCGCAGCAGTGTTGGCTCCTCTGGCAGGTGGGGTTGGGCTGCTCGCCTGGATGCTGCTCCTTGGATGGGGGTGGGCTGCTCACAAGGCTGCTGCTCCTTGGACTGGGGTGGGCAGCTCATGCACTGCTGCTCCTCAGACAGGTTGGGCTGCTTGTGCAGTTGCTGTTCATCGGACGGGTGGGCTGCATGCGGCTGCTGCTCATGGGGCTGCTGCTCCTTGGACAGGGGTGGGCTGCTTGCGCTATTGCTGCTCACCTGATCATGGCATCCTGTGCTAAGGCATTGGGCTGGCCAGAGGGGAGCATGCTTTGGAACTCACAGGAACCCATGCCTGGGGTGGCTGGAGTCTCGGTGACCATGGGACTGCAGCCGAAGCAGCAGTCCCTGGCGGGGGTGGCTGTAGAGTTCGGGGTGGTGTCTGAGGGTACCCTAGGTAGACGTGAATCTGGTCTCCCAGTCACAGCAGCTCTCCCGTTCGAGAAGACATGGCCTCTGCAGTAGAGCCGGCCGCCCCAGGACTGTTTGCAATGGTGGCAGAGGCTGCCCACTAGGAGAGCCTGGTCTGCCTGCCCTGGAAGGTCCTGCGGGATCTAAGTGACCCTCATTCATGTACACACACACCCCCACATGTCCACACACTCCTCTTTCACTCTTTCCCTCACTCATCCTCCCTTCCCAACTGCCGCCCTCTCCTTGCCTCTGTAGTTGGGTCTGGAGTGTTATTGACCCATTCATGGATGGAGTCTCCTCTCCGGATGTCTGGTTATGTGGCTTTCTCTCTTCCACGTTGACCAAACAGGACAAAATGCAACTCAAGAAGACACAACACAAAGGGAACAAAACACGAATGTACTCATGACACTGGTAAACCCAATATAAGTGACCACCAGAGAAAATAGAATTAGGGGAGAGAAAAGAGAGCACAAATGATATCAAGAAGAAAAAAAAATGGTAAGAGAACAAAGAAAAAGAAGAAAAAGGAAAAAAGAGGAAAAAAATATTTGGAGAAAACACCACAGAAAAAATAGATAAACCAAAAAATGCAAATACCAAAGACCCAGAAAAGAGGGAGGGGGCAGAATCTGTAGAGGCCGAGCTTATATACAGAAAGTAAGGTTAGGGAATTGGGTGAATATGGGGAGGACCTCAGTTCAGTATAGAGGAAGTAGAAAGAGGATGAGTGGATAAGCAAAAAGAGAAAGAAGAAAATCAGTTTAATTAAAAAAAAGGTAAAAGAAAAAAAGAAAAAAGAAAAAATAGAATGATGAAAAAATAATGAGAGATGTAATAAAAACAAACAAATGAAAAAAAAGGAAATACAGAAAAAAGAAAAAGAGAGATAACAAAATAATAATAAAATAAAATAAAATAAAAAAGTGAAGTGTCCGCCAAGTTTTAATGTCCCATGGGGACTGGTTTAAGATCCCATTCTTCTGTACTGTCTGCTGCTTCTCAGTTTCCTGTTAGATTATTGAAGTTCCAAGTGGTCCACTGTTCTTCTCTGTGTCTATCTCCACAGCCTTGTCTGCCAGCGGGCGGGATCAATCTTCCCACTTAGCCTGTCTGCCCACTTTCAATCTTAATCTCTTAAGCGGCTGTTTCTGACAGGGTTATAGTTGGGGAGGTTGCCATATGGCTTTCTGGGACTGAATGGCCTCTCTTCAGGCCAGTCTCTGTCGGATCTCAGGGACTATTCAGATTTTTTTTGTATCCTTTATAGCACTCAGGGTGTAGTCTGGGTGTGGCTGTATTGGTTGCCTGGAAACTACAGGGAGGGGCTATCTCCTCAGGGGAAAATGGCTGCTTAGGTCCAGTGTGTCAAGTATGTCTCAGTGGCAGACTCCCAGCCACTTCTCCCCGAGAGCTCTTCTCCCCAGCCTCTCCCCAGACTCCACAAGATCGCACCTCAGCCATGGGTAATTGTTTGTATTTGAAAGATCCTATGAACTGGGTTTAGTGAATAAAAGCAAAGACCAAAGAGGGAAAAGAGCTGTGACACTGCAAACCCCTCTCCCCTGGCACTGCACCGCTTGGGCAGTTGTGCAGGCTGCCCCCCTTCAGGCTCAGCTCTCGTGGCTGTGGGCTTAGATCCAGAATCCCCTGCTGCCAGCAGCCCTGTGGACTTCCTTCCCACAGTCAGATGTTACGCCTGTCCCAAGGGATGCAGCCTTGGTGCCATGTAGCTTCCTTCTGACCCTCTGGGCTTGGAGGCCTCATAATTCTCTATATCCCAGATCCCTGATTTTACCATTTTCCATGCGTCCTCTGCCCTCCCAGCTGTGAATTGTCTCACCAGCTGTGTCTACTTCGCCAATTCGGGGTGGATGTTTTTCGATTTAGTTGCTCCTTCTATTTGCTTTGGGACAAGGCTTGGGACACATATGCCTATTCCACCACCATTTTATCTCTCTATGGCCTTTGCTTTGAAGTCTATTTTGTCAGATGTAAGTATTGCTACCCCTGCTTTATATTTATTTCCATGGGAAAAAAAAATTTCATCCCTTCACTTTCATTCTGTGTGAGTCTTTTGTTGAGGTGGGTCTCTTGTAGACAGTGTATATATGGATCATATTTTCTTATCTCTTCAGATATTTTACATCTTTTGATTGGAGCATTTAACCCACTTTCATTTAAGGTTATTATTGATTAATACTTATTGCCATTTTTATTATTTAGGTCTATGTTATTCTCTCTCTCTCTCTCTCTCTCTCTCTATATATATATATATATATATATATAGAGAGAGAGAGAGAGAGAGAGAGAGAGAGAGAG
>NW_005371082.1:1336626-1343097 GCF_000412655.1 Myotis brandtii | reverse complement strand
GCCCTGCTCTGAGCCCGACCAGGGGCTGCACCTAGGGATTGGGCCTGCCCTCTGCCACCCGGGAGCAGGCCTAAGCCAGCAGGGCGTTATCTCCCGAGGGGTCCCAGACTGCGAGAGGGCACAGGCCGTGCTGAGGGACCCCCCCTTCCCCCCGAGTGCACAAATTTTTGTGCACCCGGCCTCTAGTATATATATATTTCTTACTATTATTACACCAGTCTCTTTAACATTTCTTGCCATGCTGTTTTTGTGGTAATGAACTCCTTTAGACTTTTTATTTGTCTGGGAAGATCTTTATTTTACCATCTATTTTGAATGATAGCATTGCTGGATAGAGTAGACATGATTTCAGATTCTTGGTTTCATTACCTTCAATACTTATGTCATTCCCTTCGGGCCTATACAGTTTCTGTTGAGAAATCAGCTGACTGCTTTATGGGAACTCCTTTTTAGGTAACAAATTGCTTTTCTCCTATTGCCTTTAAGATTCTCTTTTTGTCTTTAATTTTTGGCATTTTAATTATGAGTCTCTTTGGGTTCTTATTGCTTGGGACTCTCTGTACTTCGTGAACTAGTGTGACTTTTTCCTTCCCTATGTTAGTAAGTTTTCTGCCATTATTTCTTCAAACAGGTTCTCCATCCCATTGTCACTTTCTTCTTCTTCTGTAACTGCTGTGGTGCAGGTATTGGTGCATTTTATGTTGTCCCACAGCTCCCTTAAATTGCCCTCCTGTTTTTAATTGTTTTGTTGTTGTTGTTTGTTTTTGTTCTCTGATTGAGTGATTTTTTTTCTACTCTTTTTTCTAATTTGCTGATTTGATCTTTGGCTCCCTCTAATCTGCTGTTTATTTCTTTCAGTGTATTCTTTATTTCTGCTATGCCATTCATCATTTCCTACTGGTTGTTTTTCAGTTTCTATATCTTTTTATTATGCTGTTGAACCTCTTTACTATAAAGTTTTTTTCAAATCAAATCTATATCTGATATACTTATCTTCATTTCATTAAGCTCTTCTTCTGGAGAATTCTCTTATTCTTTCTTTTTTTTTCTTTGTCTCCCCATTTTGGCTGCCTGTTTGGGTTGGTTTCTATGTATTAGGTAGATCTGCTACAACTTTCAGTCTTGGAGGAGTGGTTTAATGTAGTTGGTGACTTGTGGAAGCCAGTGGAGCAGTCTTCCTGATCACCAGACCTGGGTGTTCTAATAATGTCCCTTGTATGCATTGTGTGGGTCCTCCTATTGTAATTGAGTCTTGATTGCTATTGTCTCATCTATGTGTGGGCTTGCCTCTCAGACTGGCTGACAGTGAGGCTCAACCCACAACACAGCATGCAGATTGCTTTGCAGATGCTGATCACATGAATTAGAATTCACCTCAGCAGGGTTTGGAGCCTGCCAATATCTCCCTGTGGATATACAGCTTGTGAAGCTTATTGGATACTGCTCTATTGTTGTCTAAAGCTGTCCACTGGGTATATTGGTTTGGGGTCTCTTCAGGGGCTCTCTGGTGAAGGCAATGACAGATGCTATTTGTGACTACCCTGTTTGGAGACATCAGAAATCTACAGCTTGTAGCTCCCTCTTCAGAGACTGTATGTGTGTGGAAAAGATGAAGCTGTGCACCAAGGTCTGTTTTTCCTAGATCTAGGCTCAGAAGCATTTCGGACAAATACTCAAAGCACCCAGAGATCCACCCCTGCCTGCAGGCTGAATGTTAGTTTTAGTCACTGAGCCTCAGACTGTAGTCTTTAGCAGGGTGATACATATATCAGATATAGATTTGATTTGAAATAATTTTATAGTAAAGCAATTCAACAGCATAATAAAAAGATATAGAATCTGAAGAACAACCAGTCAGAAATGAAGAATGACATAGCAGAAATTCCACAGGGTGAGGCAAGACAGTTTCCAATGGGGGCTATTGCTTCCCTATAGGCTAAAGCTGCATTGATGGGAAAAGTCTGCTTGAGAAAGATGGCCTCTGTAGCTGGGGTTAATGACCCAGCACAGGGATTTCAGTGTCTGTCCTCTCAGCTCTCTTCACAGAGCCACAACCCCTGACTCCTAATGCAGCTCTAGTCCACTCTTCCTTTCTTCTGTCAGAGCCCAAGGCCCAAGGTGAGTGGCTTCAAACAATGTTTTGTGTGTTGGCCCTTTAAGGGGCAACCTGTGTTTCTAGGTGTCTCTCTTAGCTGGAAAGAACCCTTGGTGCTTTTCACAGTCAGATTTTATGTGGGTACCTTTTCCCAGTTCTGTTATTCTGTGCTGGGGAGCCTGGTTTGGGGTTTAGACCTCAGACTTTTCAGAGGGAACCCCCAGAGCTGAGAGCTGAGATATCCCTCCAGAACTTCAGCTGTTGCCTATGGAGCCTGGTCAGTCCTCTCGCGCCTGTACACTTCCTACCAGTCTCGATGTGGCCTCCTCTTTATGTCCTTGGTTATAAGGGTTCTAACCAGTCTTCAGTTGGTTATTCAGTATGATTTTTCTATATTTTAGCTGTAATTCTAGTTTGGTCCTGGGAGAATGTCAGTGCAGCTTCTACTTAATCTGCCACCATCTTGGAATCTTCCCTCAACCATACTTTTATCAAACATTTTTTTTATCTTAGAATCCCTGGGTTGCATTGCTTTACTTTGGAGTAAAGTAATCTGACTTTCAGTTCTTCTGTCAAGTATTATTTATTATTATTATTAATGCATGAGTAACTCTATTATCACTCAATCTCAAAGAGTGGTTGAAGAAACCTACTTACTTTGTTTTGTTTCTTTTTAAGCCTTAAGGCTGAAATTTCTCTGCATCAATTGCTCTTAGCTCATAAGTGAAAATTTTTAAATAGCTGCACTTGAAGAATTCTGAGTTATTTCTATGTTGTATCAGTATTAAAACATTATGATGATATTTAGAAAATAATTCTTAATATCTATATATATAAAAGGCTAAGCGACTGGCCGACTGGCTGACCGGCTGGTAGGTATGACGCGCACTGACCACCAGAGGGCAGATGCTCAACACAGGAGCTGCTGAGAGACAGCAGCTTTGCTAGTGCCCTCTCGCACTCCAGGACCCCTAGAGGAATGTCAAACTGTGGGTTTCAACCTGATCCCCACAGGCTAGGCCGAGGCACCCGCCTGCCTGAGGGACTCCGCTCACTCCGTAGATGCCCTTCGAGCCCTGGTACCACCCCAGGTGCGACCTGCTGGCTGGGAAGGGACCTTGGGAGGTTGGCTTCAGGGTGTGTCCAGCCACTCTTGCCCAGTCCTGCCCCACCAGCCACCTTCTAATTAATTTCCTTTCAATGTGCACAAATCCGTGCACTGGGCCTCTAGTTTTATTATATTCAGGTAACAAAACACTTTACTTTCTAAATTTATTCTACTTGCTATTACAAGTCAAATAGCTATTAAATAAACTGGCTTCAGAACCATGACAGAACTATTTAAATATGCTATACTACTCCAGCTGGGTTATTGACTTTTCTCTAAGCAGTAATCTCCTACTTGATAGTATTTGGGAAATGTGGAGAGAGCATTTTCTTCCTGTGTCACAATGTCTGAAGTTTTACCATTAAAGATTCAGTACTTCTTATTTGTTTTCAGGTGGTGCCCTTTAAAATGTGAATATCCCTGAGAACAGTGACTTTTCTCATTGTCAGTCACCAACATTTTTGTGGATCTGCTTTTACCCAGGGTATGAACAGAGGCATTGAATTAAGCAAGATGGAGAAAGAATTAAAAAATTATTTGGGTAGGGACTGTGGTATCAAGGATAAAGCGTTAATGGCATCAGCATTTTGCTTTCTTCACCCATGATTCTTGTAGAGTATTATCTACTTGATGCTTTAAAAAAGTTAGTAAAGCCAAGCCAGTGTTGCTCAGTGGTTGTTGACCTATGAGCAAGGAGGTCATGGTTCAATTCTGGGTCAGGACACATGCCCAGGTTGCAGGCTTTATCCCTGATGGGGGCATGCAGGAGGCAGCCCATCAATGATTCTCTCTCATCATTGATGTTTCTATCTTTCCCTCCCTCTCCCTTCTGCTCTGAATCCATAAACATTTTTTTAAAAATATATTTTATTGATTTTTTACAGAGAGGAAGGGACAGGGATAGAGAGTTAGAAACATCGAAGAGAGAGAAACATCTACCAGCTGCCTCCTGCACACTCCCTACTGGGGATGTGCCTGCAACCAAGGTACATGCCCTTGACCGGAATCGAAACTGGAACCTTTCAGTCCGCAAGCTGACGTTCTATCCACTGAGCCAAACCGGTTAGGGCTAAACATTTTTTTTAAAGTTAGTAAAATGCAAGTCTCTGTTTTTCAGAATTTCCTTTAGAGTAATCAATAATTATTTGTTATTTGTCTTTTGTATGACATACTTGCTGTTCAGCACATCACATTAATGATTGTTTTACTCTTTGTAGCAATCTCATTTGAGGAAATGAGGATCAGAGAAATTTGGGATCTTTTTTAATGTTGTGCAGCTAGTACCTACACATATCATTATAAACTCTAAATTCTATCCTTACTAAAATGGGAAACCATTGAACCAATTTAAGTAGAAGAGTGATATAATCAAATTGTACTTTAGCAAGATCATTCTGGTGAATAGATTGGAAGGGAATAAGACTAGAAGCAGACTAGAATTTAGGAAACTAATGCAATTATCTAAGCAATGTGATTGTTGCCAAGGAAGTGGAAGTAAGAATGAAAAGTGGATGGATTCAAGGAAAATTTTAGGGTAGACATTAACAGAATTTAGCTAGAATGATAAGAAAGAGTTAAGGATGTTCTGATTTGAGCAACCAGGTGGATGGTTGTTTTAGTAAGTTTAGGCTGTTTTAACAAAAATACCATAGACTGGTGGCTTAAACAACAACTATTTCTTTTAGTCTGGAGGCTCAAAGTCCAAGATGAAGATACCAGCAAATTCTGTCTCTCGTGACATCCTACTTTCTGGCACAGGTGGCTATCTTCTTACTGTTCCTCACATGGTAAAGAGTGAGAGCTCTGAGCTCTTCATCCCCCGATAAGGGCACCAATCCCACAATGGGGGCCCCAATCCAATGACAGCAATCAAACTTAATTATATCCCAAAGGCTTCACCTCCAAATACTTTGAGGATCAGCCTTAAACATATGATTTTTGGGGGAATACAAACATTCAATCTATAGAAATGGTGATGCCATTCACTAAAATGGAAACACAGAAAGAGGACTGGTTTGAGAATGAATGTGAGTGGGTAGATAATGTTGAGCATTAGATATGTGGAGTTTGAGGTTCTTGAAATGTCTAAATGAGGATGTCCAATAAACAGTTTCTTTATCGGCCTGGAGCTCAAGGAAAGAGATGGAGATATAAATCTTTATATTATAAGATTATGCATGGAAAGAGGATGAGATCACTCTGAAAAAAATGCCAAGTCAGAAGAGAAGGCCCTGTACCAAAGAAAAGTATAACAAAAGTAAATAAAATCAACCTATAAGAAGGACACAGACAGATAGGAAGTTCACCAAGAAGGTGAGAAGGTAAAGCTAGAGAGATAGAAAAGATAGCATCAACAATGTGGGAGAACAACAACAACAACAAAAGCCCAGAAAGACAAAGTTTCAGATGTTATTGAGAGGTAAAGTGAAGTAGTGACCGGATTTAGCACTAAGAAGGTTGTTGGTGACATGAGGGTCGGGGTGTAGAAATCAAAAACTATATTTCAATCTTCTTCTGATTATTAAATGGAAAAAAGATATAATATACATTTTTACATAAGTCAGAGAAAAATAAACAACAAATCTTACTCATGAATGAGTATTCTACTTGCTTTTTAAATTTCAAATGATTTTGTTCATCCTAAAATAATTTAATTCTAATAACTTGGTGCAAATTATTTTCATTTCTGGAGGCCATTTGACTCTAATTTTACAATATAATTTTTTCAAAGTTGATGACATTATTTTTGAGGGAAGCAATGATATTAAAATAGTTGTGTTTTTTCTTTGTTTGTTTGTTTTTACAGTAACTTCTGACGAGCAAGGGAGAACAGTTAATCTCCTTGATGAATTATATGTTATTATCTATCCTATCTAATAAAAGAGAAACATGGTAATTAGCCGTACACCCGCTACCCTTCCCATTGGCTAATCAGGGCGATATGCAAATTAACTGCCAGCCAAGATGGCGGCCGGGAGCCATGCACTGAAGCGAACAGGGAGGCTTGCTTGCTCCAGTGACGGAGGACTCCAACGTTCCCCGCCTGACTTGCCGGCCTCTCAGCTGCAACTCTAAGCAACTATGTTGCAAATATAGAAGCTAAACAAAACCCCAAAAACCTGCTTTAGTCAGCTGGGCTTCAGCCAGCCGGACTGCAACATTGTATCAAATACAGAAGGTAAACAAAGGCCAGAAACCTGCTTTCAGCAGCCAAGGCCTCAGAGCTAAAGCTGGCCCAGAATAAAAAAAGAAAAAGAAAAAAAGGAGC
>NW_005371082.1:1322333-1335849 GCF_000412655.1 Myotis brandtii | reverse complement strand
CCCCAATCAGCCCTACCCTGAGCGTGACTGAGGGTGGCATCGCAACCTCCCAATCCGCCCTGCTCTGTGCATGACAGGGGGCAGCGCCCCAACTCCCCAATCAGCCCTGCTCTGAGCCCGACCAGGGGCTGCACCTAGGGATTGGGCCTGCCCTCTGCCACCCGGGAGCAGGCCTAAGCCAGCAGGTCATTATCTCCTGAGGGGTCCCAGACTGTGAGAGGGCACAGGATGGGCTGAGGGACCCCCTCTACCCCCCGAGTGCACAAATTCTTGTGCACCGGGCCTCTAGTATATATATAAAGATCCAGGGTCATAACATCCAAAATGACCAAAGGCTTGACTGAACTCCAGGCTGCACATGCAGCAGGCAAGTGGGCTGAACTGCTGACCTCTCGAAGAGAGCGAGAGAGGCGGGGCTGATCAGCAGCAGCAGTGGCTGCTGGTGAGGCCCGGAAAGAGAGGCAGGGTGATCAGAGAAGCAGAGTGATCAAACCCTGCTTCTCTATCTGGGCCTCGCCAGCAGCCAAGCCTCTCTCTCTCCCAGAGGTCAGCAGTTCAGCCCACTTGCCAACAGCCTGGGGCAGCTGCTGATCAGCCCTGCATCTATAATCAGGCTCGGAGATAGGCCCGGAGATGCAGACTGGCATAGAAACCCACCAATCAGAACCAAATATGGGTGAATTGTGAGGAGCCAATGGCTGCCTAGGAGGCGGGGCTTTTGATGCTGACTAGCATAGAAACTGACCAATCAGAACAAAATCTGAGTGAATTGCGAGGAGCCATTGGCTGTCTAGGAGGCGGAGCTTTTGACGCTGACTGGCATAGAAACCGACCAATCAGAACCTACTCTGGGTGAACTGCGAAGACAGAATCTAAGGTGGGGGCTGAGGAGGGGTTTTAAGGGCAACAGCTGTTTGGTGTAAGTTGTAAGAAAGCTGTTCAATTTTTTAATGACCGGTTTGGCAGTATAGTGCATATGGCTGGCTATCAGTCAATATAGGGATTATATATTTTTGTCTGCCAAGAGCATTTCCTCCTGATGAAAAAGGCTTTTCCACCCCATTTAAGCAATTCTATCCTATATAATCTATCTATACTAATAAAAGGGTAATATGCTAATTAGACCAGGTAAACTGGCCATCTTTCAGATGTCCGACTTCCTTCTGAACAAAACCATGGTTCTGGGGGCCAAGGCAGAGGCAGTTAGGGGTGATCAGGCCAGCAGGGGAGGGAAGTTGGGGGCAAGATAAGGCCTGCAGGGGAGGGCAGTTAGGGGTGATCAGGCAGGCAGAGGCAGTTAAGAGTGATCAGGCTGGCAGGGGAGTGCAGTTAGGGGCGAGATCAGGCCATCAGACAGAGGGGTTAGGGGTGATCAGGCAGGCAGGCAGGCGAGTGGTTAGAAGCCAATCATCCCAGATTGTGAGGGGGATGTCCAACTGCCGATTTGGACAGTCAGACATACCCCAAGGGGTCCCAGATTGGAGAGGGTGAAGGCCGGGCTGAGGAACACCCCTCTGTGCATGAATTTCTGGGCCTCTAGTTTGTTTATAAAATTGTTTGAAGAGTCTCACTTGGTCACTATAAATCACTATAAATTTAAGCATGCCATGCATATTACTGAATTGCCAATAGGCTTAGTATGATGTGAAATCAGAATATGTCCTACAGCTTGAAGACTGGATCAGTTCATAGTTGTTCTCTAGTCCTCATGCAGCCATATTGTGAGCTTAATCCCCATTTTGTATAGTTGGCTTCACACAGAGAGAATTTCCTGCACAGAACCAATCTGTATCTTGAAATATATACTGTAGATTAAGTCAGAACTAAATGAAAGATCACATCTATACCAAAACAACTGCTTGGAAGATGAGGCTACATGACAAAATGAAGGGTAACAATTTTTATTTGTATAGTTTCTAAACTTGGAAATGTTCTCTGTAAATCAAAATGATTTACATCTTAATTTATGGAATTTGTTATTTCAATGACTACATAAAATGACAGTTAACTTCTGAACCACCACTTCTTACCAACTTTTTAACAATTGTTGTTTTATTTCAATAGTTCTCTATTTGTACAGTCATTGAGGATACAGCATCCTGGGTCTTTTCATTTGTTCTTCTTTTATATGGTCATTTGAATGCTGATACATAGAAAAAAAACTATTTCAAAAACTGCTTTTCCACTATGCATATTCTTCATATCTCCTGGATTATCTAATTCTGGAATAGTTCAAGGCAAAATTAAAGCTTCTTTTATCTGAATTTATATCTTGAAAGCCTTTTTTTGAGATAATCTTATCAAATGACTAGAGACCCAGTGCACGAAATTCGTACACAGCTGCGGTCCCTAGGCCTGGCCAGTGATCAAAGTGTGAGCATCTGGTGTGGAAGGGCAGGTCCCAGCTGACCTCTGGGCCCTGGGCAGCACCTAGGCCCCTGGCCCCCCACGTTCCCCCTCTCCACCTGAATCATGGCACCCGAGTCCCCACACGGAGATGCCATGAGTGTGGCTGGGTGCTGTGGGCCAGGGTTCAGTGTGGGCCTCTGGGCTGTCCAGTGGCACCACACAGAAGCCAGGTGGGCAGCGCCCTCTCTCCCGGCCGGCCTCACAGACCGGCTCCTGCACAAACCCACGGGGAGCCCAACCAGCCCCTGTGGTCCCTGTGGCTGTGGCCTGGTTCAACTGGAAGAGGCCACATGGGTGTAGGGTGGGCTCCTCGTGGGTACCCGGCACCTGAGCAGGGGGGGCTTCCCCGGCGCACAAGCCCTGGTGTCCTGGGGGAGGGTAGCAGGGGGAGTGAAAGTGAGCTCAGTGGACACCCTGCATTCTCAGTGCACCTTTGTCCCTGTCACCCCTGCCCCCAGGTAGCCGGCAAGGGGTCACAGCACGTCACCAATGCCATCCATGTTCCGCGCCACCCCCCGGTGGTCAGCACATATAGTGAGTGGTTGAACTCCTGGTGGAACAACCGGCTTAGGGGTCAATTTGCATATTAGGCTTTTATTATATAGGATGCTTCTAAAAATAATCATTTAATGCTGCCCTTATCTGTTTTGACAACCATTATTATTTCCATTTCAAATACCCCTTTTCTTTAAACTGTTGGAGAATCAGTTTTAGATATTATTTAGTCATTACTCAAAAACCCATAATCTCAGCTTCAGTTCAAATTAGTATTGGCATTGGACCTCTCTTCTATCTTTTGGAAAGATTTGCCAAGATACCTTTACATTGGACCACTAAGCAAAGTGACTAGCTGGAACTTTGTCATGAAAATGACTTTAGTGCATTTGTTAGGCCCACTAGCTGTACCACTAAATCTACTAAACAGAATTTTCTCCTGCTGTTCTGTGAAATGCTTGTAGAATCAAATATGTCTGGTTTCTTCCACATCCACCTTTATATTTAAGACTTTAATAATATGTTACCAAGCAAGCACTTGCTGCCTGATGCACATAGAAGTCAATACTATTGCACTGGTTTTGAGAAAAGAAAATGATTTTTTATTATGAGGTCTATTTGCAAGGAGACAGGAGGCAAGGCTCAAATCTGTCTCCCCATTCAGGGTTTGGGGTGAGATGTAAGGGGTTTTAGCACTGGATCTTCCTGGACAACAGACCCTTTGTTTCTGAAAGGGTTTCCACATTCAGGTTCTGGTCATGTCCTGGCTCTTTGGTTTTGATGTGGGGAGCAGCTAAGAGTTCACAAGTGTTACTTGTAAGTGGTGTATCTGAGGTTTTTTAAACATTGTTTCCAGGTTTTATTAGAAATAAGACAAGTTTGAGCTGGTTCTGTGGTAACAAATCCCCACTGTTTGTTGTTTATTCCCTTAATCTTGGGCAAGAGGGGCAACAACCACTCTAGTTACATCCTGCTGATAATGGGTCAAAGTAAGTCTTCCCAAAGGAAGAGTATAAGAAAAAATAAGAAAGTAGCAAACTAGAAGTATACAAGCAATCACAACCAGGAAAAAAATCACGTTGTTTAAATCAAAACAATAGCACATTAAGATAGATAATTTAGGTTTATAAAGGCTTGGTCTGGACTCTTGGGTGGAAGCAATCTACTTTCAAGATGTCTACATCTTCTCTTCCTAGCCAAGCAGTGTCTCAGTAGTCCTGATTCTTTTGCAAAGTAACTAACTAAAAGAACTTCATAGGGTCCACTTCACTTAGGTTGTAGCTGACCATCAAGATGTTGATTAAAAAAAATATTTTATTGATATTTTACAGAGAGGAAGGGAGAGGGATAGAGAGTTAGAAACATCGATGAGAGAGAAACATCAATCAGCTGCCTCCTGCACACCCCCTGCTGGGGATGTGCCCGCAACCAAGGTACATGCCCTTGATCAGAATAGAACCTGGGACCCTTCAGTCCACAGGCCGACGCTCTATCCACTGAGCCAAACTGATCAGGGCAAGATGTTGATTTTTTTAGGTCTTAAGGAGGATCCAATCTCTGGGGCTCACACAATGTAGGTGAACACCTTTAGGAAACATTAACCGGCTAGAAACATACTTATGTATAGCAGATAAAGTAGCACCTATAGACTGTACACATTTATAGTATCTACTTATTTTATAATACAATCATTTTTAAGACTACAATAATGTTTAGTCTTAAAGAAGGGTATCCCATATAACATTTTATAGGGCCTCATTTGGAGCTTGCTTCTAGGGGCTAATCTTACCCTAAGCAGGACAGCCAATAAAACCTTATCCTAAGTAAAGTTGGTTTCTTGACATATTCATCTTTTAACTTTTTCCCATATGTGGAGGCCTCGGTTTTCTGATAGCCCCATAATCATTTAAGTCTTTCCTTGGTGACAGCCAGTCGGCCTGGTGGTCAAATCCCTCTAGTATTAACTACAACAATCAAGGCTCAACTAGAACAAGACTGCGCACCAAGATCACAAGGGGGTGTACCAAGAAAGCGTAAAAAATGCGGAGACAAAGAAACAGGACAAAACTATCAAGGGAGGATATTGAGTTCAGAACCACACTTTTGAGGTCTCTCAAGAGGCTTCTAGAGTCTGTCGATAAACTTGATGAGATGTACAGGAAATCTAATGAGACCCTCGATGGTGTGATAAAGGACCATCTAGAAAGTAAGCATACACTGACTGAAATAAAGAATATTATACAGACTCCCAACAGCAGACCAGAGGAGCGCAAGAATCAAGTCAAAGATTCGAAATGCGAAGAAGCGAGAAACACCCAACCGGAAAAGCAAAATGAAAAAAGAGTCCGAAAATACGAAGATAGTGTAAGGAGCCTCTGGGACAGCTTCAAACGTACCAACATCAGAATTATAGGGGTACCAGAAGATGAGAGAGAGCAAGATATTGAAAACCTATTTGAAGAAATAATGACAGAAAACTTCCCCTACCTGGTGAAAGAAATAGACTTACAAGTCCAGGAAGTGCAGAGAACCCCAAACAAAAGGAATCCAAAGAGGACCACACCAAGACACATCATAATTAAAATGCCAAGAGCAAAAGACAAAGAGAGAATCTTAAAAGCAGCAAGAGAAAGACAGTCAGTTACCTACAAGGGAGTACCCATACGACTGTCAGCTGATTTCTCAACAGAAACTTTGCAGGCCAGAAGGGAGTGGCAAGAAATATTCAAAGTGCTGAATACCAAGAACCTACAACCAAGATTACTTTATCCAGCAAAGCTATCATTCAGAATTGAAGGTCAGATAAAGAGCTTCACAGATAAGGAAAAGCTAAAGGAGTTCATCACCACTAAACCAGTATTATACGAAATGCTGAACGGTATCCTTTAAGAAGAGGAAGAAGAAAAAGGTAAAGAGATACAAATTGTACAACAAACATGCATCTATCAATGAGTGAATCTAAGAATCAAGTGAATAAATAATCTGATGTACAGAAAAAAAAAAAGTCTTTCCTTGGCTATGCCTTGTGGGAGCACCATCCAGCAATATTGTTATTTCATATCAGTCTCTGGGATTATCTCATTGAAAGACAAACAGTTCTTGAGAGTCAGAACTTCAGTTTTACAGTAAGAGGAACCTTTTTAAGTCCAGAACTACAAACCCCCAGAAGTTTCCAGGGAAAGCTGTAAGCAATGTATAAGGGTTAGTACCACTGGATATTTATAAGTTGGTAAATGCCTTGAAAGGAGTCCACGGACTCAATCATTCCTGCAACTATCAGTAATCTATGGCATCTGGCCGGAGGTTTTGAAGCAAATCACCTTTCCTTCTTGCCAAAAAAGGTAGAGATGCTCCCTTTCCCAGTGTCCTTTTTTTCTACTAAGACACATTGTTGTGGTCCAACAGATGGATGGCCTTTTCAGCCTGGTTGTGGGGGTCCCAGGGGTCATTTGTTCTTTCCTGCAGACCTTATTGGGTCATGGCTGCCTTCTCTAATACCATCCTTTATTCCTCTGGAGTGAGGAGAGAATTCACGAGGGCCTGTATATCAACCCAGTTAAGATGATGAGTAGCAAAAATAGAGGTGAAGAGATTCTTTATATTTTTAGGATTATCTCAGTATGATGACAAGTTATTCTTCCAATTATATAGAGCAGAAGTAGAAAAGGGGGAGTACACAATACAAATCCCTTAGATTGACCTTGTCATTTAGACCTGTGGGTACTGTCCATGGATATTTTCCAGCCTGAAGCAGAGTAACCCTTGGGCCAAATTGAGTACTCTGGTGAATAGGGGAGAATACAGGAAGGCCCCAGGAGGATTGTTGGTGAAAACTTGGCACTACTGGTAGGAATTCCCAATTAACACAGTGGGAGAATAGTGAGAGGTGTGGAAGGAGGAGCCAGATGTAGTAAATAGAGATAATCATTTGGCCTTGACTCAGGCAAGACAGGGTTGTTGTTTTTATTTTTTGGGGGGGTGGGGGTGGAGGTTAGTATTTTCTTTCTGAACCATAATTTTGCATCTCTTTTGTAAATTTTTGTTTTAAAATTAAGACATAAATATTGTATATATTGGATTTTGTACCATTCTCCTTTCTTTTGCACAAATATCTAGTTTTAAAATAGTATTATAGTGTAAGGACCCATTTTGGGGCCATTTCTTCCTTGACCTTCTGTTCATTTTTCTTGTTGAAATACAAATACGAATTCAAGAAGTTGATATTGTGTGTATATCAATAAAGAATGTGTTTCAGTCCAGAAATGACCAAATGAGGGATATACACAGATGAATAACATGTTAAGGTTTTTAAACAAAGTGTTTCCCCGAAGATTTGATAACTAGAATGTTATATATTTTTTATCATAAGCATATTCAACTTGTTATAGTTAAGGATATTTTCAATAATATAAAACTTATCGTCAAGAGAGTAAATAAGAAACAACTAAAGTTACCTCCTGGCCAGAATGACAAGTATTTTTCTTACAAATCTCCAATGAGGATGTTCTACTTTGCCAGCTCCAATGTGGTATAAAGTACCAAATTGGATGTGGAGCTTGTTTATGAGCATTTAAGTATTACGCAGTGAGGGTCCAGTTGACCAGAGACTGAATTTTCAGCTGCCCATCCCCTCTGCCAGCTAGTGTTTCATTTTGATAGACAAAATTGTATATGCAATCAGGCTGGCAGAAAATAGAAAAGAAATCAATTTTAATGTACATATTTATAGAAAGTACTTTTGGAGTAGGACATATTAGAATATTGGTGAAGGGTGTCTGAGAACAATGTTTCTGCACATGTAAATCAAAGGAGAATTGTTGAAACCTAATTTAAATTTTCGTGCAAATGTAAAACACTCCATAGGTTTAGTTTTTTTTTCAATTATTGTTGTCCTCTTATTTTTAAATCTCACCTTTCAAACTAAATTATACTTACAATTTAACTGTTTAATGTTCACTTTTTCTTGATGTTTGAAAATGTAAAGTTGGCTAGTACCAAGTTGTAAAGTACCAAATTTCTAATTTGGTACCCCATAATTGCTTTTTGATTGGAGTGTCCAAGAGATTCTTCTGTATGTTTTACCAAAGATGTAATCTGGCAGTCAGACTGAAGAGGCCACTCAGTATATACAGATGTAAGGTGTAAGGTGACACAGGAGAAGAATGTGACCATGACCCAACCTCACTGTTTGCTCTCAAAAGGTGATTTCTGGTGATTCTTTCATGCATGTTAAAGCTGACTGATCCACACTGTCCTCTGGTCTCAGTAACTAGTGAGGGATAAATATGGAGCCCAGTATAAGCCATTGGTATTGCTTTCACTAGTACATTGAGAGAGAGTGTCATCAAATAACCATGCTTTTTTTTTAAATCTAAGAAGTCTAAACTGTACACCTGGACCAAAAGATCTCAGCCTAGTGATGGAAGAAACATTTACTATGGTAACAGTGGAATAAATTCTCTGAAATTTGCACATAAATAGAAATGAATGGTATATATTATAATATGAAATGAAAACAATTTATTTTTGAAAAGTGAACATAAATGTTCATAAATATACACAAATGTAAAAAAAATCAACTCGAGTAGATATAGTTGGCCTAATCTGTCTTTAAATTCAGTTTCTCATCGTATATGTTCTTTATTTCTTCAAATTTGTAGATAGGAAACTAAAGCCAAATTTCAGATTTATTCACTAATATACTGTCCTTAGCATACTGTGTACATTTCCTTCAAGATTGCCTAAATTTCTCTTCCATTTAGAAAACAATTTGTAAAATAAGATCACATCTGAAGAAATCACTTACGTTTTTTTACTCAATAATTTCACTAGGGGAACAGGGTCAGCTCTTCTCAGAACACTTTCAAAAGAGGCTTTGTGGCCACAACTATTCATCCTTCCTATAAGTACGGTAACTACTTTCTGCCTTCTAAACTTCATTGTACTATGGTTTTTTATTAGTTCCAGTTTCAAGAATATGAAGGATCTGTCATAAACAGAATTTACAAGAGTTAGAGTTAGAGTGTATGTGGCTAATCAAAAGCACATTTATACGATAGAATACTATGTGGCTGTAAAGAAAGATCGCCCTTTGTGACAACATAGATGGACCCAGAGATTGTTATGCTAAGCAAAATAAGCCAGTGAGAGAAAGACATATATCACATGATCTCACTTATATGTGGAATCTAATAAACAAAATAAACTAACTAAAAAAATAGGTCCAGAGTCATGGATGCATGTAACAAACTGACAAATCTCAGAGGAGAGAGGCTGGGGGCGGGGAGGACAGGAAGAGATTAACCAAAGACAACTGTAATACTGTCAACAATAAAAATAAATAAATAAATAAATAAACAAACAAACAAATAAATAAATAAAAAGCAACAAACAAAACAAAAATAGGCTCACACAAGTAGAGATTAAATTGACAGCTTTCCTCCCCCCCCCAAGAGGGGCAGAGGGTAGAGGGATGTGTGAAAAATGTGAAGGGGAATGCAGTGAACAATACTGTGATAACTTTGCATAATGACAGATAGTTACTAAGTTTAGTATTGTGATCACATTATAAAGTATATAAATGTTGACTCACCATGTTGTATACCTGAAACTAATATAATGTTGTATGACAACTATACTTTAATAGTAAAAATTTTAAAGATGTAGTGTGCTAGAAAATTTATCTGATAAAATTTCAATCTTCGTTTTGTCTACCAGTTAATAGATGCATAAACTTTGACAAATCTAGATAACTATATTTCTTACCTCACAGAGTTGTTACAAACATAAAATGAATAATTATTTCATTTGTTCAGTCCTTTCACAAAAAATTATCAAGGATCTACTATGTGGCAGTTACCAGTGGTACAAAGATAATAAGTCATGGTACTTGTTCTCAGAGAACTGACAACAGACATTATAGGAGGCATGACAGAGAGCATCATAAAGTATCATGTGCCTGGTCAACTCTCCTTGGGGGGTTAGGAGAATGTTCAACAGAGATATTAGCTTCTGCTCTTCTAATTGACTGTTGAGAAGTAATTTTCCAGTTGGAAAAGTCAGTAATATTTTGTCCTTATGGCTCCAAGGTGTGAAAAAGCAGAGTGAGTTCAGTGTACAATGGGTAGGGAATTAAGGTGTGTGCAAAAAGAGGAGTAGGAGTAATGCCATGTTCCCAGTGTTGGAAGGTTTTGAGTTGGAAGGTGCTGATGCTAAGAGAGAGGGGAGAAAAAAAGGAATCAAAACATTTGCTAGCTTTTGGTGATGGTGGCAAATTCTAATGTAATTTTGAAATCTTTGATCCTCTCAGAGGAGGATGTTAACAAAAGTATAAATATAAATTAGTGGGATTTAATTGAATAATATTCAATGATTAATTTCTGCAAAAATTATATAGGCAAAATATTCTTTATTTCCAAAAACTGAAGTAGTTTCTAAATATTAATATAAATTAAAATTTATTTATCTGTAGTAATGCTGTAGCCAATCTGATTTAAATTTCCATGAAACCAGATTTTATCAAAATTTCAATTAAATAATGGTGTATGAAATGCACTTTCAAGATTATATATTTGAGTAAAATATGCTTATAAAGACAATTTCAAAATCAAAACTTATAGTTGCCTTTTAACTCAGATATATCCTTTAATGCACTTTTTACAGAGATTGCTGTTTCATAAATAAAAATAAACATTGACAACTCTAAAATCTATGTACAAAATGTAGTTATATTGTAGAACTTCAAAATGAAATACTTCATTTTCAGTATTAAATTTATGTTACTTAAGAAATCAATATGCTATATATAAAAGTAGAGAGACCCTTTTTTTACATATAAGATAAAATCATGTTTTTAACTGAATAAAAAATTTATATTCTTTTCCTTTCAGATCATGGAACAAATAAGATGTAAAGCTAAAAGAATTTTTTAAATTTTAAGTTTATTTTTCAATTACAGTTTACATTCCATATTATTTTGTATTAGTTTCAGGTATATAGCTTAATAGTTAGACAAGTATATACTTTACCAAGTGCTCCCCCTGATATTTTCAGTACTCACCTGGTAGCGTATATAGTTATTACATCATTATTGACTATAATTCCTCTGCTGTACTTTACATCTCCATGAATATTTTGTGACTACCAATTTGTACTTCTTAATCCCTTCATTTTTTCACCCAATCCCCCAAGCAACCATCCTTCTGTCCTCTGTATTTATGAATCTGTTTCTATTTTGTTTGTTCATTTATTTCATTCTTTAGATTCCACTTTTAAGTAAAATCATATGGTATTTGTCTAAAAGGATGATTTTCAGCTAAGGTCTATTATTCTCAATAAATGGTACTGAACAACAAAACAAATTGACACTTCAGTGCTTGTGGCTGAAGAAATTATTGATTATATCAGAGAAAAATTCTTTAACAAGATTTGTTCCCTGTTGCCAAGAAATTAGCTACCAACTACTTATTGTAATTGCTTTATGCTTCTCTGCTTTCTGGTCACAATCTCATCTTTTCAAGGTGTCTCATCTTCTAGAAGAATCTGCCTCATTTCCTAAAAGACGATAATAGGAAGAAACCAGGTACTGATTTGTCTTTTATCAGTTAGAGTGTGCTCAGGTCTAGCTTCCTCCAAATGCACTCTAAAAGCAACAACAGCATCAATTAGACCAAATCTCATGCTTCACTTTAGTTTTGGTCTCGAGAACTCATTCCTATATATTAAAAAATATATATGTAATATATATGTATATATTTTATATATCAGAGATATATCTTTCATAAAAATTACTATTTATAAGGGGACTTTAAAATATGATTTTAGAGAGGAAGGGAGAGGGAGAGAGCAATAGAAACATCAATGATAATAGAGAATCATTGATTGGCTGCCTCCTGCACGACCCCCCACTGGGGACAGAGCCTGCAACATGGGCATGTGCCCTGACCAAGAATTGAACCATGACCACCTGGTTTATTGGTCAATGCTCAACCACTGAGCCATGCTGGCCGGGCTATAAGGGGACTTTTAAATAAAGGTTCATTAATATTTGCAAAAATAATGTCTCATTAATTTTAAGGATCCTGCCTGCGTCCCTAACATATTTACATTCTAAATAACAGGAGAAATATAAATATAATAGAAAAAAATCTATGTGTTTTGATCCCTCCCTATATTCTGCTTGTTTATTCTCTTCCCCACTGTGAGCTCCTAGAAGGAAGCCACTGTCTTTTACTTCTTTATGCTCCCTCTAATGAATCATCATGCCTACTCAACCAGAACATGGTAGTTGAGGTTTATGGATGGTAGCAACTAGCAACTCTCCCACTAGTCTCCTTGGGAAGTATTCATTTAGTGAAAAGTACATGGTCTTGAAAATCAAATGGAATCAGGTTTAAATTCAAACTTATTGAGCAATTTAATTTCCTTGACCCTTACCTTTTGATATTTATAAAATGAGGACAACCTCCTATATTATAAGATTGTTTTGAGGATTAAATAAATGAATATTCACAAAGTATGTATCATAATGCTTGCTTGACATTCAGTAAATGCTGATTTCCTATCGTCTTCTAATATTGCAAACTTACCTCTTCAAACTGGATACTCAACAATTTGCCAATAGGGTCACAGAGCCAATGGATAAATACAATGGTCATTCTGCTGCACATATTGTTCTGGGTGACATATAATTATATTAATATAAAGCAATTATTCAGGGATTCATTTAGTCCACAAATATTTTTGAGCACCTTCATGTAGCAGCAGTTGCTGGGAGCAAGGAATAACATAATAATCAAGACATGGACCTTCTAGTCTCATGAAGGAAGGAAGGAAGAAAGGAAGGAAGCAAGGAAGGAAGGAAGGAAGGAAGGAAGGAAAGAAGTATGGATAAATGACAAATTCTGACAAGTGCTGTGAAGAAAACAAAGAGATTTCAGTGATAGAAACTGGAAGTATGGGGGTCAATATATTTAGATTTGAGTGGACAAAGAAGCCTTTCAAAGCAGGTAGTATTTCAGCTGGATGATGAGGAGAGTGCCATGTTAAGAGTTAGGGGTTAGCATCTGAAGCAGAGGGAAGAGCAATGTAAAAGTCATCTAAATTCTTCAGGTAAAACAAATATCATATTTGCTGGTTTGGTGACTTATCTGATTCCCTATTTTCTGGTGCTCTGTGGTAGATGTTTGGGAAGCATTGTTCTGGAAAAGACCTTGAAAACCAGCTGCAGGAGGTAGGAATGGTAAATAAAAACCACTTTCATTTCCTCATATATTTTTAAGTTTGGCAGCTGGCAAGGGCTATAACTAAGTATTCATAATAAATTGGTACAACTCAAATATGGAGGGAATGAATATATTTTAACTAGGTTTATGCTGGGGTCCAACCCCAGCAGGTCCAGGGGTCCCCAAAGGTGTGGATGGAGTCGGCAAAGAAGGAATGACACGGAGACAGCCTTCAGTTGATCAGCAGCCTAGCCAGGATCTCTAGCCAGGATCTCCAGCCAAGTTCTGGCTAGGATCTCCAGCCAAGTTCTGGTTAGGATCTGATGAGGATCTGATGTTTATTGTCTTGTTACATCTATATTTATACCAGCCGATTTTAATCCTGTCAA
>NW_005371082.1:1314180-1314599 GCF_000412655.1 Myotis brandtii | reverse complement strand
GGGCCCCGGCATTGATCACATATCTTGGGGAACCCAGGTTTCTTCTCCAGGGAGGGCCCAGCTCACGCCATTGGGCGAGAGACAGATCCATGGTACCAGCCACCATGAGGCTTCAACCTCAGCATGAACAGAGAGCTCAGCCAACAGCTATGGGCAATTGTATTGTAAGAAGAGGGTCCCTCTTGACATAAGGGTAAGAGGGGCCAATACAGGACAAAGGAGAGTCCCGGGACAGGGCTTCCTCAGCGCAGGATGTCAGGCTCTTGGCACAAGACAACTCCATGTATGGGA
Organism: Myotis brandtii; assembly: GCF_000412655.1. Classification (NCBI taxonomy): domain Eukaryota; kingdom Metazoa; phylum Chordata; class Mammalia; order Chiroptera; family Vespertilionidae; genus Myotis; species Myotis brandtii. The sequence goes on along the minus strand of NW_005371082.1, from coordinate 1,314,308 downwards.
CATATACCAGACACCCCCTAGTCATGGCAGAAAAGAGAGGTGCCCTTCCTGGAATAGTAGGGTAGGGAGATTCTAGAAAAGGCTGTGTTCAGGAAAGAAGGAGAAAGGCCAAAGAACCAGCAAACAAG
>NW_005371082.1:1308116-1310978 GCF_000412655.1 Myotis brandtii | reverse complement strand
TTGTCTTGTTACATCTGTATTTATACCAGTTGATTTTAATCCTATCAATTTCTATTCCAAAGGTTAGGGTGTTTCTTATCTCCATTCCAGGGAGTAAAGATTATGTAGCTTAAGTGTGATTGTTTGTAGTTAAAGTGATTAACTACCCGCCTGGCACTTAGTTAAGGGGTTTTATTCCCTCCCTAACTTCAAGGAAAAATCCCTACCTGGGGAAACAACCTTTCTCGGAGAGGTGACCTTGGTTAAAACACATAGCGCTAAGGGGAGCAAACATATTAAGAACAGTATGCTATATACGCCAGGTCCCTTGAAACATATGCTGTGCAGATGTTTCTTTCCTGCAGCGACTGTGTCAAGCAGCAAGGATGGACCAGCTTCCGGCAGGTTTATATAACTCTTAAGCTTTATGTGGTACTTGCATTTCAAGATAGAGGTTCACACTAATTAAAATAAAATAAAACCAAATTTCCTCTTGGCACACTCTGAAGCTTTCCTTGTGCCCATTTGGGTACATTGTCACAGGATAAGTTTTAAAGTCTTATTAAATTACTGTAAATTTCGCTAAATATTCTAACATTTATTGGAAAGTTCGAATATACTGAAGAAATCTTAAAAGAAATGATTTAAGTTTTGTGAGTTTCTTTTTTTATGCGATTTTCCCCTTTTTATTGAATTTATTGGGCTGACACTGGTTAACAAAATTACACAGGTTTCTGGTTCACAACTCTATAATGCATCATCTGTACACTGTATTGTGTGTTCACCACCCCAGTCCGATTGAGGTCCATCACTATTCATTCCCCTTATACCCACCTCCCTGACCTTCCCTCCTCCCCCATCTCCTGGTAATCACCACACTGTTGTCCATGTGCATGATTTTTTTCTCTTTTCTTTTTTGCTCAATCCCTCCACCCTCTCCACCCTACCCCACCCCCAGCAGCTGTCAGCCTGCTCTCTATCTATGAGTCTGTCTATATTTTGCTTGTTAATTAGATTCTACATATGAGTGAAATCTCTGACTTATTTCACATAGCATAATGCTCTCCAGGTCCACTCATGCTGTTGAAAATGGTAAGGTTACTTTCCTTAGGTATACAGCTGAGTAGTATTCTAGTGTGTAAATATACCACAGCTTTTTTATCCACTCATATACTGATGGCCTCTTGGGATACTTCCAAATCTTGGCTATTGTAAATAACACTTCAATAAACAGTGATGCATATAGTCTTTCTAATTAGTGTTTCAGATTTCTTTGGATAAATTTCCAGAAGTGGAATTGCTGGGTCATAAGGTCGTTCCATTTTAAATTTTTTGAGGTAACTCCATACTGCTTTTCACAGTGGTTGCATCAGTCATTCCCACTAACAGTGCACAAGGATTCGCTTTTCTTAATACATCCTCGCCAACACTTGTTGTTTGCTGATTTATTGATGATAGCCATTCTGACAAGTGTAAGGCGAATTCTCATTGTGGTTTTAATTTTCATTTCTCTGATGATGCACATATTTTCAAATGTATATTGACTATCTGAATGTCCTCTTCAGAGAAGTTTCAATTCAAACCCATTGCCCATTTTATTTATTATTTATTTATTTATTTATTTATTTATTTATTTATTTATTCATTTATTGTCTTTTTCAGTTTTTGTGGCTCGTTATAGGCATGTAATACATAGTATTTGTCATCATTTGTGCATTATTTAACCTTTTTTGAGGTGTTTCCATTATTGATTACATTATTCTTTAAACTGCCCCCCCCCCCGTTTTTCTTTTCTTTTCTTTATTGATTAAGGTATTACATATGTGTCCTTATCCTTTGCCCATTTTAAATTGGATTGTTTGTTTTTTTGGGTGTGGAGTTTTATATGTTCTTTATAAATTTTGGATATTAATCAGTGAATGTGTTTGCCCATTCACTGGATTGTCTTTTAATTTTGTTGATGGTTTCTTTTGCTGTGCAAAAACATTCTAGTTTAATGTAGTCCCATTTGTATATTTTTTCTTTTGTTTCCCTTGCCCAAGGAGATATATCAGAGAAAATATTGCTACCAGGAATGTCTGAGATTTTACTGCCTATGTTTTCTTCTAGGAGTTTTATGGTTTGGGGTCTTTAATAATTCATTTTATTTATTTTTGTCTTGAGTGTAAAAAAAATAGTCCAGGTTCATTTTTTGCATGTACTAGTATCTGTCTGCAATACCACTTATAGAACAGACTGTCATTTCTTCATTATATATTCTTGTCCCCTTTATCATAGATTAATTTGCCATATAAGCAAGGGTTTATTTCTGAATTCTCTATTGTGTATCATTGATCTCTTTGGATGTTTTTTGCTGGTACTATACTCTTTGATCATAATAGCTTTGTAATATAGTTTGAAATCAGGGAGCTTAATACCTCTGACTTTGTTTTTTTTTCTCAAGGTTGCTTTGGAAAATTATGGTCTTTCCTGGATCCATATAAATTTACTAGAGGCCCGGTGCACAAAAATTTGTGCACTGGCGGGGGGGTATCCCTCAGCCCCACTTGTGCCCTCTCACAGTCTGGGACCCCTCGGGAGATAACGATGTGCTGGCTTAGGCCTGCTCCCGGGTGGCAGAGGGCAGGCCCAATCCCTAGGTGCCTGCCCCGCAGCCCCTGGTCAGGCACAGAGCAGGACCGATTGGGGAGTTGGGGCGCCGCCCCCTGTCATGCACAGAGCAGGGCGGATCAGGAGGTTGCGATGCCACCCTCAGTCACGCTCAGGGTAGGGCCGATTGGGGGGATGGGGGGCCACCCCCTGTCACACTCAAGGCAGGGTCAATGGGGAGGTTGCGGCGCCACCCCCTGTCACGCACAGAGCAGGGCAGATCAGGGGGTTGTG
>NW_005371082.1:1300040-1306864 GCF_000412655.1 Myotis brandtii | reverse complement strand
CCCAACCTCCCAACCTCTTTTATTTATTTTTTCTTTTTTATTCTGGGATTTATTTACCTTCTATGGCTGTCACTGGAGCATCTTCAGTTAGCAAGCCTCCCTGTTCGCTTCAGCTGCCTGGCTGCCGGCCGCCATCTTGGTTGGCAGTTAATTTGCATATCTCGCTGATTAGCCAATGGGAAGGGTAGCGAAGTTACGGTTAATTACCATGTTTCTCTTTTATTAGATAGGATTTGTACTAGTTCTGAGAAGAATGCCATTGGTATTTTGATAGGCATTGCCCTGAATATGTGAAATTCTTTGGGTATTACAGACATTTTAATGATATTAATTATTCTAATTTTCAGCATAGTATATACTTCCATTTATTTGTGTCCTCTTCAATATCTTTCTTCAATGTCTTATAGTATTCAGAGTACATATCTTTCATCTCCTTTGTTGAATTTATTCCTGGAAATTGTATTATTTTGGATGCAATTTTAAATGGGATTTTCTTAATTTCTTCTTCTGAGTGTCTGTTATTAGTGTATAGAAACGAGATGAATTTTGCAGGAAGCCACTGCTTGCCAATACTATCATGAGAGTGCACCAAGGAACACGGAAGGCTGATGGGCCTTGAACGTTAGCAGGGCTGACGCTAGGCACTGATTGTTCGTGTTGAGATAGTGGTGGCTCTAAGCAATTTCCTGACCTGATAACCTCCAAGTAAATGTTGACTGGAACTTACTGATCTTTACTGATCTTTATTGACCTTAGAGATGGTTTGTCTGCTACCTGTTTTCCATGCTTTACTGAGGGCAAGATGTGTATCTAAAACTGAATAAAAGCAGATGGGACCCAGTTTCAGTGTGTCTCTTCAAAAAAGAAGCTCCACCTGGCCCCCAATGCCTTCTAAATTCATATTTTTCATACAGTATTTTCATTTGTGTGTCGGCTCCTCTTTCAGATCCTGAATCCCACTGAGCAGGATTTATGTATATTACTTTTGTGTTGTACTACTCTACTGAATTCATTTATTAGTTCTAACAAATATTTGATGGCATCTCTAGAATTTTTGATATATATAGTATCATGTCATTGCAAATAGTGGTCATTTTATTTCTTCCTTACCATTTTTATGCCTTTTATTTCTTTCTTTTTGGTTTGATTTCTGCGATGAGAATTTTCTATACTATATTAAACAATATTGGTGAGAGTGTGTCCTTGTCTTGTTCCTGATCTTAGAGGAAAAGCTTTCAGCTTTCCATCTTTGAGTATGATGTTAACTGTGGATTTATCATATTGTCTTTATTGTATTGAGGTAAGTTCCCTCTATCCCACTTTGTTGAGAGTTTTATCATAATGGATGGTGAATTTTGTTAAATGCTTTTTCTGCATCTACCAAGATAATTATATGATTATTATTATTATTTTTATTGCTGGGGTATATTATGTTAATTGATTTGTGGATATTGAACCATTCTTACATCTGTAGAATAAATCACCCTTGATCATGGGGTATAACCTTTTCAATGTATTGTGGAATTTTGTTTGCTAGTATTTTGTTGAGAATTTTTGCAAAGATATTGTCCTGAATTTTTTTTTGTAGTTTCTGTCTTTTTTTGGTATCAGGATAATCTCACAAAATAAATTTAAAAGCATTTTTTTTCAAATATAATTGATACATTTCTTATATATATACTTGATTTCAGAGATGAAGGGAGAGAAAGATAGAGAGATAGAAACATCGATGATGAGAGAGAATCATTGAATGGCTGTCTGGCTGTCTTACACATGCCCCACACTGGGGATTGAGCCTGCAACATGGGCATGTGCCCTGACCAGGAATCAAACCGTGACCTCCTGGTTTATGCTCAACCACTGAGCCATGCCAGTTGGAGTGAAAGCATTCTTTCCTTTTCAATTTTTTTGGAATTGTTTGAGGATACATATCAATTCTTAAATGTTAAATAGAATTCACCTTAAAGCCATCTGCTCTTCAATTTTTGTTAGCTGGGAGTTTTTTGGGTACTGCTTAAATGTTATTGCTAGTAATAGGCTGTTCAGATTTTCTGTTTCTTCCTGGTTCAGTCTCAGAAGATTGTATGTTTCTAGAAATGTATCCATTTCTTCTAGGTTGTCCAGTTTTTTGGCTATAAATGTTCAGAGTATTTTTTAATGATCCTATGTATTTCTGTTGTGTCAGCTGTAACCTCTCTTATTTCTGTTGCTATTTATTCTCTCTCTCTCTCTCTCTCTCTCTCTCCCTCTCTCTCTCTCTCATTTGGCTAAAGGTTTGTCAATTTGTTTATCATTTCAAAAAATCAGCTCTTAGTTTTATTGAATTTTTCAGTCTCTATTTTGTTTATTTCCTCTCTGATTTTTATTATTTTCTTCTTTCCACTTATTTTGGTTTTGCTTGTTTACTTTTTCTATAGTCTTTAGGTGTAAAGTTAAGTTGTTTATTTGGGATTTTTCTTGTTTTTTGAGGTAGGCCTGTGAGTAAGTACATTGTAGTATCCTACTGGTTCTTCTCTTATTCTGGGTAGGGCTGCCTGGTATGCGTAAGCAAGGCACATTCTGTTGATTTCATTGACTATTGTAATAGCCGGGTCTGGACCAGAGCACTTTGTGAGCTGGGCATGCTTCCGTGGTGTCCTGCTGGTTCTGCTCTTCCTCTTGGAGGAGCAGCCCATAGGGCATACACAGTAGTGACCTGACTCATGCATGCTTCAGTGTACTGTTGGACCTGCTGGATCAAGCTTCAGATGAGGGGGCCCTGTGTGCTCCTACTATGGGTTACCCTCTTGCTGGAGCTACTAGCACTGGAGAGGTGGGAGGAGATGCAGCCCTGGAGGTTGGCAAGAACACCTGAATAGAGCTCCTGCCTGCATTATTCAAGTGCAAGAGGAGTATAAACAATGGTGCTCACTAGTTCCACTGATTCTGGAACGTCCCCTCAGATTTTTAAGAGCTTTTGCAGTACCCCAACCTTCTTAATGCTCTCTTTCTCTTGTCTTTTTTTGTGCAGAACCTGTTTGGTTGTCCCTCATTTGTTTGTCAGGAGAAATTGCTCTAAATATAGTTGTCCCTTTGGTGTATTCATGGGAAGGCACATGCCCTACATCTTCTTACACTGCCATCTTGGATGCTCCTCATAGCACACAAAGTATCGAGTATTGTTTGTGTGTTGTCTTGCTTCTGTTCTTCAAAATTGTTTTTCCATGATATAATTTTAAAGTTGATTATTTAAAAAGATATATGGCCCACAACAGTGTTATCTAATAGAAATATAATACCAGCCACATATACAAGCCAAATATGTAATTTAAAATCTGTTAATCTCATTAAGTAAAGTAAAAAAGTCAGATTAAATTAATTAAATAACATTTTATTTAATGAGATGTTCCACTTTTTTACATTAAGTATTCAAAATCTGAGGAGTATTTCACACTTGCAAAATCTCAATTTAGATTAATGCTTAATTTCTAATGCTTAATAGCCACTTATGGCTAGTGACTACCATTTTGGATAGCACAAATTATATCTTTTTGTAAGTTACTCTGTGATTTCCTGTTTTATATGGTCCTGTGGAGAGCAATATTGGGTAAATCAATTTCAATTGAGAAAGGCATACCATCACAGAATAGCTAGTGCAAATCAGAAAGCCACCGGTGTGAGTTAGTGTCTTTTCTTTCATCATTTTGGTTTGAAATATTTGTAGGGATTATTGTTTACTTAAAGGACTTATTGAAAGCACCTTATGTTGGAATCCTAAATATTGTTTTTATGTTTTGCATTTTTTAACACAAAACTAAAGAACATTTTTATTTCTGGAGACAGAACACATGAGTGTTGGAGAGACAGAGACCTGAGTCTATGCCCCTGTCACTTACTAGCCTTGTCATCAAAGGCAAGTTACTGAAGTAAGCCTCATTTTGCTCTGTGAATATACATACATCATACCTATTTGACATATTACTATGGGAGTTTTATGAGATAATAGATGGAAAGTTCTGAGTATGATGCCTGCATGTGGTTAATTCATGGTGGCTATTACTTGTATTTATAATAATAATAATAATAATAATAAATAGTTCTATACAAATTTCTCATAATCACCAACTACAGCTTACTATGTTTACTAATTATCCAAATGATGAATGAAAAAGCATTTTAATGGTGAATTTAATGCCATAAACTGAGACTAGAGAAAGAAGCCAAGGTCTTCTAACTTTTAAGATATCAAAGTTCATTATTTATGTGTTATCCTGGATAAGTAACTTCCTGTTTTCTTGGGTAAAAAATATGAAAAGTGTTTTGTTACTGTGACCACTTAGTAGAACCAACATTTCACAAAAAGTTTTATAACATATAAGTACACTCTATTTACTATTCTGAAAGGAAATTTATAGATAGAAGGTACATATCATTTCAAAAGCCAATATATTGCCTAAATATAATAAATGAAATAAAAAGTAATTTATAATTAAAAGGTTATATATTTAATATATAATAAGAGATAATAATGAAATAGTCCAATGTTTAAAATGAACAGTTTTGGATTTAAAAGTAGTAAGGATATGAGCAATCTTTTGATAGAAGACTATAAGGAAATTAAGAAATTGAGGTAAAGGTGGAATTACTAGAATAAAAAGAGGGTTGGGATGAGTAATAACAAATAGCCTTATAAGTGTGTGATTAAAAGCAGAAGAAAATAACCTTAATTAAATTAGAGATTAGCTGTCAAGACAAATTGTTAACTATTCATGTGGACAAAATGAGAAAATTTAATTTCTTGCAAATGAGATTGGCTTTATTTATGTACATTGTCACAATAATTAATTCTCTGTGTCGTAACATGGGATAGGAACCCAAAACCTACCTCCTTTCTTGACATCCCACCACATATCATGTGTACAGTTTGTCTCATATTATACTTAAAAATATATTAGGGATAATTTCCTTCCATAGGCAGCAGAAAGTTGAGGATAGATTAGAAAAAGCAGCTGTCCTACAATATACAAGGTAGGTATATTGCTGGAAAATTCAGTGGGTATTCAAATCATGTAAAAACTACTTTCTGTTTGTGTGTCAAATGGAATTAAGGTTTAGTCTCAGAGAAACTCAGATAATAACTTATGTGGCAGGAAACTTGAAGATCATGTTGAATGCAAAGCAATTCTTCACTGTGCACACTTGTCCCATGGCTTTCAGGATAGTCACTAAATTCTAGCAGAAGCCTCTAATCATTGCAGTAAACTAAAATACACTTCCCTCATTTTTTACCCCAAGATTCCTTCTAGAAGGTTTAAGATCTCCATTGAGAACCATTGGCTTAGAGAGAAAGAACACCTTGCATTTGAGACTTTCCATACACATGCACTGATCTAGTCACATGATGTGAGGTTAGAATACTGCCTGGAAGTGGACTAAGTGCACATTTGCTACCTGTTTCTTCAATGATGTGGTGCTAAACTTGGAGTGCCAGTTCTGATAGTCCAGAGACACTTTAAATGTTTGCTGGGAACTCTACTTGTTGGTGACTTTGAAAGAATCTCTTTCCAAGCAGGAGGCATAGACAAGGCTTCATACTGCCTACACTACTCATAAAAACAAACAAACAAACAAAAAACCCACTAAACAAATGAGGGTACAATGCAGAGCTTATATTCCATTTGAAATTACATTTATGGTGCTTTTCTTTTTCACTGAGCCCTTTCATAAAGGGAAACTGCAATTTTTGTTCATCTTTTGAGAATTTTAATGAAATTTAAAGGCTTCTATTATCTATTATTAACTCCAAAACTCACATCAAAATCAATCTGTTGTTTGATAACAATCAGTAGTTTAAATTAACAAACTCTCAGACTCAGAAAGGATTGTAATTCATCTTTAAAAGTCATCTTCCAATTGTGAAAGCAAACTGATTTCTTTCTGGAAATTCACTAAAGGCAAGCATATCCAACTATCTATTTTGGGTAACATTGCAAGGTTTCTGAAAGGTCAGTTGAGCTATATAATGTAAACTAATTGCCTGGTGCACGAAAGTCGTGCACATTGAAAGGGAATTAATTAGTACATAGGCAGCAGAAAGTTGAGGATAGATTAGAAAAAGCAGCTGTCCTACAATATACAATATACAATATACAATATACAATATACAATATATAATTAGAGGAAATATTTTAATATTGCTATTTGCACTTTCTCTATAATAAAAGTGTGAGAGATAAAAGGAAATGAGTACAATGTATATGAAAATAATACATAATTTATTAATAAATAAAAAATAATAAAATGATATAACAACAAAAAACATGATATAAAAACAACACTGATGCAAATAATGACCGATAAAGTGATTAAACCTATTCTAATATCTCCCTGTATACCACATTAAGAGTAAAAACACTTTCAGAGTGCTTGACTAATTTCCCTTGGGATAAAGTATTTACAACTTTAACTTTAACATCACACGCTCTTCGAACTCGAGAGAAAGCAACATATAACTGACCATGTGCGAAAACGGGTTCAGGTAGGAATATTCCTACTCTGTCTAGAGTTTGTCCTTGTGATTTATTAATAGTCATTGCAAATGCTGGCATCACGGGAAACTGTCGTCGAATTAATTTAAATGGGAGACCAGTGTCAGATGGGGACAAATCAATTCTTGGAATCAGAACAACCTCTCCCTCTGCAGATCCTGTTAATACTTCAGCTTCGATAATGTTAGGTAGTAATCTTTTGATAAGAAATCTGGTACCATAACAAAGACCCCATTTACTATTAAGATTTCTCAATAGCATGATGATTGCACCCACTTTCAATTTTAATTTATGACA
>NW_005371082.1:1290383-1295957 GCF_000412655.1 Myotis brandtii | reverse complement strand
TTTTTCTTTGGACATAGTCCCACCTCTCTACTGTCATGGTCTGGGATGCAGGTGAATGAGAGTCCTGCCTGTCAGGCCGCTGAGAGCTGTGTGACCAACGGCTGATTCTGGCAGATTCTGTGGGGGTGGGAATTCCTCCTCCTTGCTGTCAGTTTCTACAGCTGTGATGAGGAAGCTGGGGTGACAGAGCAGCCATGCTGTCCCGCTCCGCCGCCCGGGGTTGCACATGGGAGGCCTGGATGGTGGCAGGGCAGGAGGTGGATGGCGCTGTCACACCCGCCTGCAGTATGCAAATTTAACGGCCATCTTTGTTGGGTTAATTTGCATACTCTTCTGATTGGCTCCTGGGCGTAGTGAAGGTATGGTCAATTAGCATCTTTGTCTTTTATTAGTGTAGATACAACATGAATTTATATTTTTACTTGTAAAAATACTTTTCTACTGCTTATGACATTTTTTGATAAGCAATACCATGTTCCCTGTCACCCATGCGATAAAATACAGAAAACTTACCTGGCCATCAAAGTTCCAAAGCAGCCTAACTGCCCATATCCCCAGCCTTTTTCTGGCCACCTACACTTCACTTCTCACAGGTATCACTCAGGTTTATGCAGGAGACTCTGGGCGAGTCTTTAAAACACTATTTAGCCATTTAACTCAGTCAAATGTTTTTATAAGTATAGAGCAGTCAGAATAAACTGCAGTAATGTACATAGAATGCTTAGCACATACCCTGACACACAATAGGTGCTCCAGAAGTGTTAGTTCTTTATCCTCCCTTTTAAGGCCTTTATCTCATAATCTACAAATACACATTGTCTTTGAGACCAGCTCAAATTCCAACTCTGTAAATTTTCCTTGAGATCTCAGCTGGAAGTACTCATTTATTTATAGATAAAGTAATTAGGTGCAGAAAAATTAACTAGCTCAGACCATCATACTGGTACGTGGTAGAGCACAGATTCTAACTAACAGATTCTAGGTTGGCTCAGAGTCTATGTTTTTGTTTTTTAACTAACATAGATTTTTGAAAAACAAATTTATTTATTGAATATAACTTATGTGTCATACAATTCACCCATTTAAAGTGCACAATTCAATGGTTTTTAGTATATTCACAGAATTGTGAAACCCTCATCACCATCAATTTGAGAACATTTTCATCACTCCAAACAGAAACCACACACACATTATCAGTCACTTCTTATTTACCCCTCAATCCTATCCTCTGGTCTCTTGTACACCACTAATTTACTTTCTCTCTCAATGGATGTGCCTATTCTGGACATTTCATAAAAATGGGATCATATGATACTTGTTTTTTTGTGCTTGGTTACTCTCTCACCATAGTGCTTTCAAGGTTTATTCATGTTGAGGCATGTATCAGTATTTCATTTTTATTTATTGATGAACAATATTCCATTGTATGGACATATTACATTTAGTAATCTAGTCATCAGTTTATGGATATTTGAATTTTTCCTGCTTGTTGACTATTATGACCAATGTTATTATAAGTATCTATCACATGTTTTTGTGTGAACATATATTTTTATTTCTTTTGGGTACAAACTTGGAATTGCTGGGTCATATAGTAACTGTGTTAAATTTTTTGATGAACTGATAAACTGTTTTCCAAGTGGCTGTATCAGTTTAAATTTCTACCAAGAGTGTATGAGGATCCCAATTTCTCTACATCATCAACACTTACCTGTATTTTTTATTATAGCCATCCTATTAGGTATGAAATAGTATCTGATTGTGGTTTTGATTTGCATTTCCTCAATGACAAAGACAAACATGCAAATTGACCATACCTTTGCTATGACCTAAGCCACACCCACAAGCCAATCAGAGCGACTATATGCAAATTAACCCAACCAAGATGGTGGCCAGCAGCCACGGAGCTGAAGCGAGCAGGAGGCTTGGTTTATCCAGTGATGGAGGAAGCCAAGCTTCCCGGCCAGCTCTGAGCTACACTGAAGGCAACAAAGTTTCAATTATAGAAGGTAAATAAACCCCAAATACCTGCTTTCAGCCGGCTGTGGCCACAGAGCTTGAGCGAGCAGGAGCCGGCTCTGAGCTCCACTGAAGGCAACAAAGTTTCAATTATAGAAGGTAAATAAACCCCAAATACCTGCTTTCAGCCGGCTGTGGCCACAGAGCTTGAGCGAGCAGGAGCCGGCTCTGAGCTCCACTGAAGGCAACAAAGTTTCAATTATAGAAGGTAAATAAACCCCAAATACCTGCTTTCAGCCGGCTGTGGCCACAGAGCTTGAGCGAGCAGGAGCCGGCTCTGAGCTCCACTGAAGGCAACAAAGTTTCAATTATAGAAGGTAAATAAACCCCAAATACCTGCTTTCAGCCGGCTGTGGCCACAGAGCTTGAGCGAGCAGGAGCCGGCTCTGAGCTCCACTGAAGGCAACAAAGTTTCAATTATAGAAGGTAGGGACACCCTTCAGGGCAAACCAGCCGGCCCCCACCCATGCACAAGGCCTCTATCCTATATAATAAAAGGGTAATATGCAAACTGACCCTAACAGCAGAAAGACTGGGAATGACTGGTCACTGACACACACTGACCACCAGGGGGCAGACGCTCAATGCAGGAGCTGCCCCCTGGTGATCAGTGCGCTCCCACAGGGGGAGCTCTGCTCAGCCACAAGCCAGGCTGATGGCTGCCAGTACAGCAGTGGTGGTAGGAGCCTCTCCCGCCTCCTCAGCAGCGCTAAGGATGTCTGACTGCAGCTTAGGCCTGCTCCCCGCCTGCAAGTGGACATCCCCCGAGGGCTCCCAGGCTGCCTGAGGGATGTCTGACTGCCAGCTTAGGCCCAATCCCCCAGGAGCGGAGCCTAAACCAGCAGGTGGTCATCCCCCAAGGGGTCCCAGACTACGAGAGGGCACAGACCAGGCTGAGGGACCCCCCGGAGTGCATAAATTTTTGTGCAATTGGCCTCTAGTATATATATATATTCCTTGAAGAAATGTTGGTTAAATCTCTTTTTAAGGATTTTAAATTGGATTATATATCTTCTTAAAGTGTTGAGTTGTAGGAGTTTTCATATATTCTTATATAGAAGTCCTTATCAGATACATAATTTGAAAATATTTTCACCTATCCTATGGGGTTGTCATCTAACTATTTGATGATGTACTTTGAAGTACAAATTTTAAAAATTTGATGAATACCAAATTACTTTATTTTATTCTAATGTTGTTTATGTTTTCTGTGTTGTGTCTAAGAAGGCTTAGCTTAACCCAATCCAAGGTTATAAAGATTTACTCCTATGTTTTCTTCTAAAAGTCTTGTAATGTTAGCACTTCCATTTATGTCTGTAATCACAGGCAATTAATTTTTGTGTATGGTCTAATGAAGGAGTCTGAGTTCATTTTTTTTTTCATGTCTATATCTAGTTGTTCCAGCATCAGTTGTTGGAAAAGTTATCCTTTCCCCCACTAAATTAACAGCCTTGTTGGAAAAGAGCTTTTGTATTTAATTTTAGTATTCCCTGCCAATCAGATCCCTTCATCCTCATTTTCTTCTTTAAGCACACCAGGCTCTTTCACTGTTCAGTGTTTTCCTGTACCCTTCCAGTCTGTCTTGAATATAGTTCCATGTCTTGTCTGCCTACCAAATTCTTAACTATCCTTAATAGCAACTCAAATAGAATCCACTTGGTCTAGTTTTTGTGGCTTAACCTCTAAATTTTTTTGCTTTCCACACTAGTTAATGACAATTTCCCTTCTTTTTTAAAAAACTTTCATTTTCTTTCTCCAAGCACTTGACACAGTCTGCTGGATACACAGTTATAAATCTGTTGAATTGAATAAATGAAAATGGCATTGGCTAGGAATTTTAGAGCTATAAGAAATCCAGCAAGATACTAAAGAAATCAAGTATTTAATAAATATAAAAGGTAATAAAAATGAAAACTGCAATCCACAGCGAAAACATTATCATTTTCTCATGCTTCTGATAAATTTCCTGCAGACTTATTATTGCTATATCGCTACTAAACACAGAGAAAGCTAGTGAAAATTTTAAAGACCGATAAAATATTTTGTGAGCTAATATATTTTCTAATGTATCTTGTAGACTGCATTACTAAGAATATTTTAAAATCAATTTTGTTAATGCCTCTCTCTTGTTTAATTTTTACAGCATATTTAAAGAGATTAAGAATGTTTTAGTTGTCAATCCACAACCACTTTCATTGCATATGTTTTTGGCCCTTATTTTTTTAAAGAAAGTTAATTTATAATGGTGTTTATGAAACCAACATTCTATACAGCTGTCTGAGACTGAGGTCTGTGTAAAGCTGTAGCAAATAACAGAAAATAATAAAATGAGAGGAAGATACTTTTTCAAGGCTAACCCTAACAATAACAACAAAAAACTAAATATAATATTTTATTTCTTCTTATAAAATTTTTCTTTAATTGATGATTTTCAAATTAGAAAATAATATTCACTTGTAAAACCTTATGAAATAATTTAAAGACATTTAAAGTAAAAGCAACTGTGTGGTGATTGTGGGGTTGGGGAGTGGAGGTGGAAGAAGGCATAGAGGGGATAAGTGGTGTTGGGGAAAATAAAATAATTTTTTAGAAAAGATGTAAAAAGAAGTTAATCATCTCTGTCTTATTCCTGCTGCCATTGCTAAGCAATCACTTTTAATAGTAAGTTTTTGTTTACAACATTCTCTTTTCTTTACAAACATTTACATATCTATAAATATGTCCCATGTATCTATTGGTATGCAATAAATTACCCTGAAGGAGGCAGGGTGGGGTTATTGGTAGCTATCTTCGCAGGCAGTCTACCCCAGCATTCATGCCTAGAGCTTGGCTGCTTTGTTTGTTTGTCATTTGGTCTAGATGAAATGGAAGCATACAAATATCCTATCTAATAATAGACAAACATGGTAATTAACCGTAACTTCGCTACCCTTCCCATGGGCTAATCAGGGTGATATGCAAATTAACTGCCAACAAAGATGGTGGTTAACCGCCAACAAAGATGGCGGCTAATTTGCATACATAGGCGCAATGATGGGAGGCAAAAGGGGAAAGACGGAAGAATGATGGCAGGCAAGAGCTGGGGGGTGGGCAAAGGCAGCCCGCCCCCCAGCCAGTGATCGCCATCGGAAAGCCCGGCAGCAGGCCAGGCGACACCCCCCGGCCGGGGTTGCTGGTGATCGCCATGGCGATCGGAGGAAGAGAGAGCCGGAGTGCAGAACCCCCGGGGCCAGGGGTGCCGGTTGGCCTGCGGCCCCCTGATCTGCGATGGCAAAGGGAGGGGCGGGGCCACAAGCATGGTGGCACCCAGGGCACCGGGTGCTGAGGTGCCTGTGGTCCCCTGATCTGAGATCAGCGAAGTGAGGGGCGGGGCCACAGGCACAGCTGCACCCGGGGGACCGGGTGCAGCCATGCCTGCGGCCCACTGATCTGCGATCGCTAAGGGAGGGCTGGGGGCGCAGGCATGGCAGCACCCCGGGCACCCCAGCACCTGACATGCAAAGGTCGGGGATGAAATGACTTTTCCCAACCACATCTGCAAATATCCTGGGGAAG
>NW_005371082.1:1274806-1288030 GCF_000412655.1 Myotis brandtii | reverse complement strand
GGCATTTGGGAGCAAGCAGGCCGGCGGCAGGGGGGGGGCAGTTGGGAGCAAGCAGACTGACAGGCAGAGTGGTTAGAGGCAATCAGGCAGGCAGGCAGGCAGGTGAGTGGTTAGGAGCCAGCAGTCCTGGATGGCGAGAGGGATGTCCGACTGCTGGTTTAGGCCCGATCCCTGTAAACTGGCAGTAGGACATCCTTTGAGGGGTCCCAAATTGGAGAGGGTGCAGGCCAGGCTGAGGAACATACCCTCCCCCGTGCACGAATTTCGTGCACCAGGCCACTAGTATTTGTATAAAACTCTTCCTCTTAATAATTCATTAAGCATGGATATAAAGATCTAATTCTAGCTATCTTTCTCTAGTTTTTATGCATATTACCCACACATATATGTATGATACTAGTGAACTTTTCTTTTCTAGTTTTTATTACATTTTAATGATCCCTTTCTCTCTATACACATCCCCAATTAGTTCTGTTTCTACCTCACCTACATAAGATAACCCATACTGATAACTGATCTGTTTCTTTCCAGACTTTTAAAATAAATGGTTTGTGTAATTTTTTTTGCAACTTTTCACCCTTACTCAAAAATTTGTCATTGAAACTCCAACCGTATTAACTAAGAAGGAGATAGGGAGGGAGGGAGAGAGAGAGAGAGAGAGAGAGAGAGAAAGAATATTTTTGTTTCCTTCCTCCTCTCTACCTATTAATTAATTTCCCTTCCATTCCTTTTAAGATAAACTTTTTATATTGAGATAATTATAGATTCACATACAATCATAATAAATAATATAGAGGTCCCATGAACCCTTTATCCAGTTTTTTCTAATGGTAACGTCTTGCAAAACTATGGTACAATATTATGGCCAGGATATTGACATTGATAAAGACAGAACATATTTTCCTCACCACAAGGATCACTCATGCTCTTTTTATAGCTACACCCATTTCTCTCCCACCACCACCCCACTTTAACCCCTGGCAACCACTAACTTTTCTTTTTCTCTTTTCTATAATTTTTTAATTTCAATAATGTTATTTAGATGGAATCATACAATATGAAACCTTTTCAGATTGATGCTTTTCACTCAGCATAATTGTCTGAAGATCCATCCAGGTTGTTTATCAATAGCTCATTTCCTTTTCTTGTTGATTAGTATTTTGTAGTATGGGTTTACTACAGTTTTCTTAATCATTCACCCAATGAAGGTCATATGGGTTGTTTCCACTTTGAATCTATTATGAATAAAGCTGCTATAAATATTTGTGGACAGGCTTTGTGTGAACATAAGTTTAATTCTCTGGCTAAATGCTCAGGAAGACAACTGTTGGGTTGTACAATAGTTCCAAGTTTAGATTTTTAAAGAAACAGCCAAAATGTTTTTGAGATTGGCTATACTATTTTGTATTCCCACCAGCAAAGTATGCATGATGAAGTTACTTTGCATCCTCATTAACATTTGGCAGTGTCATCTTTTAGAAACCATTTTTATAGGTGTGTTGTGATATCTTTCTGTGGTTTTAAAATGTACTTCTCTAATGGCTAGTGATGTTGAAATCTTTTTATGTTCTTATTCATCATTTGTATATACTCTGATGAAATGTATTTTCATGTTTGTTTGTTGTTGTTTTGTCATTTCCTTTCTTCGTTGTTGAGTTTTGAGTACTCTTTATGTATTCTAGATACATTAGTATCTATATGTGGTTTGAAAAATATTTTCTCCCAGTCTGTAGATAGTCATTTTTTCCTCTTCACATGAGCATCACAGAGAACATTTTTTTATTTTAATGAGGTTTCTAAATTTTCATATTTTCCAATAACTAACTTTGTTTTATTGATTTTCTTTATTGTTTTTAGAATAATTATTTGCTGATTTTCTTTTTATTTCCTTCCTTCTACATACTTAGGGCTTATTTTGTTCCATTATTTTCTAGATTCTTGACATGGGATCTTAGATAATTAATTTGAGAATCTTCCTTTTTTTAAATATAGATTTAATGCTGTAATTTTCTTACTAGCTTTAGCGGTATCTCATACATTTTGACATGTTGAATTTTCATTAAATTGAATGTATTTTTTTCCTTCACACTTCCTTTTTGCTGGATTATTTAGTAGTGAGTTATTTTTCCTAATATTTGGAGATTTTTCTGTTAGTTGACTGCTAATTATTTCTAGTTTGATTTCATTGTCGTCAGAGAACAAATTTATACTAATTATTTAAATATCCTGTCTTACTTCATTTTCTTTCTTTTCCTTTTTATTGAATTTATTGGGGTGATACTGATTAACAAAATTATAGAGGTTTCAGGTGCACAATTCCACAATACATTGTATTATATTTTTACCACCCAAAGTCAAGTCTCTTTCCATAACCATTTATTCCCCCCATACCCTCTTCCACCTCCCCTTCCCCAAACCAAACTCCCCCTGGTAATCACCACACTTATCTGTGTTCATGAATATTTTTTTTCTTTTTTGCTCAATGCCTACACACCCAACACAGCCCCCAACCTACCCCACCCCGACAGATATCAGCCTGCTCTCTATCTATGAGTCAGTATGCAATTTGCTTGTTAGTTCTTTTTTGTTCATTAGATTTCACATATGAGTGAAATCATGGTATTTGTCTTTCTCTGACTGGCTTATTTCAATAAACCAGTTTATTCAATAAACCAGTTCTCCAGGTCCATCTATGCTGTCACCAAGGGTAAATTTATCTTCTTTTTTATGGCAGAGTAGTATTCCATTGTGCAAATGTACAACAGCTTTTTTATTTTTAATTCTAATAATACACTTTAACTTAACATATGGAAAATAGCATTTCAACATGGAATCAATGCAAAAGTTAGATAATGGGATATTTTGCCTTCTTTTTCTTTTTTCTTTTTCTTTTAAATTCTTTCTTGTATAAAGTATTGCATAAGTCTCATTTCCCCCCATTGACATCTCCTCAGCCATCCCCACCCCCCAGCACATGCCCACACCCCACTACTGTCTGTGTCCTTTGTTTATTCTCACATGCATGCATACAATTGCTTTGGTTGATCTCTTACCCCCTAAACTCCCCTGCCTTCCCTCTTAGGTTGGATAGACTGTTTGATGCTTCTATGACTCTGACTCTATTTTTGTTCATCAGTTTATGTTGTTCATTACATATGAGTGATATCAGATGATATTTATCTTTCTCTGACTAGCTTATTTCACTTAGCATAATGCTCTCCAGGTCCATCCATGCTGTTGCAAATGGTAAGAGTTCTTTCTTGTCTACAGTAGTGTAGTATTCCATTGTGTAGATATACCACAGTTTTTTAATCTACTCATCTGCTGATGGGCACTTAGGCTGTTTCCAAATATTAGCTATTGAAAATTGTGCTGCTATGAACATAGGGGTGCATATGTCCTTTCTGATTGGTGTTTCTTGGGAAATATTCCTAGAAGTGGGATTACTGAATCAAATGGGAGTTCTATTTTTAATTTTTTGAGGAAACTCCATACTGTCTTCCACAGTGGCTGCATCAGTCTGCATTCCTACCAGCAGTGCACAAGGGTTCCTTTTTATCCACATCCTTGCCAGCACTTGTCCTTTGTTGATTTTTGATGATAGCCATTCTGACAGGTATAAGATGCTACATCATTATCATTTTTATTTGCATCGCTCGGATGATTACTGACTCTGAGCATGTTTTCATATGTTTCTGGGCCTTCTGAATGTCCTCTTTTGAAAGTGTCTATTTAGGTCCTTTGCCCATTTTTTGATTGGAATGTTTATCTTCTTTTTGTTAAGTTGTATGAGTTCCCTATAAATTTTGGAGATTAAACCCTTATTGGATATAACATTGGTAAATATGTTCTCCCATGCAGTGGTCTTGCTTGTTGTTTTGTGATGGTTTCTTTTGTTGGGAAGAAGCTTTTTATTTTGATGTAGTCCCATTTGTTTATTTTCTCCTTAGTTTCTATTGTCCTAGGAGCTGTGTCAGTAAAGATAGTGCTATGGCATATGTGTGATATTTTTCTGGCTATGAATTCTTCTAAGAGTTTTTATGGTTTCCCATCTTACATTTAAATCCTTTATCCATTTTGAGTTTATTGTTGTGTATGGTGTAATTTAGTGGTCTAGTTTCAGTTTTTTGCATGTATCTGTCCAATTTTCCTAACACCATTTATTGAAGAGACTGTCTTGACTCCACTGTATGCTCTTGTCTCCTTTGTCAAATATTAATCAAGCATAATGGTTTGGGTTGATTTCTGGGTTCTCTGTTCTATTCCATTGGTCTATATGTCTGTTCCTGTGACAGAACCAGGCAGTTTTGAGAACAGTGGCTTTGTAATATAGCTTGATATCTGGTATTGTGATCCCTCCAACTTTGTTCTTCTTTCTCAGGATTGCTGTAGCTACTTGAGGTCTTCTTTTATTGCATATGAATTTTTGGATAGTTTGTTCTAGGTCTGTGAAATATGCTGTTGGTATTTTAATGGGATTGCATTAAATCTATAGATTGCTTTGGGTAGTATGGACATTATAATGATGTTGATTCCACAAATCCATGAACACAGTATATTCTTCCATTTGTTTATGTCTTCCTCTATCTCTTTTTTGAAATGTCCGGTAAATTTCTGAGTATAGGTCCTTACCTCCTTAGTTAAGTTTATTCCTAGGTATCTTAATTTCTTTGGTGCAATGATAAATGGGATTGTGTTTTTTAGTCAAGCTTTCTGTGAGTTCATTATTGGTGTATAAAAAAGCCATAGATTTCTGGGTGTTAATTTTGTATCATGCTACATTGCCAAATTCATTTATTGAGTCTAGCAGTTTTTTGATGGAGTCTTTAGGGTTTTCTATGTACAATATCATGTCATCTGCGAATAATGACTGTTTTACTTCTTCTTTTCCAATTTGGATGCCTTTTATTTCTTCTTGTCTGATCGCTATGGCTAGCAGTTCCAGTACTATGTCGAACAGGAGTGGTGAAAGTGGGCATCCCTGTTTTGTTCCTGTTCTTAGGGGAATTGGTTTTAGTGTTTCCCATTGAGTATGATGTTGGCTGTAGGTTGGTCACATAAAGCTTTTATTATGTTGAGGTATGATCCCTCTATTCCCACTTTGCTGAGAGTTTTTATCAGGAAAGGTGTTGGATTTTGTCAAATGCTTTTTCTGCATCAATTGATGTGATTATGTGATTGTCTCTCAATTTGTTTATGTGATTATCATGTTTATTGATTTGCAGATATTGTATGAGCATTGCATCCCTGGAATAAATCCCATTTGGTTGTGGTGTATGATCCTTCAAATGTAATGCTGGATCTGATTTGCTAGAATTTTGTTGAGGATTTTAGCATCTATGTGCATCAGGGATATTGGCCTGTAATTCTCTTTCTTTGTAGTATCTTTATTTGGTTTTGGAATTAGGGTTATGCTGGCTTCATAGAAAGAGCTTGGAATTGTGCCTTCCTATTGAATTTTTTGGAATAGTCTGAGAAGAATATCTCTTAATTCTTCTTTGAATGTTTGATAAAACTCCCCTGTGAAGCCATCCAGTCCAGGGCTTTGGTTTGCTAAAGTCTTTTTATTACTATTTCAATTTCATGAGTAGTTATCAGCCTATTTAGGTTTTTTTTATTCTTCCTGACTAACTTTTGGAAGCTTGTATTTTTCTAGGAATTTGTCCATTTCATCTAGGTTTTCCAGTTTGCTAGAATGGTGTTTTTTGTAGTTTTTTTTTTTTTTTATAATCCTTTGTATGTCTGTGTGGTTGGTTGTTACTTCACTTCTTTCATTTCTGATTTTGTTTATCTGGGTCATCTCTCTTTCTTTCTTACTTAGCCTGGCTAGAGGTTTTTTTTTTTAATTAATTAATTTATTTATTTATTTAATCTCTATGTCATTTATTTCCACTCTGATCTTTATTATTTTCTACCTCCTGCTTAATCTGGGCTTTTCTTGTTGCTCTCTTTATAATTTTTTAAGTTGTAGGTTTAGATAATTTACTACCATTTTTACTTGTTTTTTTTTTGAGGTAGGCCTGTAGAGCTATGAACTTCCCTCTCAAGATTGCTTTCACTGTGTCCCATAGATTTTGGATTGTTGTCTTTTCATTGTCATTTCTTTCCAGGATGCTTTATATTTCTTATTTGATCTCTTTGGTAACCCAATCATTGTTTAATAGCATGCTATTTAGCCTTCAAGTGTTTGATTTTTTTTCATTGTTTTTATTGTAGTTGATTTCTAATTTTATGCCATTGTGATCTGAGAATATGTTTGATATGATTTCTATCTTCTTGAATTTGAAGAGACTTTGCCTGTACCCTAATATGTGGTCTATCTTTGAAAATGTCCCATGTGCACTTGAGAAAGATGTATATTCTGTACCTTTGGGGTGATATATTCTGAAGATGTTAATTAGTTCCATCTGATATCGTTAGTAATTTAGGAATGCTGTTTCTTTGCTGATTTTTTGTTTACAGGATTTATCCAGTGGTGTCAGTGGGGTATTAAAGTCCCCTACCATGATTGTATTGCTGTCAATCTTTCCCTTGATATCCTCCAGAAGTTTTTTTTTATGCATTTGGGTGCTCCTATATTGGGTGCATATATGTTTATCAGAGTTATATCTTCTTTTTTAAAAAAATATATATTTTATTGATTTTTTACAGAGAGGAAGGGAGAGGGATAGAGAGTTAGAAACATCGATGAGAGAGAAACATCCATCAGCTGCCTCCTGCACACCCCCCACTGGGGATGTGCCCGCAACCAAGGTACATGCCCTTGACCGGAATCAAACCTGGGACCCTTCAGTCTGCAGGCCAAAGCTCTATCCACTGAGCGAAACCAGTTAGGGCCAGAGTTATATCTTCTTGTTGAATTGCTCCCTTTAGTATTATGAAGTGGCCTTCCTGATCTCTTGTTATGGCTTCACTTTGAGGTCTAATTTGTCAGATATAAGTATTGCTACCCCAGCTTTTTTCTCATTTCTATTTGCCTGAAAAAAATTTTCCCATCCTTTCACTATTAGTCTGTGTGATTACTTTGTTCTGAGGTGGGTTTCTGTAGACAGCAAATATGTGGGTCATGTTTTCTTATCCATTCATGTACCCTATGTCTTTTGATTGGAGCATTTCATCCATTTACATTTAAGGTTATTATTCAGAGGTACTTGTTTTTGACTATTTTTATTCTTTTTGCCAGTTTTCCTTCTTCTCTTTCTATTTATTCTTTTTAGAGCAGTCCCTTTAGCATTTCTTTCATTGTTGGCTTGGTGGTAATAAACTTCCTTAGCCTTTTTTTGTATGTGAAGCTCCTGATTTCACCTTTGATTTTGAATGATAGCCTTCCTGGGTATAGTCTTCTTTGATTCAGTTCCTTGCTTTGCATCACCTTATATATTTCATTGCATTCCCTTCTGGCCTTATGTGCTTCTGTTGAGAAATCAATTGATAGTCTAATAGGAGTTCCCTTGTAGATAATGTTCTCTGTCTTTCTGGCAGCCTTTAAGATTCTTACTTTGTTGTTGATGTTTGCCCATTTAATTATGATGTATCTTGGTATCAATCTTTTTGGATTCATCTTGTTTGGGATTCTGTGTGCTTCTTGGGCTTGTGTGGCTTTTTTCTTCCCAACAGCAGGGAAGTTTTCTGTCATTATTTCTTCAAACAGGTTTTCTATTACTTGCCCTGCTTCCTTTTCTTCTGACACCCCTATTATATGGATGTTGTTTTGTTTCATGTTATTCCAAAGCTCCCTTAGACTTTCCTCCTGCTTTTTAAATTTTCTTTCCAGTTGCTGCTGTGCTTGGGTGTTTTTTTTCTACCTTGTCTTCAAAATTGCTGATGTGGTTCTCAGCTTTTTCTAGTTTACTTTTGAAATCTTCCATTTTGTTCTTAATTGCAGCTATGTCATTCTTCATTTCCTCTTGATTTTTTTCATTTTCTCTTTATTCTTACATATGTTGAATTTGTCTTCCATCCTTTTCAGCGTCCTTATAACCATTGCTCTGAATTCTTTCTCTGAAAAATTGCTTGCCTTCATTTCGTTTATTTTCTTTGTGATGATTCCTCCTTTACTTTTCAATGGGAGTTGTTTCTTTGTCTCCCCATTTTTTCTGTTCCTTTGTGATTATTTCTATGTATTACTTCAAACTGCTATGCCACCCAGATTTTTTGTTTGTTTTATATAGTAGTTATTTTTGGGGACCCAGTGGTGCAATCTCTCTGGTCTTCTGGGCTGGGTATTCTTGGGATGCTCCCTACTTGGGATATTTGGTTTCTCTTAGTCTAGTTGGGTCTTGAGCATTATTGTCCCATTCGTGGATGGAGTCTCCTCTCAGGGTATCTGGTTATGTGGCTCATTCTCTACCATGTTGACTGAACATCATAAAATACAACTCAACAAGACACAACACAAAAGGAACAAAACACGAATGTACTCATAACACCGATAACTCCAATATAAGTGACCACCAGAGAAATGAGGATTAGGAGAGAGAAAAGAGAGCAAAAATGGTATTGAGAAAAGAAAAAAAAGGTCTAAGAGAGAATAGAAGAAGAAGAAAAAGGAAGAAAAATACATATGGGGAGAAAACACCACAAAACAAACAGATAAACCAAAAAATGCAAATAACAAACACCCAGAAAAAAAGGGGGTGCAGAATCTCTAGAGGAAGAGCTTATATACAGATAGTATGGTTAAGGAATTGAATGAATAGGGGGAGGACCTTGGTTCAGTATAGAGGAGGAAGAAAGAAAATGAGTGGATAAGAAGAAAAGAAAGAAAAATATTAAAAATAAAATAACAATAAAAGAATAAAATAAAAATAAAAACAGTTTGAAGATAAAATAATGCAAACAAATTTTTTTAAAAAACAAGGAAAATAAAAATTTTTTAAATAAAAGATATAAAATAAAATAAAAAAGTGTCATTTGTTTCAGCCGAGTTTTAATGCTCCATGAGGGCTTTTTTTAAGATCCCACTCTTCTGCTCTGTCTGCCATTTCTCAGTTTCTTTTTAGGAAGTCAGCACCATGTTGAAGTTCCAAGCAATCCGCCACTCCTCTGTTTTTGTCTATCTCCACAGCCTTGACTACAAGCAGGTGGGACCAATCTGCCCACTTAGCCTGTTTGCCTGCTGTCAATATTAATCTCTCAAGTGGCTGTTTCTGACAGGGTTATAGGTAGAAAGGATGCTGTATCTTGTTCTGGGACTGAAAGGCCTCTCTTCAGCTCAGTCCCTGAGGACTCTTCAGGGCTATTCAGGTTTTTTGTGTCCTTCCTACTGCTCAGGGTGTAGTCTGGATGTGGCTGTATTAGCTGCCTTGAGGTTGCTGGAAGGGGCTGGCTCTTCAGGAGAAAAATGGCTGCTTAGGTCCGGAGGGTCAGGAATGTCCCAGTGCTGGACTTCTGGTCTCCTCTCACTGACCCGCTCTCCTCCACAGCCTCTCCCCAGACTCCACAAGTCTGCAACTCCACCTGCACCTCAGCCACGGGTGAGTGTTTGTATTGAAAGGTCCTAGGAACTGGGTTTAGCAAATAAAAGCAAAGACCAAATGGAGGCTAAACAACCATGCTACTGCTAGTTCCCCCTCCACGCACACACCCCTCCACACTCCCCCTCCCCCGCAGCACCATGCAGCTCAGGCAGTTCTTCAGGCTGCCCCTCTGGGCTCAGCCTCTCATGGATGTGGACTTAGATATAGAATCCCTTGCCACCAGCAGCCCTTGGACTTCTTTCCACAGTTGGATGTTACACCAGTCCCCAAGGGACACGCCTTGGTGCCTTACAGCTTCCTTCTGACCCTCTGGGCTTGGAGGTCTCATGACTCTCTCCAGCCCAGATCCCCAATTCTACCATTCTCCAGGCATCCTCTGCCCTTCCCAGCTGTGAATTGTCTCACCATCTGTGTCTACTTCGCCAATTTAGGGTGGATGTTATTCACTTTAGATGATCCTTCTATCTGCTCCAGGATAAGGCTTGGGACCCCTCTGCCTGTTTGGCCGCCATTTTTTCTCTCTCTTCTGTACCACAGCTTTTTATTTTTAATCTAATCGTTTATTGATGGCTACTTGGGATGCTTCCAAATCTTGGCTATTGTAAATAATGCTGTAATACACATAGGGTTCATATATGCTTTTGAATTAGTGTTTCGTGTTCTTTGGATAAATTCCCAGCAGTGGAATAGCTGGGTCATAAAGCAGTTCCATTTTAAATGTTTTTAAGGAAACTCCATACTGTTTTCCATAGTGTCTGCATCAATCTACATTCCTACTAACAGTGCATGAGGTTCCCCTTTCTCCACATCCTCACCAACACTTGTGGTTCATTGATTTATTGATGATAGCCATTCTGACAGGCATAAAGTGAAATCTCATTGTGGTTTTAACTTGCATTTATCTGATAGTTACCTTGAGCATCTTTTCATATGTTTGTCAGCCATCAGTATGTCCTCTTTGAAGTATCTGTTCAGATTCTTTTCCCTTTGTTAAATTGGACTGTTTGTTTATATGGCATTGCGTTTTATAAGTTCTTTGTATATTTTGGATACTAACCTATTATCAGATATATCATTAGTGAATATGTTCTCCCGTTCAGTGGTTGTTGTTTTAATTTTGTTGATGGTTTCCTTTGCTGTGCAAATATTTTTAGTTTGATGTGGTCCCATTTGTTTATTTTTTCTTTTTGTTCCCTTGCCCAAGCACATATATCAGAAAAAATATTGCTACAAGAAATGTCTGATTTTACTGCCTATGCTTTCTTCTAGGATTTTTATGGTTTTGAGTCTCACATTTAAGACTTTAATCCATTTTGAGCTTATTCTTGTGTGTGGTGTAAGAAGGTGGTCTAGTTTTATTTTATTGCACATATCTGTCCAATTTTCCCAACACCATTATTACTTGGGGATTGCAGAAATCCTGAGTACATTATGATTTGGCTGAAATGGTTTAAATGTGTTTCATTTTTTTAGAATAAGTGTCCTGTTAAGTTTTGATAGTCTTCATCAAATTTTAATAACTTTTTTCTTACCTTAACTATAATTATTATTTAATGGTTACATATTCTCATTTTATCAAGTGATCTTTCATATCTATTAATATATTAACATATTTTTCTCTTTAGTTAGTTGGTTTTATAATTTTAAATTTTGATTTTCTAATTTAAACCATTCCTGCACAGCTAGGAATAACTTCATTGGTCAAAATCTATTACAGTTATTATTATATTATTACTAGAGGCCTCTCCAATCCAGGACCCCTTGGGGGATGTCCAACTGCCGGTTTAGGATTGGGCCTAAACCGGCAGTCGGACATCCCTCTCACAATCCAGGACAGCTGGCTCCCAACTGCTCGTCTGCCTGCCTGCCTGATTTCCCCTAACCGCTTCTGCCTGCCAGCCTGATCACCCCCTAACCACTCCCCTGCCAGCCTGATCGATGCCTAATCGCTCCCCTGCCGGCCCGATCACCCCCAACTGCCCTCCTCTGCTGGCCCGGTTGCCCCCAACTACCCTCCCCTGCCAGCCTGTTCACCCCTAACTGCCCTCCCCTGATGGCGTGGTCTCCCCCAACTGCCCTCCCCTGCTGGCCCAGTCACCCCTAACTATCCTCCACTGCCAGTCTGGTCGCCCCTAACTGCCCTCCCTTGCAGGCCTGGTTGCCCCCTACTGCCCTCCCCTGCTGGCCTGATCACCCACAACTGCCCTCCCCTGCCAGCCATCTTGTGGCTGTGGGCACCGACATCTTTGAGGGCGTGGCAGTCAATTAGCATATTCCCTCCTTATTGGCTGTGGGTGCCACCATCTTTGCAGCCTGCTGCTCAGTCATTTGGTTGTCCCTCACTAACCCCCCTGCTGGCCTGGTCGCCTGATGCAGCCTGCTGCTCAGTTGTTTGGTGGTCCCTCAGTAACCCCCTGCCAGCCTGTTCGCCCCACGCAGCCTGTTCGGTTGTCTGTTCGGTTGCAATGGTCGCTTAGGCTTATATATATATATAGATTAATAAAATTCTTCTTCTTTTTTAAAAATAACTTCCAACTTACAAAAAATTTGCAAAAATAGTTCAAAAAATTCCAGGACACTCTTTATCCAGATTTATCTGTATAATTGTCACCTGAACTTATAAATTTTTAACATTTTATTATTTTTTTAACATTTTTCCCTGTTTGTTTTATTGTTTGTACTTTCTCTGGTTAACTCATCCTGTTTGTTTTTGTCAAACTAAGCAAACATTTTATTTTCTGACTTCATCATTTTTTTACACGAACTTAACATTTAATTTATGCTCTTTTGCATTTTTAAAATTTTTCTTCTGTCACTTAATAAATATTTCCTGGAAAACACTCTTTATCAGTGTCAGGAGATTCTTTAATCTTTTTTTCTAATAGCTACATATCACTCCATTGTGTTTGTAGACCATGGTTTAAACAACCTATCTCCTATGTTTGTGACATTTAGGTAATTTTGAACATTTTGTAAAATCAATTCATGCTGAAATTCATAATCTTGCACATACTTTTTTTTTTGGTACTTCTACAAATGGTATTGCTTGGTCAAAAGCTTTGTATCCATTTTCTATCCACACGAGCCATATTTGGAAGTGCTTATTCCCCACAGCCTCACCAACTGAATATATGATCATGCCTTTAATTTAGCTAGTCTGGTAAGTGGGAAGTAATATTTTACATTCTCTTATTATGAGTGAAGATATGCATCTTGTCATATGTACAATGGCTCTTTTATGTTTTAAGTTTATTTGTGAATTGTTGTTCATGTCCTTTCCCTATTTTTAAATCAAGTTTTGATCTTTTACTACTTTCAAGTTCTGAAAGTTTTCTATGTATTAGGGATATTAGTCCTTTATCTGTAATATATGCTGCCAATATTTTCTGTTAGTTTGTTATCTATTTTTGTTATTGCTTATGGAGTTTTTGCCATGCAAACATTTGTTTTAGTTGTGATTCATTGCATGTTTGAGTTGAATTTACCAATTTTATTGTATGTGGAATTTTGGTCAAAGTTAGAAAGCTATTCCCCATACCTAGGTTATAAAATAATTCACTCATGATTTTTTCTAGTTCTTATGTGATTTCCTTTAACATAAGATATTATTTTATTTTTTAATCTTTAATTTCTTTATTGGTTAAGGTATTACATATGTGTTCTCATCCCCCCATTAACCCCCAACCTCCCCCCCACTCATGCTCTCATCCCCCTGTTGTCTGTGTCCATTGGTTGGGCTTATATG
>NW_005371082.1:1256445-1273210 GCF_000412655.1 Myotis brandtii | reverse complement strand
GAGTCTTTAGGGTTTTCTATATACAGTATCATGTCATCTGCAAATAAGGACAGTTTTACTTATTCTTTTCCAATTTGGATGCCTTTTATTTCTTCTTCTTGTCTGATAGTAATTCCAGTACTATGTCGAACAGGAGTGGTGAGAGTGGGCATCCCTGTCTTGTTCCTGTTCTTAGAGGGAATGGTTTTAGTGTTTGACCAGTGAGTATGATGTTGGCTGTCTGTTTGTCATATTTGGCTTTTATTATGTTGAGGTACGGTCCTTCTATTCCTACCTTGCTGAGAGTTTTTATCAAGAAAGGGTGTTGGATTTTGTCAAATGTTTTTTCTGCATCAATTGCTATGACTATGTGGTTTTTATCTCTCAATTTGTTTATGTGATTATCATGTTTATTGATTTGCAGATATTGTACCTTCCTTGCATCCCCGGGATAAATCCTACTTGGTCATGGTGTATGTTCTTTCTGGTGTATTGCTGGATCCGATTTGCTAGAATTTTGTTGAGTATTTTGGCATCTATGTTCATGAGGGATATTTTCCTATAAATCTCTTTCATTGTGTTGTCTTTACCTGGTTTTGGTATTAGGGTGATGCTGGCTTCATAGAATGAGCTTGGAAGTGTTCCTTCCTCTTGAATTTTTTGGAATAGTCTGAGGAGGATAGGTTTTAGTTCTTCCTTGAATGTTTGGTAAAACTCCCCTGTGAAGCCGTCTGGTCCTGGGCTTTTGTTTGCTGGAAGCTTTCTGATGACTGCTTCAATTTCTTCCATAGTTATTGGCCTATTGAGATTTTTAGATTCTTCCTGATTAAGTTTTGGAATGTTGTATTTTTCTAGAAATATGTCCATTTCCTCCAGGTTGTCTAGTTTGTTGGAGTAGAGTTGTTCATAGTATTTTTTAACAATCATTTGTATTTCTGTGGGGTCTGTTGTTATTTCGCCTCTATCATTTCTGATTTGGTTTATTTGGGTCCTCTCTCTTTGCTTCTTGGTGAGCCTGGCTAGAGGTTTGTCAATCTTGTTTATCCTTTCAAAGAACCAGCTCTTGGTTTCATTGATTTTCTGTATTGTTTTTTTGGTCTCTATGTCATTTATTTCTGCTCTAATCTTTATTATCTCCTTCCTTCTGCTCACTCTGGGCTTATCTTGTTGCTCTCTTTCTAATTCTTTGAGCTGTAGATTTAGATGATTTACTACCATTTTTTCTTGTTTGTTGAGGTAGGCCTGTAGAGCTATAAACTTCCCTCTCAGGACTGCTTTCATTGTGTCCCAAAGGTTTTGGATTGTTGTGTTTTCATTGTCATTAGTTTCCAGGATGTTTTTAATTTCTTCTTTGATCTCATTGGTAACCCAATCAATATTTAATAACATGCTATTCAGCTTCCAAGTGTTTGAGTATTTTGGGTTGTTTTTATTGTAGTTTATTTCTAATATTATGCCATCATGGTCTGAGAAGATGCTTTTTATGATTTCAATCTTCTTGAATTTGGGGAGACTTTGTTTGTGACCCAATATGTGGTCTATTTTTGAAGATGTCCCATGAGCACTTGAGAAGAACGTATATTTTGTTGCTTTGGGGTGAAGTGTTCTGAAGATGTCAATTAAGTCCATCTGATCTAGTGAGTCATTTAGGATTGCTGTTTCTTTGCTGATTTTTTGTCTAGCAGATTTATCCAGTGATGTCAGTGGTGTATTAAAGTCCCCTACTATGATTGTATTG
This sequence comes from Myotis brandtii, assembly GCF_000412655.1. Lineage (NCBI taxonomy): Eukaryota > Metazoa > Chordata > Mammalia > Chiroptera > Vespertilionidae > Myotis > Myotis brandtii. The sequence continues at coordinate 1,271,493 of NW_005371082.1, read as the reverse complement.
TTGTCGATCTCTCCCCTGATGTCTTCCAGGAGTTTTCTTATGTATGTGGGTGCTCCTGCATTGGGTGCATATATGTTTATCAGGGTTATATCCTCTTGTTGTATTGATCCCTTTAGTATTATGAAGTGGCCTTCCTTATCTCTTGTTATGGCCTTCACTTTGAGGTCTATTTTGTCGGATATAAGTATTGCTACCCCAGCTTTTTTTTCATTTCCATTTGCCTGAAAGATATTTTTCCATCCCTTCACTTTCAGTCTGTGTGAGTCCCTTTTAATGAGGTGGGTCTCTTGTAGACAGCAAATGTATGGGTCATGTTTTTTTATCCATTCAGCCACTCGATGTCTTTTGATTGGACCATTTAGTCCATTTACGTTTAAAGTTATTATTGAAAGGTACTTGTTTGTAGCCTTTGCTTTGCAACACTTTGTATACCTCCTTCCATTCCCTTCTACCTTGATGTGTTTCTGCTGAGAAATCATTTGATAATCTGATGAGGGATCCTTTGTAGGTAACTCTCTGTCTCTCTTTTGCAGCCTTTAAGATTTTCTCTTTGTCGTGAAGATTTGTCATTGTAATTATGACGTGTCTTGGTGTGGATCTTTTGGGATTCATCTTGCTTGGGACTCTCTGTACTTGTGTAACTTTTTATATCTGGGTATCTGGGAAGTTTTCTGTCATTATCTCTTCAAATAGATTTTCTAATCCTTGCTGCTCTTCTTGTCCTTCCTATTATGCGATTATGCGTATGTTACTTCGTTTCATGTTGTCCCGAAGCTCCCTTAGGCTCTCCTCCTGTTTTTTAATTTTTTTCTCCAGTTGCTGTTCAGATTGAGCTTGTTTCTCTACTTTATCTTCTAACTCACTAATTCGGTCCTCTGCTTCTTCTAGTCTAGTGTTGAAACTTTCCATGGTGTTTTTGATTGTAGCTATATCACTTTTCATTTCTTCCTGGCTCTTGCATAGGTTGTTGATTTTCTCACCCATCTTGTGGATGAATTGTACAACCATTACCCTGAGTTCTTTTTCTGTCATGGTGCATGCTTCAATTTCACTAATTTCCTTTCTTGGCGACTCCTCATTTTCTTTCCTCTGGGGATTGTGTCGTCTTTCCATTTTGACTATCACCAGAAGATTCAAACGTCAAGTTGTGTGGGCCTGGGCTGTGTGCAGTGGGAGCTTCGCACCACCCTAGTGTCACTGAAGAGCTCTGACACTAAGATGTGTGGCTGTCGTGGGTTGGTGTGAACCAGGCTCACTCAGAGTCAGTGTTACCAGTGCTTAGTGTGGCCTCGTGTGTGCACCTAGAATCAGGGACCCTGCCTGCACCGCGCCAAAACAGAGACCCCCCTGGCTTGTGTTAAAAATCAGAGCCCCCTAACATGTGCCAGGAGTCAGAGTTCCCCAAGAATGTAGTATCAGAGTTTTTTTTTGCTTTGCGCAGCCTTGCTCTGAGAATCAGAGTGCACATGCACCAAGAATTGGAGTCACTGGCTCTTAGTGTGAATTCACTGGGAATCAGGGATCTCAGGCGCACATGATAAGAAACAGAGTCAAGTCACTGGTGCTTAGTGCTGCCTCCCAGCCTGGAGAATCGGGGTCCAGGTCAGCTTGGGAAACTGGGTTTCACAGTAGCACTGTGTTGGCAGGAAGTTTGCGCCTGTGATACAGGAAGCATACTTCAGTGAGCGCTTGTCCAGAATCGAAGTCCGGTGGCTCTCCCGCCCTGCATGGGCTTCGGGTTTGGTTGCCCAGTTGTGTTGCGGGGAACAGATTCTCAGTGTCCGCGAGCTCCCAGGCTCAAGTTCCTGTAGCAGCTCTGCACCCTGTGCAAGGGGCGGTGCTGTGGGGAACAGATTCCCAGTGTCTGCAAGCTCTCAGGCTCAAATTCCTGGGGCGGTGCTGCGCCCAAGTGAGGGGAGGGTCTATCTGTTACTATGGTGCTGCCAGGGAGCCTGCCGGGACTGGGATGGGCTCTGTTAATCACAGAAATCTGCAACGGGGATGTCTGGATTCTTGGTGTCTGTGGGTCTCTAGCTGTGGTCCCAGGTCTCTGTCCCCAGTGGCTACAGGGTCCTGGTTTGCGTCTGAGACCAGACTGGGTGGTGCTGAGGCCAGGATCCTAATCTCAAGCAGCTCTGTTTATCAAGATGGCATGGTCTCTGTGCCCGCACTGGCCACCCAGGAGCGTCCACGCTGGGAGCCGGACTCCGCTGTCTAAGACTTCCCGGTTAGGCAGCCCCTTGGAAGATCTGCAGAATCTAACTGTCCCTAGCTCATACACACACACACCACACACGTCCACACACTCCTCTATTGCTCCCTCTCTCTCTCACACTCTCTCTCTCCCTACTTTCCTGCTGGTCACCATCTTAATCCCTAACATAAGATATTATTTTAACACTAGCAGCCCAGTGCACAAAATTCATGCAAGGGGCTCAGCCCTCGCAGCCCCAGTTTCATCCAGAAGGACATCTGGAAGGACATCCGGAAGGTTGTTTGGCTGTCTGGTCTAATTAGCATATTATGCTTTTATTATTATAGATGTTTCTGAATGTTTGATAACATTTAGTTTTAGATTCTTGCACCTATATTTATAATTGGGATTAATTGCAATTTTTGATATATTGAGCTATATTTAGTAAAAAGTTACCATGATTTCAAAAAATAAATTAAGGTAATTTCTAACTTTTTTAATGCTCAAAAATAGTTTAAATACTATTGGAATGATCTAGTTTTATAATGAACCAGAACTTGGGAAATATTTACACAAGTTTCTCTTTTGCAGCAGTTAGTATGTTTAACTTTTCTTTTTTTGTTTTGAGTCTCTCAACAATTTTGATTTTCTTAAGAAATTATTCATTTTCTGAATATTTGTTAATATAAATCTATATAGAGAGAGTTCTGCATTGTCAAGAGGGACCAGATGTATCTTCTCTTTATTTAGACTGTTTAATTTATTAAGAAAGAATGCCAGAATATGTTTCCTAATATGACTCCAATTTGTATCACAATATCCCAGTGTTATTTCTATAAGATTCCACATAAGTGGATACAAACTATAGTCTTATTTCTTTTATTTTTCATAAACTTTTACTCAATAAACCAGTGGTTTTGGTTTCACATAAGCACATTCTTAATGTAATGTTTGCCTATAGATTTTATTATATATTATAAATTCAAATTAAATTGCTAATTATCTTAGAGAGGGTAGCAAAGCATTTTTAGGAAATCAAAAACTAATGTCAATAAAAAAGAGCTACTAATGTGCCTTTCTGTATTTCTCTCTTAGAGATCCAAATATATGATTGACAGAAAGTCTCAGGAAAATAATTTTATTAATCATCATTAGCATTTAGACTCAGAAAATGTTATAGCTGGAAAAAAGGTTAGAGATGATTAGTTCAACCCTCTTACCCTATAATGAGAAAACCAAAACTTTGGGTGACTTGCTCAGTCACTACCACACATAAATGGTCAGTGGTAGAGCTGGACAAGAAGTGGTGTCCTTTCTTCCCACATCCTAGTCTAGTACTCTTGCTCAGTTTCTCCTGCATGTATTTAGGGAAAGTACTCACATGTTGGCTTTAGTGCAGATTCCTCCAGACTTCTTTCAATCAAAGTGAATTGGTGCACCCAGTGAGAGGATCCTTCTTGTAAGAGAGCACACACTTGGAAATTCAGAATTAAGTTTTGTAATAAAGTTATTTTTTCAGGATCCATTGCTAAAGTGCCCATGAGAAGCCCAGCAGAAGAAACAGGTCTGTTGATCCTTGGCCTCTATTACTATTCTTGTTGTTACCCATTCCTACTGGAAATTTTCCCTAAAGATTTTCGGTCCTTAGATGATCTCCAATGAGACTCTATATTTACAAAGAGCATGAAGGTTGCTATCACTTGGATGACAAAATTTTGCCAGTAATCAAATGATGGATACATGCACCTGTTGTTCCAGTGAAACCTGAAGAGAGTCTGAATTGAAGTGAACCACACAGGTGGTATCCTCAGTAATAGAAGACCAATGGAATGGCCTCAGCCATTTGCCAATGGTTTTGTACATCACTTAAAACAATGCAAAATGCAAAATTGGACCAAAGAGTTTTAAAGCACCAATGAGACTGTCAGCTGCCTCCTGGTTTAAAGAATAAAGAGAATGATCAAAATGATAATTCTTCATCTGACACTCATAAAGATAGTGCTTTTTCAGTTTAAAACTTTTTCTCTCCAAAGAATCCTACCTCTGTCTATGCCTGCTGAAATCAAGTGTTCTCTTAAGTTGACCCTGAAAATAGGAGACTCTTTTCACCTCCCTTGTGTTTTTTCAGAATATCAATCAGCCTTGTCATTGCTGAAATGCATGCCAGCAGAACACACTGCCAGGACGTTGAGACCTTAGAGGTGTCATATAGAAAGTCACTAGCAGAAATGCATTGGGACAAGGAGCCAGGGGTTCTGGAAAGTGGACAATAAGCTGAAATCCCAGTTTAAAGCATAGAACCTAAAGTGACTCAGTTAAATAAGGAAGAAAATGGAAAAAAGGATAGCAGAGGGTGGAAACAGCCTCTGTCTTCCATCTGTCATATCCATGCTTTTTATTCAGGAGGAGAGTGCTTGTTTCCACTGACAGGAGCTTACTCTGTTAGGGAACTTTCTAAAATGAATTAAGAAGCTGAGATTGCTTACTAATGTAAATTGTTTTTCATAAACTAAATGATATAATAAGTCTTATGTCCTGTTATTTTAAAGAATTCCAATATTTTGAGTCAGATATGTTACCATGAAATAGATGAAGCCATAGGTGATGTAGTGGTAGGAATAGCAAGTTAAAGAACTCTCTGTAAAAACCTCATTAAACACTGAAAGTTTACTAGGCATTCATAATTCAGAGCAGCTGGAGTTGGGAAGGCATGGCTAGGAAGAATTGTCAAATTTCTAGAAGTAAAGAAAATGAAATTCTTCCTTTAGCTGAAAACATACTGTTCTGTTGATGTTTTGGGTTGGAGCAGGGAATTGTTCAGTCTTGTGTTGAGCGCAGTCTGCAGTAGCTCTCTGTCAGAGAACTATTCTGTCTGAATCTAGAAAAGGATTAACTCAGGTAGTTTGTGACTCCATTACACCACACTGTTTGAAAGGATAGTTGAAAAAAGAAAGTTGAAATTATTTTGTTGAAAGAGTCTAGTTCTTTCAGTGCAAGCAGACAGTTTAACCATCCCTCACAAGGGGTCCTCTTTTGTAGGGGAAGGCTCTCTTCCAACAGAGGGGACAGGAAGTCAAGTATTCTGAGTGGGTACTGTAGATGCCGAATCCAACGACAAGTCCTTCTTTGTTACCAGTGATGATTTTTGGGGTAGGAGATAAAGGCTGATGGCTTCATAAGTTACAGCCATGGCCTTTTGGTTGGAAATGCATTTAGCATTCTAATTCCCTTAGGATATTATTCAGATCAGGCAAGATGCCTCCATTCCACACTATTAGCCCCTTTGCGCACAGTGAGCCTTTTGAAGAAGAAGGTGTATAGTACTGCTCTTCTCCATCTGCTCCCTGCTTCTACTTCCACTTATATGACCATTAACATTTTTCATGATACCAATAAAATGGAGGTGGTAGATTATCTTAGAAGATTTTCAATAAATTATCTGACAACAACCCACCCTAGTCATATATCAGAAGCATATTTCTGCAATGAAGAGACACACAGAGTTATTGATTTTTATGAAGCTTGCATTAAGCACTTAGCAGAAGACAGCAATAAATTAGTAATCACCTCGGTGTTTTTCAAGTTCAACTGAAGTGGCATATTAGAGGAATTCTGAGATCCTATATCAAATATACACTGCACGACGAAGGACACAGAGCAGGGAAGAGAGGAGAAAAAGAAGGCTAAATGAGAAAAAAAATGGGAAAAATTAAAGTGTAAGGAGAATGTGCCAGAAAAATCTGTGGCTCTAACGGTTCACATTTATGTATAACATAAAGGAAAGTTGAAATTCTGGAGTGTATTCCTTTCTTGGTAAGGTATTTGCACTTTCAGTTAGGACTGGTGAATAGAAATGACTAAATCTTATTCCCAGAAAGGCATTAGTATGTAATGTCCTGCCATGCTCTGAAATAAATTTGATTCTATTTAGTCAGGAAGGTACTATTGTTGCCTGTGAAACAGTTCTTCCATGCTTCCCTAGAAAAGCATTTTAGGGACCCATTGGAGCTGGAGTAAAAACAAAGGACTGTCTCCAGGGTCTCATCCACGACCAGGTGGCTTAGTTCTGTCCTACTGTAGAAGAAGTCTAGCTCTGTCTTCACCAAACCAAGAAGAAGGACTAGAGTCCAAAGATATCGTGACATTACCCAGAATTGGCAGAGCATCCAAAGCTGTTGAAGTTCAGGTTAGTCCATGCCAAAGCTTAGTCCAGCTCAGTCTCTGTCCCCATCCAGCTGGCTCAGTCTCCTTCTCCCTGCACTCCAGCTGGCTCTGTGCTGCTGCATCCAAGACTGTGCTTTGGAGCCAGCCCAGGCCTGCACAGCTGCCAGGGCCTCAGGGTTGCAATGGACAGTGCTTGGAGCCCCACCGCTGCTGTGGAGAGAGAATGCATGCAAATGGGGTGAACAAATGGTCTAAGGAAGAGGGGCCTTTGTTAAACCTTGATTATATTACCTCGGGCTTGGAAAGGGAAAAGCTTTCTTTAAAACTAACCAATCTCTTTTCTGATTCTTGGCAGGCTTGTGCTGGGTCCTCTTCCTATCCAATCCAGTCTTTTCCCAGGCTACATACCTCCCCTTAATGTAGCATTTTGGCTTCTACTCTGCATGCACCCAGCAGAGAAATTTTGCCTTTATTGTTTATTCCTCCTCCCCATTATTCTAACTACCAGGCTGGCTCTCCCTCCCTATAGAGGGGGAGAAAAAGGGGTTTAAGCCCCTTGGTGGGGATTCAGCTATCCCTTGGGGTGTCTGAAGCTGTAATTTCCAGACTTAAGCCTGATTGTGTGACTTCCAGATTCAATCAGGCCCAGCCAGTCTAGCTTTCTCTTTTGTTAACTCCTAGCCGCCTACTCTAACACTATGCTAACTTTCAATGCCATAGCCAAGAGCTGAGCAGAATATCTGGAGTGAAGAAAACACACCTCGTGTGCCAGGGTTTTACTCTGACAATGATAGAAAAAAGGCAGTAGAAGAATCTACCTAATCCACCCTCTGCTCTGTAAAATCTATAATTCACAGTCCAATTTGTCACCAAGGAAGAACATTATGATACATAATGCAAAAAAGAACACTTGCAATCTCTTTTCTCTCATTTTGTTATTTAAGGGTCATTTTCCTTATTCCCTCACTCACAGCCTAGTGGTTAAGAGCACACACTCTGGTGCCACACTGTTTGACTTTGCACTGTGATGGCTACATTACATACCAGCTGGATGACCTTAAGTAAGATATTTAACATACCTGTGCCATCATATTGTTGTGCAACCAAGCTCTAGAAAGTTTTCATCTTGGAAAACTCTGTACCAAGATATAACAACTTCCCTTTTCTCTTTTTCCCTAGCTCCTCCCAACCACCACTCTACTTTTTGTTTCTATAAATTTGACTACTCTAGATACTTCAGATGAGAGGAATGATACAATTCTGTCTTTTTCATGTCTGGCTTATTTCACTTAACATAATGTCTTCAAGGTTCATCCATGTTGTAACATGTGTCACAATTTCCTTCGTTTTTAAGGCTGAATGTATGTACCACATTTTGTTTATCCATTCATCTGTTGATGGACACTTATATTACTTCTACCTGCTCCTTTGTTTTCAAGTAGCTAAAATATTATGAGACAAAGGTATTGGCAACATATACCCTTGGAACAAAGTTGATACTTTGCTCTCTTGAAACTTAACAATTAAGCCTATTTCCTGGAGATAAATGATCTGACCATGGCTTATGTGATACCAGCCCTTTGTCTTTTTCCTCATCATACTAGTCACACAATAGTATGAATATGCTTAACAGTACAGAACTGTACACTTAGAGATGGTTAAGAGGATACATTATATGTTATATATAATTTACCACAATTAAAAATAAAAGTAAAGGTAATATTGCAGATTCTGTGAGAATGGGGTAAAATTAAGGGCATTTACTTTCTTGTACCTTTAATGATATTCTAACAATAGATTTTCTCTAGTGACTTTGCACTGCAAGAATTGCCACCTGCCACCAGGCAATTAAAACGATGTTCCAGCCTCTAGATGCAAGCCTAAGAAGCTGCTGGCTGCCTTGAGCACTAAGGGATAAAATAACCAGGCTCATTGAAGCTCAGCGATAAGGATGTTAAAGACCCCCTGGGGATGTGTGTAGTCTGTATGTTTTCAAAAATACCTGCTGCTATAAAAAAACATAATTTCCAGCTTTTAAATAGTATTTTTCACATAATGGTTAAGTTTTTCCTGATCATTATTGCTCAGAGAAATGCTCTCAGAATTGGAAGAAGTGATAAAATAAAAACAAAAGCAAAAGTGTAAAAAGCCCAGGCATATCTGTGCATGCATTTAATTTCTGTTGGTGACCTGTCCTCATGGTGCTTAAAATCCTTTTCCTCCCTGATGTGAGTTACATTTAGCCACTGACTGCATGACCAAGCTTTTGGGCTTTTCATTGGGCGGGGGGGATAATGACTATGAACATGGCCTGGAGATGAAAAGAGCATGGTAACAGGTCTTATCAGTGGACTGAAAGGAGGCCTGCATGATGGAGAACACCTCACTGTTCTCTGAGGTAGAATATATAGATTCAAAGACCACATGCCAATAGTAAGAAATTATTCCATTATGTGTGTTGTTAGAGAATGGTTTAAATGGGCTAAAATTACAGTGGGAACCCATATTCTGAGTTGCTGTTTGAAAGAATAAGGTAGTACATCTAAATTGCCTTCACTCAGCCTAAGTGCTGTGATTTCCATCCAGTGATTTATATACGCAGTCGATCCTCATTATTCACAGTTTCATTATTTATGAATTCACCTACTCACTATGACTTGTGTGTAACCCCAAAGTCAATACTCAGAGCACTTAGTGGTAATTCATGGACATGCACAGGACACTGGTAAGTGTCCCCAGTTGAGGTTGAACAAAGTACTGTTCTACTTTCCTGTTTCGTCTCTCATACTGTTAACAAGAGACCTTTTCATGGTTTATCTAGTGCCACATTTTCACAGTTTTGTGCTTTAGTTGGTGCTTTTCTGTTTAAAATGGCTCCCAAACATAGTGTTGAAATGCTGTCTAGTGTTCTTAAGCACAAGAAGGCTGTGATATTCCTAATGGAGACAATACATGAGTTAGATAAGCTCATTCAGGGATGAGTTAATGTGCTGTTGGCGATGAGTTTGGGTTAATGAATCAACAATATAGATTAAATAAGGTGTCTTTAAACAGAACAGAACAACACCCACAAAAAGGTTACTTACTAATTGCTTGACAAAATGTTGTGATGATCAGAGGCTGGCAGGAACCTAACCCTGTATTTCCCCTAGAAGCAATGGATCAGTATTCACAAATTCAATGTTAACAGCAACTTTATAGGACACAACTCCCATTAGTTAGGAGAGCTGACTCTACAGGGTGGGGCAAAAGTAGGTTTACAGTTGTGAGTACGTGAAACACAGAGTCTATTCTTGTATTATTGTTTTTCATCTGAACAACTGTAAATGTACTTTTGACCCACCCTGTATTTTGAAAACTCTTTCTGAACAAGACTTACATTGCTTAATTATAAAAACAACCACAATTTCTCAAAGAATAGTGTTTTTCAGCAAAATATTTTTTAGGTTAATGTCAATGTCATTATATAAATAATCACAGTCTCAGAAAGTCTTTGTTAGCTTTAAACAGTATTGTAAATCTGTTTATCTATGTATTGGTAAACAGAGAAATATAGAGTAGTAGTTAAGATTATGGATTTTGTCATTATATGGATTTGGATTCTCCCTTTTACTAGTGATAGATGGGAAAATTATTTAACCTGCCTAAAGTTCAGTTTTCTCATCAGTATAAATGGAAATAATAGTAGCATTCATTTTATAGGAATTTTATGAGCTTTAAATAAGATGCACAAAAATTAATAAGCACACTTCCCTATTTAAAACACAGCAGTGTTCAATACATGTTAGCTATTATTATTATTTTTTGAGTCAGATAAAATGTAAAATTTGGAAGAAAATTTGTCTCTGAACTATTCATTATAGAGTTTGTGATAGGGATATCTGAGGTAATAGAGTAAGCACAATCATCCTATATAATAAAAGGCTAATATGCAAATTGTTCCCTTGACCTGGAGTCTGACCGAAAGTTTGACAAGGGGACAGGGCCGGACAACCGCCCATGGCCCCTCGCCCAGGCTGACCCCTCCCCCAAATGCCCTCCCACCTCGATCAGGGTGGACCGACCGGACCCCACCCATGCACGAATTTGTGACCTGGCCTCTAGTAGTGAGATAAAAATTAGAAGTTCTTTTGAGAAATTATGTATTGTTATCAATCTAGCTGAAGTGAGCTATGCTGAAATTTTTGTATTTATCATTAATTCAACAAATGTTTGTTATGTATAAAGAACTAAGGGACTAGAAGGCTGTCATTATACTTAACCCTTTTCGGTCCAACGTCGAGGCTGACTCGACAGACCAGGCGCTAGTAGCAGGTCCAACATCGAGGCTGAGGTCGACACCGCAAACCGGATCAACATTCAATCCCTTCAATTAATTTGGACCAGACTGTTTGAATTCCAAAAATAAAATTGGACCACAAAGGGTTAACAATACTTATGTTAATTTTCTAAATCCAGCCTGTCAACAAATGTATTATAAGGAGGACCATAAGTGCCAGAACGTGAAAATTACAGAGCCCTCAACAATTCTAAGAGCAGAGATCATGTCTTCTCTGTCTTGTGCGTCTCTCTTAAAGTTCTCAGGATAGTGTCCTGAGCAGTGTGAACACAATGAATATTTTCCAGAGTCTTCTGGTGGGTCCCATAAGTGAGAACCTGAGCACGTAGATCAGGAATGGATTGATGAAGTGTGGCTCTCTTCTGCACACTCATAGCCCACTCTCCTCCTGACAGAGTTGTGACCATTCTATAATACCAATTTGTATTGCTAATTCTTAAGGAGGAGGTAGGATTGTGTGCACTAGCGGTGGGGGAGGTGGGAAGTTGTCAGAATTTCATTGAAGCAAATGTACCTTGAAAAAGTCCCAGAAGTGTTTCTAACACCCCCTGCCCCCTCAGCAGGGTGAGTATTTTCTTCTCATATTTCTGTTGAATGAGAGAGGAATTTACACATACACCTTGTAATTTCACAAAGTGTTCAGCTCTAACTCAGTGCTTACATTTTTTTGTTTTCCTAGCCCTAAATCTTACTTTATTGATTACAGTGAATTGGTGTTAGTCATGCCTTTAGGTAGCTTAAGGGACATATCTTTGATTCGCTCCCTGGATCACTGCCTAGTTCCAGTCACCACCCATGCATTATAAACATCTCAAATACTCATCCCTGAATAAAAGCATTTCTTTTTAAGGCCCTAATTTTCTTCCATCTCTCTCTCTCTCTCCAAAAGAGTATTTTTTTTTTATCTTCCTTGTTTCTGGGAAAACACATCCTTTTGGGCCGCCGGCCTTAAAAAAAAAAAGACTTTAAAGGAAATAATACAGTTCTGAAAAGACTTAAATAAGCAGCTATCCAGTTCCTTTTTTGTCCTCCTTGACTCTGCTATTATCAAGATGTCCTTTGTAGTACTGTAGTTCATTCCTCTGTATTACAGGAGCCATGGAGACATCTTTTCCAATATCCATGAAAAACATATCTCATCATTATCTATTTCAGCTATGCAAAACCAATGATTATCAGCATCTTTTGTGTATTACTACTCATTTATAGCACTAGCCATTAAACAAATTAAAGATGAAAGTTTGCTTATGACTCAAGAGAAATTAAACAAATTAAAGATGAAAGTTTGCTTATTACACGAAGAGAAACATGTAATAGAATATTTCTATTAATAGACTAATAGAAGAATCCAAGAAAGAAAAAAAATAAAAGTTACAAGCAGAATTTACATTGAAAATTGAACCCCTGAGTTGGTATGATTTCCTTATCCATATAGCAAATGGAGGTTAATGGGTTTCTGGGTTCCCTTTATGATATATTTTCTATGTTCATGAGTTCTAGTTCTAAATGTGTAGAGTAGAAAATAATAGTTGGTCTCCTATAGTTTGGTACTAAATTGGACCAAAGATTTTTTGATGAACAACGACCTTAAGTAAGATGACTATACAACAATAGTTCTCTATAATGATGTCATGTTGAGGCACTCACTTGGAGTTATATCTAGTTTCAGCCTCTTATTACTGACACAATTTATCATGAAATATTTATTTCTTATCTATTGCATTTCTTTTCAAAAAATGTCCCATGAAATCTATGATTTAATGAAAGATAAATCCTCTTAAGTATGTAGTATCAAAATTATTTTAAATATGAGCATGGACATCCATGATGAAAAATAATTTTTAGAATAGTCTATTCTCTTGCTTAATTGTTATACATTCTCTTGGCCTGTGCCCAAATTATCCTTAAAACCATTCGTTTGGAAAATCTATAATTCCCACACAAGCATTTGAAATCTAAAAACAAACAAAATTTGCCATTATTACAAAAAGATTTAAACAAAGTGCTTTTCTCTGGAACTATCACATTACATAATGAAACAAACCACCAAGTCCTTATTTAAGAGAATACAATTACAATGGTTAAAGTTACTTCATTTGATTGGTAGTGATTACTGTCTTAAAAGCTGAAATTTTTATGCTATGCTCTTTACCCTAATATTATCAGAGCAGAAGACCTATGCAGCTTGTTTCTAAAGAAAACTACAAAAGATCAAATGTTTCAAATACTCATTTCTACATTTTTCTGGTGTCATTGCTGTCCTGGTGGTAGTGATTATAAAAACCTTCTATGCAAAATGTTGTAGGAAGAGATTTACAATTTAATTATAAGGATACTATACACCTTCTAGCTATATGTAATTTACTGTTCTTATAATTCTCTAATATTTACTTAATTTATGAAAACATGAACTTCCTTGTACCATCACATATTATAGATTTTGACCAAAAAGTTCTGTCATTTGATATTGCAATTTAACACTTTTATTTACTTGAAGAAGTCACAACTTCTTGGATATTACAAAGGTGGGAAAGATACTATATATAAAAGATGATGGAATCATGATTTACAAATATTTTTGGCATGCCAAAGAGTCTTTACTTTTTTTCTAAATATATTTTTATTGATTTCAGAGAGGAAAGGAGAGAGAGAGAGAGAGAGAGAGAGAGAGAGAGAGAGAGAGAGAAAGAGAGAGATGATGGGAATCATTGATCGGCTGCCTCCTGCATGCCCCCTACTGGGGATCGAGCCTGCAACCCGGGCAGGTGCCCTTGGCCAGAATTGAAACCAGGACCCTTCAGTCCATAGGCCGATGCTCTATCCACTGAGCCAAACCAGCTAGGGTGAGTCTTTACTTTTAAATGACATTGATGTGAGAGCAAAACGTTAATCAGCTGCCTCATGCATGCCCCCTACCAGGGATTGAACCAACAAATATGTCCCTACCGGGAATTTAACCAGCAACCTTTGGGTGCAGGGGACAAAGCCCAACCAACTGAGTCACACTGGGCAGGGTGAAGAGATGGGTTTAAACAAATAACTTTATTACTCATGTCAGGAGTAGGAGCAGAAGCCAGAGTGTCAGTATTTGCTATATCTTCCTGAGCTCCAGTTCCCACAGGACAATATCTGTATGTGCAGTCCTGTGTGAAAAAGGAGAGAAAACCTGAGTTTGGGGAACCTGAGTATTTTATAAGGGAACATAAGTATGTCTGCCCTTTGCTCCTGAGGAAGACACTAGCTCTGTTTTCCATGGTTGTTTGCTAATTGATGTGTCTCTCTCACATTGATGTTTCTCTCTAGAGTCTCTTTCACTATTCACTCTCTCTAAAAATCAATGGGAAAAATATTCTGGGGTGAGGATTAACAAAACAACAACAATAACAATAACAAAAATGAAAATGATTTGAAAATCAGCTTAAATCTATTCTTGGTCAATAAAATTATAATATTTACAATGCTATTAACTGGTTTTATAAACTTATGAAATAAAAGAGTTGAAGTAATGGACAATTATCAGGCTAGAAATAGAATGGGAAGATGGATGAAACATGAAAGATGAGAAAAACTGAGAAATAAGCCAGACACCCTCACTGTGTTAGCATTTGGTTCATTTTGGAGAAAAAAAATGAATGACAAACTCACCCTTCAATTTTTTCCATTCTGTTAGTTCAGTTCTGAGGTAACTGTGCTGAAAACACTTCTCCCAGATAAAATCTCAGCCTGGGCCTGCACTTTATGGGTGATGAACCATCTTGTCCAACCTCGGATATGTTCCAGTCCTATAACTGGACCACTTTTCATAATCAATAACACATTGGAGGTTCTGGCTTAATAAGAAAGAGATACCTATATTCAGGCCTAAAGCATTTACTATCCTATCTAATAATAGAGAAACATGGTAATTAGCCGTACCTCCGCTACCCTTCCCATTGGCTAATCAGGGCGATATGCAAATTAACTGCCAACCAAGATGGCGGCCGGCAGCCAGGCAGCTTGAAGCGAACAGGAGGCTTGCTTGCTTCAGTGACGGAGGAAGCCAACGTTCCCTGCCTGCCTTGCCGGCCTCTGAGCTTGCAGTTTAAGAAACATTGTTACAAATATAGAAGCTAAACAAAACCCCAGAAACCTGCTTTCAGCCAGCTGGGCTTCAGCCAGCAGGACCGCAACATTGTTTCAATTATAGAACAAACGCAGATCCCTGCTTTCAGCCAACCGGAATCTTAGAGCTGGAGTGAGCAGGACCGCAACAGTGTTACAATTATAGAACCCAAACAAACCAGATACCTGCTTTCAGCAGCTGAGGCCTCAGAGCTGGAGCCAAGCCTCAGAGCTAAAGCTGGCCCAGAAT
>NW_005371082.1:1253052-1255858 GCF_000412655.1 Myotis brandtii | reverse complement strand
GCTCTGTGTGTGACGGGGTAGAGCCATAACCTCCCCATCGGCCCTGACCTGAGTGTGACAGTGGCGGCACCCCAACCCCCTGATCGGCCCTGCTCTGTGGGTGATAGAGGGTGGCGCCCCAACCCCCTTATCCGCCCTGCTCTGTGTGTGACAGGGGGCAGTGCCCCAACTCCCCTATCGGCCCTACTCTGTGCATGACAGGGGAGAGCTCCTCAACCCCCTGATTGGCCCTGCTCTGTGCATGAGAGGGGGCAGCACCACAACCTCCCTATCGACCCTGCCTTGAGTGTGACAGGGGGCGGTACCCCAACTCCCCAGTCGGCCCTGCTCTGAGCCCGACCAGGGGCTGCACCTAGGGATTGGGCATGCCCTCTGCCACCTGGGAGGAGGCCTAAGCCAGCAGGTCATTATCTCTCGAGGGGTCCCAGACTGCGAGAGGGCACTGGCCGGGCTGAGGGACTCTCCCTCCCCCCCCGAGTGCACAAATTTTTGTGCACTGGGCCTCTAGTCCTAATATATAAAAAGCCACGGGCTGTAATGACCAAAACAACCAGATGGACGACTGAACAGCAGGCTAGGGAGCTGAGGGAGCGGGAAGAATGGTCACCATGAGGGGACCCCCACCTGGATCGGGGGTGTGGCCAGCCTTGAAACTGTGGGCAGCCTTAGCCCAGACCAGCCAGTGCTCCAGAGGAGACCCCCACCATGATTGGGGGCATGGCCAGGCTTCAAACCGCGGGCAGCCCTCGCTCAGGTAGGCCAGCACCCCAGATGGGGTCATGGTCGGCCTTCAAACCACCGGCGACCCCTAGCTCAGGGAAGCCTCCTAGCTGAGGATGCCTGAGTCTGTTCTGGACCTAGGGCCACACTCTCCCCGTGAGTGACTCAGAAGCCACCAGTGTCTAACTGCCAGTCTCCAGGAGGTGGGAGTGCATCCACCGTCCACCAAAGAGTAGGACCATCGAACCGTTCACAGTCTCAGTGAAGGCACAGGTCTGTGGCTGATGGGGCAGACTCCAGACCAAAACAAAACAGCAGAAACACCCTTCCTACCTCAGTTGGTGCAGCTGCAGTCCTCGCGGGCCTGAGCAGTGTAGAAAGCGCTACCTTCTCCTGGGTCCTGTGCTGGCACCACTGCCTTGCTCACCCTCAAGGCCCCCCTGAGTCCTGACAGTGAAGTGTGTAGGTCATCCTGCAGGAGTTGTGCCGTTCTGAGTGATTTTGCCCAAAGACACCCTTTGGGATGAATTCAGAGCCACATCTCACTTCCCATGAGACTGGAAGAACCATGTAAAAGGAATTCGACAAAAGTTTTTCACATCTCTGTTTATTCTTTTGAATCCATAAAACGATCTTAAAAAAAGCATTCGGGCCACCTACGAGAGAATGCACTTTCTGGCCAGAGCATGCAGGATTCTTTTGCCCAACAGGTTAACGGAAGCAGAGAGCTGACACAGTGGAAATGGCCCTGGTGCCTATGAGGAGACAGCGGGAATGGGGTTGCAGAAATTCCACAAGCCTCTTGCCACCTTCTCCTTTGCAAACCACACCATCCAGATCCACCAGGACTGGAGGCAACTGGGAGTCACAGTCATGGTTTGGGACGCAGTAAGAAAATCTTGGGGGAGTCTCTGAAAACATCTGCAATTGATTATAAGACTGGTCTTTATTTAAAAAGAAATAAAAGAACAACTTTGTTGAGATATAATTCATATTCTGTACATGTCACCTAAAGTGTACAATGAACTGGGTTTTTAAAGTAAATTCAGAGTGGTACAACAATCACCATGCTCAATTTTTAAATATTTTCAAGACCCCATCCCCTCCAAACAAAACTTCTACCCACTAGAATCACTTTCCTGATCATCTTCCACAAAATAGATTGCATTTTAAGGGAGGGTAAATGAAAGTTGAGGGAAGTTAAAATACTGCACAAAGGATATTATAAAATGACAAAGCCCAAAATGAAGATCGTGTGTTTTCTTTATTTTTAAATTTTTTAATTGATTTTAGAGAGAAAGGGAGAGGGAGAGAGAGAGATAGAAACATCAATGATAAGAATTACTGATCAGCTGCCTCCCATAGGCCCCCTACTGGGGATCGAGCCTGCAACCCAGGCATGTATTCCTGACCAGAATCAAACCTGGGACCCTTCAGTCCACAGGCCGATGCTCTCTCCATTAAGCCAAACTGGCCAGGGCCATGTGTTTTCTTTAAGTTCTGCATGGTTGTAATGGTCCCCAAATCTATACTAATAAAAGGGTAATATGCTAAACAGAGTAGACGTCTTCTGGATGTCCTACCAGAGAAAGCTGCAGCAGCTGCAAGGGCCGAGGCTCAGGCAGCCGTGGGTGGCTGCGAAGGGCTGAGGCTCAGGATGGCAGTGGTAGTAGCAGCGGGGTAAGGGGGAGGTGCCTTCCCCTGATCTGCCGGGTTGCCTCCCACAGAGGGAGGCCAGACTGGGGGCCGAGGCAGAGGCAGTTAGGGGTGATCAGGCCGGCAGGAGGGCAAGGTAAGGGCAATCAGGCCAGCAGGAGGGCAAGGTAGGGGCGATCAGGCTGGCAGGGGGGCAAGGTAGGGGTGATCAGGCCGGCAGGCAGAGGGGTTAGGGGCAATCAGGCAGGCAGGCAGGCGAGTGGTTAGGAGCCAGCAGTCCTGGATTGTGAGAGGGATGTCCGACTGCTGGTTTAGGCCCTCAGGGATCAGGCCTAAACTAGCAGTTGGACATCCCTCGAGGGATCCCAGATTGGAGAGGATACAGGCCAGGCTGAGGAACGCCCCCCCCCCCCCCCCCCCCCCCCCCCAA
>NW_005371082.1:1249762-1252817 GCF_000412655.1 Myotis brandtii | reverse complement strand
CCCCCCCCCCCCGCCTCTGTGCACGAATTTCATGCACCGGGCCTCTAGTCTATAATAAGAAAAGCATAATATGCTAATTAGACCAGACAGAATGATGACCTTCTGGATGTCATTCTGGACATCCTTCCGCATGAAGCTGCAGCGGTGGGGGCCGAGGCAGAGGCGGTTAGGGGTGAGGCAGGTAGACGAGTGGTTAGGGGTGATCAGGCAGGTAGGCACAGGCGGTTAGAGGTGATTAGGCAGGCAGGCGAGTGGTTAGGGGTGATTAGGCAGTCAGGCATGTGAGTGGTTAGGGGTGATCAGGCAGGCAGGCAGAGGCAGTTAGGGGCAATCAGGCAGGCAGAGGTGGTTAGGGGTGATCAGGGTCTATGGGCCAACTTCTTAGTCCCTCCCCCTGGCCGGCAGGCTCTGATTGCCAGATGGGGAACAGGGAACCGGGGGTGGGTGGCTGAAGACATGGGCAGTGTTAGGCCAAGGCAGGTGCGAGCAAGCAGGGCCCCAATTGTCCCGCCAGTTGCTCCACACACAGAGGGCGACCAGCAGTGGTGGCAGGAGGTAGGACTGGCTGCTGGCAGCCAGGGAAGATCAGCCCTGATCACAGGCCAGGCCTAGGGACCTACCTGTGCATAAATTTCATGCGCCAGGCCTCTAGTGAAGTACATAAGTGTATCAAAGATGTCAGTCTGACATTTTCACAAAGGTTTGGGTGAATCACCTTTTCAAAGAAAGGGGATGGAGTAGCCACTAGGCACCTCTAATGCTTCCTTCCCTTCATGACTCTGCATTCACCTGATTGGCCTCAGTGAAGACAGCCTGATCTTATTAGTTTCCCTGAAAGACACTCTCAGACTGCATCTCTGCTTTAGGAAAGTGCACATGAAAAAAGAAGCATAAATGCTTCAGTGCATGTTCTTATTTTGTCTCAGTTTAGGTATGCAATTAGTTTTAGTTTTATCTACTGGTATATGCAGCTTAAAGCCTAATTATTCTTAATGACTTCTCAGAAACTGCTGAAAAATAAACAAAAATTAGGACATCTGCTCCTATCAAGCTGAGGTAACTGGAATGGGATATTTAGTGTCATTATAAACAATAAAAAATGGACAAAATTTTTAGCATAGGACTGGGATCCCTGAAAGAAGGGAAATAGATAAAGTGAGCCCTACAATCACCCAGCTTTCTGCCTGAAAGCACTTTCTGAATTTAAATGCAGGTAGGGGAACTTCAGCAAAATACAACACTCAGGGAAGCTGACATGACTGGGATTTACAGAACAAAGTGTCTGAGAGAATGGTTTTACACAGACAAAAAGGTACAGAAATTCCACACGTGCCCCATCCAGGATTGAGCCTACAATTAAGATACGTGCCCTTGACAAGTATCAAGCCCTTCAGTCCACAGACTGACACTCTAAACATTGAGCTAAACCAGCTGGGGCCCAAATCATTTTCACTTATTCAATAGATGACTAAATGTTTCATGTTATGCTAATAATCCGTTATACCAGAACATATTTAACAGACCACTAAGTTGTACTTTTAGTGTCATGATTGTTTAATGTCAAGAAATTAGTAAATATCTTTAAAGTCATTGTCATTTTGTACTATGAAATATCATGATTAATTAGGGCACAACACTACTAAGGAAAAATTCAGGAGTTGTTTTTCAGCCTGTAACTTAATATACCCTCCTCACCTCTGTAATAATTACTTTTTTGAAAAATGAAGCTATGCCAATCATATTACTGCACAGCTTGAAGACTTCTGAAGGCTCCCTACACTGCCATCAGCTAATATGAAAACATTTTAGGGAATACAAGGTCCATTACAATTTGATCCTAGTTTTAACCTTCAACCCAATTTTCTGCTATTTGTCTCACCTTGAGACTTTACCACTCTACCACAGGTCAGAAGGCCTTTCAAGATTCTATGTCTTTGCTCTGACTACCCTTACCTCTGTGCAAGTGAAATGCACCAGTGAACATGTCATTACCAAGTCCTGTGCTTTACCCACCAGAGAACATGAAAGAGTTGGGTTAAGAAAACTCTCTAGCCTTGATGCCTCAATCTTCTATCCTATTAATCAACAATTATCCCCAGCCTTTTCAAGAGTTTCCGTTCTAAATATCCCTGAAAATCCCTTAATGTGATTGCACATATAACTGAAAGTCTCCTAGCCCCACCAGACCAAGGCAGAGAGAGAGGATACTTACTGATTTTATGTTTTTGAGCAGTGGTGCCCAATATAGCTTTATGCAATGATGGAAACTTATTTGCATTGTCCAATGTGATAACTACTAGCCACATGTAGCAATTGTCTGACATATTGGTAGTGTATTAGAGAACTGAATTTTTTAAATTGTATTTAAATTGAATTTAATATAATGTAAACTAGTTGCCTGGCACACGAAATTCATGCACACTGAAAGGGAATTAATTAGAA
The DNA here is from genome assembly GCF_000412655.1 of Myotis brandtii. NCBI lineage: Eukaryota > Metazoa > Chordata > Mammalia > Chiroptera > Vespertilionidae > Myotis > Myotis brandtii. Next base: position 1,250,375 of record NW_005371082.1, on the reverse strand, counting down.
GAAATATTTTAATATTGCTATTTCCCCTTTCTCTATAATAAAAGTGTGAGAGATAAAAGGAAATGAGTACAATGTATATGAAAATAATACATAATTTATTAATAAATAAACAATAATAAAATGACATAACAACAACAAACTCATGATATAAAAACAACACTGATGCAAATAATGACTGATAAAGTGATTAAACTTATTCTAATATCTCCCTGTATACCACATTAAGAGTAAAAACACTTTCAGAGTGCTTGACTAATTTCCCTTGGGATAAAGTCTTTACAACTTTAACTTTAATGTCACACGCTCTTCGAACTCGAGAGAAAGCAACATATAACTGACCATGTGCAAAATCGGGTTCAGGTAGGAATATTCCTACTCTGTCTAGAGTTTGTCCTTGTGATTTATTAATAGTCATTGCAAATGCTGGCATCACGGGAAACTGTCGTTGAATGAATTTAAATGGGAGACCAGTGTCAGATGGGGACAAATCAATTCTTGGAATCAGAACAACCTTTCCCTCTGCAGATCCTGTTAATACTTCAGCTTCGATAATGTTAGGTAGTAATCTTTTGATAATAAATCTGGTACCATTACAAAGACCCCATTTACTATT
>NW_005371082.1:1233199-1246266 GCF_000412655.1 Myotis brandtii | reverse complement strand
GGTAATCTGGAAAATGTATATCATTTGGACAGACTTCCCCTTTGCTACAACATCGAGTAAATTTCCCATCGGATGATTTTTCATCAGAGAAATTTAGGGATAGGCAAAATTCACATCTAACAGTCATTCCACCACAACTATGTTCTGGAATTGCATCCTCATGTCCTCCATTTTCGCTGAGAAGGCAGTTCCTACCGGTATTGGTAGTACTTGTTGATGACTGTTCTCTAGACATATTCTGTCGTCGCCACCGCCTTCTTTCAACTTCAAAGGCACGTTGGTCTTTAGACATTTTCTGTCGACTGTTTTTCTGTTTTTCGGCTTCAGAGCAACGTTTTTCCAGTAGCTGCTCTTCAGATACATTCTGTTGCAGGTGCCGCCAGATCAGACAATCAGAGGCACGTTGCTCTGCAGACATTTTCTGTCGATAACGCTGGCATCTTTTGGCTGCAGAGCTACGTTGTACCAACCGTTTTTCTTTGGACATAGTCCCACCTCTCTACTGTCACGGTCTGGGATGCAGGTGAATGAGAGTCCTGCCTGTCAGGCCGCTGAGAGCTGTGTGACCAACGGCTGATTCTGGCTGATTCTGTGTGGGGTGGGACTTCCTCCTCCCTGTTGTCAGTTTCCACAGCTGTGATGAGGAAGCTGGGGTGACAGAGGAGCCATGCTGTCCCGCCCCAGGTCACACACAGGTGGCCCAAATGGTGGCCAGGCGGGCGGTCGATCACTGCTGTCCCACCCCACCGCCCCAGGTCGCACATGGGAGGCCTGGATGGCACCCAGGTGGGCGGCCCTTCGTTGCTGTCCCGCCCTGCTACCCCAGGTCGCAGATGGCAGGCCCTGATGGTGGCTGGGTGGGCGGTGGATGGCACTGTCCTGCCCCGCCTGCAGTATGCAAATTTAATGGCCATCTTTGTTGGGCTAATTGGCATACTCTTCTGATTGGTTGATGGGCGAAGAGATGAAGGTCAATTAGCATCTTTGTCTTTTATTAATGTAGATAGCTGCATGTAGCTAGTGGCTATTGTATTACACAGTCCAATTCTAGAATCCTCATAGACCTGGATACCAACTCATAGGATTATTATTTCAGGGATTAGGTTTTTTCATAGTAAAATAAATGAATTTAGCCCTAACTGGTTTGGCTCAGTGGATAGAGCGCTGGCCTGTGGACCGAAAGGGTCCCGGATTCAACTCAGGTCAAGGGCGTGTACCTCGATTGCAGGTTTCTCCCTGGCCTTGGTTCTGGTCAGGGCTCGTGCAAGAGGCAACCAATCAATGTGTTTCTCTCACATCAATATTTCTCTCTGTCTTTCCCTCTCGCTTCCACTCTCTCTAAAAATCAATGGAAAATATCCTCAGGTGAGGATTAAAAAAAAAGAAATGAATTTTAGAAAATGGATAACTGGTCATAAAAATTAAGACACTACTAGGGTCATATGATTGTAAGAGTTATTTTCTTTCTCCATTCTTCAGGATTCAATTATATACAATGTAGCCTCTATAATTTTACACTACTTTTCATATTTCTTTAAAAAAACTGTTCCACAGGCTTCCCTCTGTATATAAATTCTGTCACTCTGGAATAATAATCATAATTTTATATTTTGTTAATCATTTTCTTATACCTTTATGACTGTGATGCATACAGAAAACATGTATAAAATGATTTTGAGCTAGTGGTTGAACTAGCAATAAAATACTGAACAAGAAAAATGTAATATGTGAAAACATAGAAATCATCCCTAAATGAATTCATTTAGTACCCACAATGGTTATATTAAGAAAGGCAATTCAATGTGTAAGTTAAAGCACAAATGTGAGTGCCAAATGGACCATCAAGTTATTCAACCTGCCTATACTTTCATAGTTTCCTATTCCTTAAAATGATGAGGTTAACAATAGCATGCAACCTAATGAAATAATTCATGTAAGGCCCTTAGCTGGCACAGAGGAAGTATTAAATGTTAGTTGATATTTTTACTCTGATAATTAGTATGTATATTATTATTTTATTAGTATTCTCATTTGTGTAGAACTTCAAAATTGACAAAGTACTTTCAGAACATAAAGTCATTTGACCTTCTAAACAAGAGGTAAGCAGATATTCAAAGCAGGTAGATAGTCCCACTTTATAAAAGAAAACTGAGGTTTAGAGACTATAATCAACTTACCCACACACTATAAAGCAGAGTTGTCTTCAGACTCCAAAACCCATGGACAGCCTACTCTACCATGCTGCCTTTGCTATTAGTAGACACCTCACTGTCTTTTTAGAAATGTTAATTAATTTATTTATTCATCTCCAAATGCTTAATCAAGCCTGGGTTTTAGCAAATATTCCTGCTTCCCAGGAATACCCTCTCCCCAGGGTTGCCTCTCTTTTCAGCCTCATGCTACTATTGTGTTTTAAATTTGTTTCTTATGTTTTTGGTAAGCAAATGTTTCATAATATGCAGTAGTGTCTTGCATAAGCATTGGAAATCTATTTTTTATAACCTCTTATCCATATCCAAGAGCAAACACTTATGGTTTACCTTTGAAAAGCCAAGCCAACATCTGAATCTGGAGTTCAACAAATGGGCCTTTGTCCTAGCTGATCTCAACATCAGTTATAAACTCTCTTAGGCATCTGCCAAGAGCCTTTGCCATATTGTACCTTACAAGTCAAAGACAAAGGTCTTTGAAATAATTAAACAAAGCACAATTTCTACATTTTGTTTACTCAGGACACTACCCTGTATTTGTTCATGCCAGCAAAATTTAAATGCAAGTTATTTGAAAGGTGAACCATGTGAGACTTATAGGGTTAGACTCCCAATCCATACTCATAAAAGTGTTCCTACCAGTGCAGATTATGTGGTATCTTGTTAATTAGGCAGAATACAACAATAGGGCTAAATAAGTGCAAAACTGAATGTCTGCATTCATTCCACAACATAAAACCAAGTGTGAGGATATGGTGAAATGAGCATAGCACCCTTTATATCCAAAGGCAATCCGAGTCTCTTCACTCTATATAACTAGAGGCCCAGTGCACGAATTCATACACCAGTAAAGTCCCTCGGCTAGGCCTGTGGGATTGGGCAGAAACTGGCTCTCCAACATCCCCCGAGGGTTCCTGGATTACGAGAGAGTGCAGGCCAGGCTGAGGGACCCCACTGGTGCACGATCGGGACCAGAGAGGGACACAGGAGGTTGGCCAGCCAAGGAGGGACTGCGGGAGGGCTCCAGGGTGTGTCCGGCCCATCTTGTTCAGCTCCAATCGGCTGGACCCCGGCAGCAAGCTAACCTACCGGTCGGGGCTTCTGCCCCCGAGTGATCAGTGCCCATCATAGCGACTGGTTGACTGGTCGACTGTTTGCCCCCTGGTGGTCAGGGCCTGTCATAGTGAGCAGTTGAGTGGCCTTAGCATATCACTAGCATATTATGCTTTGATTGGTTGAATGGACAACCAGATGACCAGACACTTAGCATATTAGGCTTTTATTATATAAGATGCTTTCCTGTCCACACTTCCAGCCTGCTTAGCATGGGGTCACTGGGCATGAACACTGAGCAAAGAATGCATGTAGCCATACAAACTGGGTTGCAGAAAAAACAAACAAACAACAAGGTGGAGATGCAAAACATATCACGGAATGCTTGGGAGCTCTCTGTGTATTTTAATCTTCTGATTAACACATGTGAATGTAACTAGTACTCTATAAGGATGTCTTCATAATTCTGAGCATCTCTACTTCTCTGTCTTTCTCCACCTGAAAAACAAAGAAGTTGAGGAAAGAATTCCCGCAGCAGTATCATTTTCATACTGTGCTTGTTGACTTTATGCCAGAGCTGGTCCATCCTGAAAAACTAGTGGAAAAATATTGCTAAGGCTCCTTCAAGCAATAATATTCTAGGATATTATGTAATGAAGATTTTACAGAAGATAGTCATTATACAGTTGGCTGGGTTATTTCCAGAATATCATATGACTATTGAATATTATTGTTTAGTATTCTGCCAAGAGGTCCTGCCCACATCATGGGTAGATGGTGCTTTGAAAGGCTGCTGACAGTTCCATTGAGGGATATCTACAATTTACAGCCCCATTCAGAATAGAGATGTTGGTGATGATGATCCCAAATTGACAACATATGATCTCTGCTCCCTACTGATTTTCTGAGCTGTCCTGAGCATCTTTCTCAAAACACTCCCTGCTCCAACATTTGTGAAGTCCATCTAAGAGTCATTTGTAACTGATTCTGTCGCATCCATAATAAGGTTCCTAAACATAGTAATATTTTTAAGAAATACTTCAAAATTTTGTGTTAAAGTAATGTAGAGTATGTTTGACACGTATATCAATCCTATGTGCACTCTGCACACTTATCTTACTAAAGTGGCACTGGTCTTGCAACATTGATTTACAGTTATGGTCCAGCTTGCAAAACAAAACAAAACCTTGAATCAGATTCAGTAATAAATTGCACACATTTCAATCAGCCAAGATTTTGGTAAGTGCAGTGAATGTTGCAAGACATAACTGGTGACACCTGACCTCCTTATTTTGAAGAAGTTTTAGTTGTGGTTTTGTTTTGCCAATTGTGAATGTTGTTTGCTCTAATTTTCCTTATCAAGAGCCAGCAATAGCAATATTAAAATGTATCTAAATTATTTTCCATTTCTTAAAATATAGTTATTTGTTTTAAATAAAAAGTACTGAGTTCTTAATGAAATTTTTTAACAATAATTAATGAAGTTTTCTTGATAGATTTTTACCATAACCCAGATTCTGATGTTTTCTAGTCTCTGAAAGGTGTAAATTTCTTTTTTTTCCATTCTTTTTTGTTTTTATCAGCTTCACTGGATTTACCAGCAACACTTTACTTTTTTCTGTTGACTTTTATTTTTTTTTAATCTTATTGTTGAGAATATTACAGATGTCCCTTTTTTTCTCCCCATTGCCCCACTCCACTTGGTTCCTACCCAGCCCCAGACCTTTACAACCCTTTTGTGTGTAAGGCATATACTATTTAATAAAAGGCTAATATACAAATTGTCCCCTCGACCAGGAGTTGGACTGGGAGTTCAACCAGGGGTTGGGGCCAGCCAGCCAACCTTCCACAGCCTCTCCCTCTGGCTGACCCCACCCCCGATTAGCCCCCCATCCTGATCAGGGGCGGGGCTGGCTGGCCAAAAACCTGCGGCCCTTCCCCCCAAGCTGGCCCTGCCCCCGATTGGCCCCCCACACTCTGATCAGGGGCAGGACTGGCCCACCAACTGCCCATGGCCCCTTCCCCCAGCCAGTCTGGCCCGATCGGCCCTGATTGGGGTGGGCCAGCCGGAACCCGCTCATGCATGAATTCATGCACCAGGCTTCTAATATGCATATAAGATCTTTGTTTAATCTCTTCCATCCCCCTATCCCCCTTCCCTCTGAGAATTTTCAGTCTGTTCCTTTTCCATGCCTCTGGTTCTATTTTATTTTACAGCTTATTCTGTTCATTAGATTTCTTGTTTATTTTGATTTTTAGATTCAATTGTTGGTAATATGTATTTGTTGCCATTTTGTTGTTTATATTTTTTATCTTTTTCTTCTTCTTCCTCTCCTTAAAGAATACCTTTCAACATTTCATAAAATACTGGTTTGGTTGTGACCTTAAATTCTAACTGATAGCTTTCCTGGGTAGAGTAATCTTGGTTGTAGATCCTTGCTATTCATCACTTTGAATATTTCTTGCTATTCACTTCTGGCCTGTATAGTTTCTGATGAGAAATTAGTCGACAGTCATATGGGTACTCCCTTGTAGGTAAATAACTGCCTTTCTCTTGCTGCTTTCAATATTCTCTCTTTGTCGTTAGCCCTTGGCATTTTAATTATGATGTGTCTTGGTGTGGTCCTCTTTAGGTTCCTCTTGTTTGGGACCCTCTGCACTTCCTTCCTCGACTTGTAAGTCTATTTCTTTCATCAGGTAGGGGAAGTTTTTTGTCATTATTTCTTCAAATAGGTTTTCAATATCTTACTCTCTCTCTTCTCCTTCTGGCACCCCCATAATTTGAATGTTGGTATGCTTGAAGTTGTCCCAGAGGCTCCTTACACTCTTCATATTTTTGAATTCTTTTTTCTTTTTGCCTTTCTGATTGGGTGTTTTTTGCTTCCTCATATTTCAAATCATTGATTGGATTCTTGGAATATTCTACTCTACTGTTGAATCCCTCTATATTATTCTTTATTTCAGTCAGTGTATGCTTAATTTCTGCCTGGTCCTTTTGCACTTGTTTGGCATTCTCACTAAGATCCTTGACAGTCTCATTAAGTTCCTTGGAAGTTTCTAGAAGACCCTTGAGTAACCTTCTAACCATGGTTTTGAACTCTATATCCAGTAGTTTGCTTTCTTCCAATTCTTTCATTTGTGAAATGTTTCTTTGTCTCTACATTTTGGCTGTTTTCCTGTGTTTGTTTCTATGTATTAGGTAGAGCTGCTATGTCTCTTTGAGTTGGCAGAATGGCCTTGTGTAGTAGGTGTCCTATATGGCCCAGTGGCTCAGCCTTCCCAAACACTTGAGCTGGGCACTCTAGGTGCACCCCTTTGTGGGTTGTGTGCACAGTTTTGTTGTAATTGAGACTTGATTGCTGTTGGTGTCACTGGGAGTAATTGACCTCCAGGCCAATTAGCTGCAACTACAGTGAGAGAACTGCTGTGCAGAAGACACCCCTATGGAGCAGGATTTGCTTCAATGGGGCTTTGGTACTCACTAAGTCTGCCTCTTGAGTGTGTCGCTATTGATGTGTAGAGTTGTAATCTGGTATGATCTGATGCTGACCACTAGGTGCACTGGCTCTTGGGTCCCCAGGGAGGTGCAAAGTCAGACATTGCCTGGGGCCACCCAGTAGGAGCTACAGAGAGATCTGCATATTCCTCCTATTTGTATCGGGTTTGGAAGTGCCGAGGCAAGGCGCAGCTGTGAAGCAACGCAGGCTGGTGCTGACAGGGGTAAATTTCTATTTTTCTGTGACACATATACACAAATACACACAAACTTATTTATTTATTTTTAAATTTCTTTTCTTTATTGATTAAGGTATTACATATGTGTCTTTATCCCCCCAATTCCCTCCTACCCCCCTATATTTCTGTGACATATATACACAAATACACACAATTTTTTTTAAGAGATGAAGGGAGGGAAGGATGGAGGGAGGCAGAGAGAGAGAGAGAGAGAGAGAGCAAGAGAGAGAGATAACTTTGTTGTTCCACTTATTTATACATTCATTGGTTGATTCTTATATGTGCCCTGACCAAACCTGCAAACTTGGCATATGGGGGGAGACGCTCCAACCATCCAAGCTACCTGGCCAAGGCTGCACACACACTTAAAAAGACACCTGGTTGAGAAACCTGCTTTGCTCTGGTGGGGTAGGGAAGTTGGTTAGAGCATTGTCCTGATATGCCAAGGTTGTGGGTTTAGTCCCCAGTCAGGGCACATACAAGATTCAATGAATGAATGCATAAATGAGTGGAACAACAAATTGATCTCCCTTCTTCTCTCTCAAATCAATACATACATAAATAAATAATTTAAATAAAGGAGACCTGCTTAACAAAATTATACAGGTTTCAGGTGCACAATTCTACAACACATTATCTGTACACTGTATTATAGTGTTCACCACCCCAAGTCATGTCTACCTCCATCACCATTTAAACCCCCATATCCTCTTCTACCTCTTCCCCTCCCTCTCTCCCCTCAGAAATCACCACACTGTTGTCTGTGTCCATCAGTGTCACCTCAATAAGTTCAATAAAAAGGGGAAAACTGCAAAAATAAATTAAATTTTGAAAAAAGAGAGAGAGTTCTGCTGATGATTAAGATAATTCAAGTGCTGCTTGATGAAATCAATGTGACCTGGAGTAGGGATATGGAAGTAGAGACTAGTCTATGTAACTACACTTGAAAATACTCTTTTATATTTATCTCGAGGTAGACAAGAGACACAGCTTTTCAGTGAGGCATTCAGAATTCTACAGTAACTGATCCTTGTAAGTCCTTCTAGTGGAAATGCTGGGATGCCCTTTGGTTTTGATTTTGGAAATGAATTTAAGTTCAGCAATTCATCTAGCTTTTATAAAATTATCAAGTGTGGGGATTGTGTCTTCTTTTTATTTTGTATTTTACTTTTGTTAATAAGAGTTTGTAAAATATTTTCATGAAGTAAGCACTTAAGATATACTTTTAACTTTTTTTTTTCCAAGTGTTTTTCTTTTTCATCCCCCAATATCTTTCCTTCTATTCAAGACTTCATAGGCTCCATTCATGGATAAACTATCTGCTGCTAAAAGTGACCTCCATACCTTTATTTTATCCTTTTGCAAAGGAAGGTTAAATCACTCTTATTTCTCTTTCTTCAACTGATCTTTTTAAATAAGACAAGATAATATGTCAGATCTTTAATAATGCAACTTCAAAAATTCTTCTGAATTATGTCCAGACTTGTGAAGCTATTGAAATCCAAGTTAAAGGATATTCTTGCTTCCTAAGCATTAATGCCAGATTATTTTACACTTCAACAATATAGATGAAGATAAGTAAAATGAAATTAATATATGAAATTGATTTTAATTGCAGTTGACATGATTATTAGACAAAGAAATATAAATTTAATTTAAAATTTTATTTCTATTTGTAATTAAATATGAACATATGATTTAAATGTCAGAGAATGATTAATTTCTAAGGTAAATGGAATGTTTATTCTTATTGTTTTCTGTTTTACAATGGGCAAAATATCTGCAAACCCATTTTATTAAAGTACAACAAGAAAATAAAGAGCTAAAGCTGGTAGGTGATGGAGAAAAGCAATCCATGCCTGCCCTGGCTCAGCTCACCTTCCTGCCTCCTTCACCAGAAAGTTCCTCAGTCTTACCCCCATCATAACTTATTTTATTGTAGCCCTCTCAAGGGAGGGGAAAAGGACTCCTTTTCACCAGTGGGAATATTTTTATGTATATACCAGTTATATGTACCTTTTATAGTACATATCATCTTAGTAGAATCTCTCTCCTCTGATAGACTGATGTATGAGGCAAAAGTGTGATAAATCAGCAAGGTACTGGAAGCTTGGGACACAAAGTCAACAGCAGCAAGACTGACACAGTGCTAAATGTCTTCCATAAGGCTATTGATCTGAGGATTGATCTCAGAGGCTGTGGTAAAGCTCAGCCTGCTGGCATGAATAACATTGGCATAGCTGCCAGGCTGCAGGGCAGACAACCAAGTAAATTATTTAGGCCCTTATGCTTCAGCAAGCCAAAGGACAAGGTGTGTCTATAGAGTGAATTGGCAATGCAGGGCAGTTACTAATTTCCAAACTTCTATAAGAGTTTAGAGGAAATATCACAATGAGATTCTAGAAAAATGTGACTTATCTGAGCTCAGATGATAGGGCAGAATGTAAATAAACTAACCCAGGGGAAAGTAAGGATCTCACCAGTAGGTTTGAGTCTATGCATCATCTTATGCAGTTCCCTCGTGGGGTACTTGGCCTATGCCCTAGTACCTGAAGGCTCCATGCATTAACCACATGGGCTAAAGAACTCCTCCCAATCTACACAGAGTTCCTCCTACAGGACTCAGCCTTGTGGATATACCTGCCCCTAAGCTCTGCCAATCCACTCTGGTATTATGCTTCTGCTGGCAAGTTAGGACAATCCACAGATAGTGGCCTCTTAGCCAATTGCTCTTGATTTCTGTACATTTACTCTAAACAAGGAATTTTTGCTCAATTTTCCCTTAGTTCTTAGAACTTCAACCTAGATATATGTTTTTTAGTTTCTACTGTTCTGCAACCCTGGAGATTTCCTTTGAGGCTTCTTGGACCTCAGCTTCTGACCCCCGATGGCTTGGCTCACCTCCTAATTTTGGCATAGCTCTTGATCGGGAATGAGAAACTCTGTGTCATAGTCCCAGAAACACACCATTTAAACTCTAAATCCCTCAGACTTCTCATACTTATGCTTTCCCCATTCCCAGCCTGATAGCCCATGGTCTACTCATGTGTTTAGAAAGCAAAGACCACTTGAATACAGAGTATGAGGAGAGGGCAGTGCTCCCATTGGGAGCTCCTCAAGACCATGTCTTTTCCTTTTGTATCTCTAGCACTTGGAACAAAGCCCAGCACAAAACCAGAAGTTTCCCCATGGTTAATAAACCATTTTAATCCATTTCAGTTAAGATTCTATACTGTCAAGATCAAAACATGGGGGGCTAAGTCCCTTCACTCCTTGCCCCATTTCCAAATCAAGATACTAGAAGGCCTATGCAGGATTTGCAAAGAGGGTAGGAAAAATCCCTTCCTGTTCTCAGCCTATTGCCCACTTCCAAATTTAAAAAGGGTTAAAATTGAAGAGTAAGGAAGGCAGCCCTGTGATTGGCAGAGTGGTTAATATGTTGTGTATACCTCTCACTTCAGTCAAATAGGGGGATCCTGGGATCCCAGTACATGAGGGGACTAGAGAACTTGACCTATATTCTCTTGACTTTTGAGGGTACAACTTTGCCTAATCTTTCTGTGGAAACAAAAGGCAAAAGGCTGTGCTCTCAACTGCCTGCCACAATGGTGGCACAAAAAGAGGGAGATGTGGAGGGAACTTCTCTCCCACTGATGGGAGTGGACACAGGTCTCTTGTCTTGGGTCTTACACAGGAAGCCACCATGAGGGCAAGTGATTGCAATAGATGCCCAGGGCTGAAAAGGAATTCAGCAGTGTAACCTCATGGGAAAAGAATCCTCCACTTCCACAGGGCACCAAAATGGATCTTATCTGACCAGCTAACTCTGCAAGTAAAACCTTTTCTTTCCTGACCTCAGGCCCCTTCCCTACCTAGGGCAACCCCTAAGGAAACCAGGATGATCTAATGAGAGCTGGATTGGGAGGGTGAAGGGAAGGCTGAAGAGCAAGAGTGGAAAACAGAAAAGCCTTTATCATGGATAAAATTAGAAGCTTTTTATAATTATAGTGGACTGGATATTTCAATTACTAAAATGAAATTGTTCTTATGACCAAAGGTGGACAGATTACTTTCAATCAACTGTGTGATCTGAAGAACCATAGCATTTCATATTTCATCCAAAGAATAAGGAAGAAATGGTTGACAGAGAGGGCTTGATGTCCAAGTGTTAAAAATGAAAGAGAAACTGTTTTCTGCTTGCACACAGTTGAATTAAGCTGATATAAATATAATACTTGAATACATAATGAATTGATTAGTAAATGAATAAAGGCAAGCCAGGAAATAATTGCAAATTCAGACTTCTTACTCAATTTCACTCAAAACACATTTACCATAAATTAGGCTTTTATAACTATCTCCAGTGCTCCATTCTAGTTCACCCTTATCTCTGCTTTCACCAGGTCAAACTCTAGTCACCATTTTTGACCATTCCAGATGAATCCTCTTTTCTCACAGTTGTCAGTTCCTTTGGCTTCTGCTCCTAATTTTCTGAATAATTTCACTCTTGACCTCACAGTTCAGGGCAACTATACCAGATAAGGACTTAGCCTTTTTTTGTCTTCTCCAAAAATTTCCCAATTTGCTACTGTATCCAAGACTTGTATTCTTTTTCTGCTTTTCATATTCCCTTTTTCCAAAGTAAAACTCTAGGATTTCCAGGCATATTAGACACTTGGGCCCCAAAGAAACTGGAACTATTGTCAAACCAGATATGATTTGCAAAGAGGAATCTATCTATATAAAAGCCTAAGCGACCGTCGCAACCAAAAGGACAACCAAACAGGCTGCATGGGGTGACCAGACCGGCAGGGGGTTAGTGAGGGATGACCAAACGACTGAGCAGCGAGCAGTGTGGGGTGACCAGGCCAGCAGGGGGCTTAGTGAGGGATGACCAAACGACTGAGCAGCGAGCAGTGTGGGGTGACCAGGCCAGCAGGGGGCTTAGTGAGGGATGACCAAACGACTGAGCAGCGAGCAGTGTGGGGTGACCAGGCCAGCAGGGGGCTTAGTGAGGGACGACCAAACGACTGAGCAGTGGGCAGTGTGGGGCGACCAGGCCGGCAGAGGGGGTAGTGAGGGACAACCAAACAACTGAACAAGCAGGCTGTGTGGGGCAACCAGGTCAGCAGGGCGGGTAGTGAGGGATGACCAAACGACTGAACAAGCAGGCTGTGTGGGGGGACCAGGCCAGCAGGGGGGTTAGTGAGGGACGACCAAACGACTGAGCAGCGAGCAGTGTGGGGGGACCAGGCCAGCAGGGGGGTTAGTGAGGGACGACCAAACGACTGAGCAGCGAGCAGTGTGGGGGGACCAGGCCAGCAGGGGGGTTAGTGAGGGACGACCAAACGACTGAGCAGCGAGCAGTGTGGGGTGACCAGGCCAGCAGGGGGCTTAGTGAGGAACGACCAAACGACTGAGCAGTGGGCAGTGTGGGGCAACCAGGCCGGCAGAGGGGGTAGTGAGGGACAACCAAACGACTGAACAGCAGGCTGTGTGGGGCAACCAGGCCGGCAGAGGGGTAAGTGAGGGATGACCGAACAACTGAGCAGCAGGCTGTGTGGGGTGACCAGGCCAGCAGGGGGCTTAGTGAGGGACGACCAAACGACTGAACAAGCAGGCTGTGTGGGGCAACCAGGTCGGCAGGGCGGGTAGTGAGGGATGACCAAACTACTGAACAAGCAGACTGTGTGGGGTGACCAGGCTGGCAAGGGGGGTAGTGGGGGATGACCAAACGACTGAACAGCAGGCCCTGTGTGGTTACCAGGCTGGCAGGGAAGCCGTGAGGGGTGACCAGGCCAGCAGGGGGGGGGCATTGTGGGGCAACCAAATGACCAAACAGCAGGCTGCATGGGGCAACAAGGCCAGCAGGGGAGAGTTAGGGGTAACCAGGCCGGCAGGGGGTGGGCAGTGAGGGGCAACCAGGCCAGCAGAGAGGGACAGTGAGGGGTGACTTGGCTGGTGAGGGGGGCAGTTGGGGGCGACCAGGCCTGCAGAGGGGGCAGTAAAGGGTGACTAGGCTGGTGGCGGGGGAAAGTTAGGGGCGACCAGGCTGGCGGGGGGGCAGGT
>NW_005371082.1:1223777-1233085 GCF_000412655.1 Myotis brandtii | reverse complement strand
GACATCCCCTGAGGGGTCCCAGATTGGAGAGGGTGCAGGCTGGGCTGAGGGAACCCCCTGGAGCACAAATTTCATGCACCAGGCCTCTAGTCCTATATAATAAAAGGATAATATGCAACTAGACCAAACGGCAGAACAACTGAACAGCCAGTCGCTATGACATGTGCTGACCACCAGGGGGCGCATGCGGAACATGGTGGGCATCGACCGCAGTGGGATGGTGGAGCAGAATAGCAGGGGCAACAGACCAAGACAGGATGCCAGTTGCTGTCATCAGGGCGAGCCTCTGGTGGTTACCGAAAATTCTTTGCTCCTGTGGCCGCAGTCCCGCCCAGTGCTCACACCTGCTGCCAGTGCCAGCGCCGCTCGCACCCACTGGCACCCACTTGATCACTTGGCACCATCAGTAGGTGCAAGTGGTGGCTGCTGGCACTGATCACCCCTAAGGGCTTCTCCACCTTCCCCTGCTCCTGAGGGGCGATTGAGGCAGCAGCCGCCACTCACACCCACTGACAGCACTGGCTCCGCTCACATCCGCTGCTGGCGCTGGCCCCAATCACTCCACACTGTCAGCATGTGGGAGCAGCAACAGTGGGAGCCGGGCTGACAGCAGACAGGGGACTGGGGGCGGCAGCGGGAGGGGCTGGGTGAGAGCGTGGAGGATGGGCTGAGACCCACCCATGCCCACTGCAGCCTGTGGCCAACAGATCCTTTCAAAGTGCACGAATTCATGCACTGGGCTTCTAGTCTATGTATAAAAGCCTAAGCAACTGTTACAATCAAATGACCGGAATGACAGGGACGACCGGTCAACCAGTCACTATGACACACACTGACCACCAGGGGGCAGATGCTCAATGCAGGAGCTGCCCCCTGGTGGTCAGTGTGCTCGCACAGTGGGAGCACTGCTCAGCCAGAAACCAGGCCTCTCCCGCCTCCGTGGCAGCACTTGGAGTGGCTGCGGCAGCAGCAGGTGCAGCAGGGCCGGGATGAGTGGGAGCGATGTGGCGCCCAGCCCTGGTTCAGGCTCCTCCCAGCCCCCTGCCGCTTAGCACACTGCTATATTTCTTGTACCCCATAAGCCTGCAGTTACAATCTCCGGAGAATGGTTGAAGCATGGACACTCGGAGTAACCAGGACGAGTCTGATATCACAGCCAGGCTCCTGGAACTCTGCCTCAGGCATCGAGATCAAATCTCATCCCTTACTGATTGCCCTGGAGCTACAGAGGAAGGCAGCAATATAACAGTGGCCACAAGGGGTAAAAGTCAAAGAGAGATGGATCTGAAGGGTGGGGGCATGGGCAACAGAGCACCCTCGCCCCCCAAGATCCACAACTTCGTATTGTTCACCTCGGAGAATCTCTTATCCAGCTCTGAGCAATAGAAAGCATCCAGCACGGCCCAAGGTGTCCAATGGGGTCCTCTCAGCTGGCAGGCATGACCCTGGCCGTAGAAGGGACACTTGGAAACATTTTTCCAGGAAGCTGCAGGGTGGACAGACTCCGCACGTGACTTCCCGACAGCCCACGGGGACATGGAAACTCCCCGGGCACATGGGCACGGGCTCCCGATTTCCTTTCAATGTGCACGAATCCGTGCACTGGGCCACTAGTATATATAAAGAGAGAGAGAGAGAGAGAGGGGGGGAGGGAGAGAGAGAGAGAGATTTTTCTCTGCTGTTATTTTGATTACACTTGCCTACTGTTACATTTCACCATCTGTGGTCTTTTCAGTCTTGCCATAGAGCCATGGACACATATAACTAATTTCCCTTCCCTTTCTTCAGTACAGAAGACTCCTTGAGGGTAGAGGTAGCTGCAGTAAGGATTAAGGAGAAAGCAGGATATGGTTGCCACAGAGAACAAAAGGATTAAATGATTTGAGGACCACATTTCTGTAGATAACAGTGTGGTTGACTAACCGTCTAGACAGGTTCAATACTTTGTATTTTGAGTTCTTATTCCACAATTCAAATTAGGATATTCTAACATCTATTTTTTAAAAATGTATTTTATTGATTTTTTACAGAGAGGGAGGGAGAGGGATAGAGAGTTAGAAACATTGATGAGAGAGAAACATCGATCAGCTGCCTCCTGCACACCCCCTACTGGGGATGTGCCCATAACCAAGGTACATGCCCTTGACCGGAATCGAACCTGGGACCCTTCAGTCTGCAGGCCGACACTCTATCCACTGAGCGAAACCGGTTAGGGCCTAACATCTATTTTTGTACTAAATCACTATTGTATCATTGTACCTACAGATTTATTTACTCTTGTGTTACTTAGTGGTAGGATTTTAAAGTTCTTTAAAGCTTATTGATAGTAAAATATTTGATGCAAAAGCACTTGCTTTCTTGGACCAATGGACTCAACATACTTAAAAAGCATTAAAATATTGATTGGTCAGTATTTAACAAGCCAGGTTGAGTGATTTTATGTGATTTGATTTAACCACCTCTCTGATTCATGGCTTGGCTGACAATACTACAATGCTTTAATCATTGGTTTGGAAAACTGAAGAGAAATATATCCTTTCAATCATCACTAAGTGGTAAACAGCAAAGACTGAAGCTGGAGGAAAGATCATCTAGTTGTAATCACTGGTTGTCAGATTTAATGTATTTCTATATGAAGGTAATCTCACTCTTCCTTTCATATGAAGATAGTCTGTGATTGGACTGCATCATGCAGAACACTGTACTTAAGGCCTTCATCATCCTTGCTTTGGAGTTGGGCTAGCCAGTCAGGTTGCTCTCCCAGGGCTAAACTGTCTTATGGATGGCACATTAAATAAAACCACAGTCTAAGTTTGAATGCCAGCCTCTGTTTTGTCTTAGTCCATCAGGTTAAATTAACCATCTAAAGGTGCACCCTTGAATATGTTGCCTGCTGTATACATATAGCTGTTGAAACTGTATCCCCTTTCATTGTAAGGACTCTGGTAGGGAAAAAAACAAAACCCCTCACAAAAGATAAAGGTACCAAGTGAGTGGGTCAGGGGTTGATTAGAAAGAGGCTGTACAGTTTTGTTTTACAAAGGAAACACTAACCATGTGCCATTTCCACTAGCCATTGCCAAATTCCTCCCCTGTAATGGTATGCCACTGGAGCTCAATCTCAAAGGAAACATTTGCTACTCTTATGGCATTACTGTGGAACAACAAAAGAGAAATGTGGGTTAAATATTAAGTGTATTGTGAAGGAATTTAAATGTAGTTTGAAAGTTTGATTTCATGGATTTTTTTTTTAATTTTTATCATGAAAGATTCAACTAGACATCACCGACCAGCCCAGTCCAGATCCATGGGTTCTAAACACACAGCACTCTCTTTGGTTTAATGTCCTGCTGTCACAAAGGGACTGATCAATTAGAAAATATTTGAATGATCCATATCCTATCTAATAAAGAGGGAATATGCTAATTGACCCTCACGCTGTTGCAAAGATGGTGGCGCCCACAGCCAATAAGGAGGGAATATGCTAATTGACTGCCCTTCCCTCAAAGATGGTGGTGCCCACAGCCAATAAGGAGGGAATATGCTAATTGACTGCCCCACCCTCAAAGATGGTGGCACGCACAGCCACAGATGGCTACGCCCAGTTCCCTCAGCCCCACTGGGGCAGCAGGTGCACGGCAAGGCTGGGCCTGCCCCCAGGCAGGCCCGGCTGCTCTGTGCGCCTGCCTCCAGAGTCTGCCAGTCCCGTCAGCCCCCCAGCCACCCAGGGCCAGACCGAGGTGCAGGCAAGCCTTAAATGGCGGCTGCTCAGCCGCCCAGGGCTGCCTCAGGCTCAGATAACCAGGGCCAGCCGAGGCTTGTGCTGCTGACAGTAGCAGCAGCAGAGGTGTGATGGGGTGTCACCTTTCCCTGATTGCCAGGTCACCTCCTGCCCCTGAGGGCTCCCAGACTGTGAGAGGGGGCAGGCCGGGCTGAGGGACCCCCCCCCAGTACATGAATTTTCATGCACCGGGCCTCTAGTGAATAATAAAAAGAATTGGGGAGAGTGATTTATGGAGCAGATTAAAGGAACAAATCATGTGTAGTGTGGTTAAGTGATAGGGAATAGAAAGCATGAGACTAAAATTATTTGAAGTGTATAAATGCCAATGTGAAGAATTATATTACATCTAGAGTACTACCTAAAAGTTAGACATCAGGTAAGTGTAAGTTGTTCACCAGTTCTAATAGTATTAATAATAGCTATTATTTATTTACAATTAGGAAAATAAAGTATTATATCAATAAGCTGTTATCAATGGAATGACATTTTTCTATAATTTCAAATATAAAATGGCCTAAATATTATAAATGAAGTTTAGGCTGTGGCCAATTTATGAAGAGTCTCACTGTTTTTGCTCTCTTAAATTCTAAATTTTTAGTATTCTTTCATTCATGTTGTTTTAACATCTGTGTGCTTGATGCTATAATACAATACCAAACAGAAACAGAACCCCAATCATCAAGGAGGTCATGGTTTACTGAAAGGATCAACAGTAAACAAATACCCACACAGATTAACTTAAAATTAGAACTGGTGTCAATGCTAAGTATGAAAAGATAAATGGTATTCAAGAATTGACAATAGTGACCTGCCCAGTCAGGATATAGTGGTAGAAGTGATATTTAAGCCTGAGTAGGAGTTACCTATGGGGAGAGAGGAGTGGAGAAAGAGGCTTTTGTGAGGGGTCAGGAGATGGCTCTGTGAAAACCCTGTGGTACCGAGGAGCATGGGCACAATTCACATAACTGGATTAGTTTAACTTGAAACATACTTTGTTCAGACAAAATAAAAACTAAAATGCAGGGTAAATGACTTTTAATTGCTAAGAGAACTCAGAAGTTCAGATAATTCCACTAAGAGCATTCTATTCCACATGACTTAGTGCCCATAAAGTATGACATATTATATTTATGTTTCTGCTATACAGCCTGGTCTCTGGCCTGTGCATTTGCACTAGGGCTGGGAAGAACTACATGCTTATGGAGGAGTGCTGTCCTCTGTGGCCATAAACATGTCAGTTCTTTCTCTATAGGAAACTGGAAGTATAAGTCCTAAAGGGGACAGTTGTGGAAAATTATGGGATGATATCATTATGTAAAACCATTTTGAGAAATAAGTGTCTTATATTCAACAAAATAATGCAGATAATATTTGAAATTTAAAAGAGATCCTTAATGTCATGTATTTGAGGAATTATAATTTCCAAAGTTCTATGAGTATTCTCTTATTAATGCTTTTCTGAAGAAATGATGTATAAACTAGTCCTGGGTCACACCCTTGAATATTAATATCAGTCAACTGTGAGGTGTTTAATATGTGTTCTGTGTGAGGGGAAAATTTTTAAAAATCAAGATTAAGTTTAACAAAGCTAGGGTTATACAAAGTTCAATAGGCTTCCTGACTGTCTGACTGGTCAAGTGTTTAATATTTTTATATTAATGTAAGTTGTAAGACTCTTGTAATAATAGTATTTGGCTTCTCCCAAACATTTTACCAGAGGACACCTTTTCCCCTTTGTAATACACATTCCTCAAAACCTAATTAGAAAAAAGCCATTACTATTTTTGGTTTTAGAGTTTGTTGCTACTTCATTGTCTTTGTAACTATGTCTACAGATCTGAGCTGAACCTATAAAACCACTCATTATCTGGACCCAGTCCAATCCTTCCTTTCATCTTTTTCACCCTTGTCTGTGTACTTTACACTCTGGCCACACTGAAATTCTCCCTTACCCTGAACACACTTCCTTTTCCCCAGCCAGCATGTCCCTTGTATGTTCCACTCTTCTTGGAAAGCCCTTGGCCCCCACTTTTCACCTCCTTCTGCCCCAGGGCCCACTTTTGCCTGTCAAGGGTCTATTAATTCTTCAAGATCTAGTTCAAATATCTTCCCTAGAACTTTGTTCTTTCTTCTATCATAGCACTTACATCATTGTATTCTCACTTATCTGTTTATCTGACCCTTTTCCTGCCTCCTGCCTGTCCCTGGCTGAATTTTTGCTTTGAGGCAAAAACAGTGCTCAAATTCGTATACAGTCTTCCTAACAAAATATTTAGCACACAAAATTAATGTCTGTGCTGACTTGAATCAACTTGAATTTGTGTGTATGTGTTTTAAGGGTATTCTCCACATTTTAAGTAAAACAAGTCAAACTATAAAACATCTATCTGTTGATGAGAACAACTTGTCTGTCTTGCATACATTTATTATTGCACTCATCATAAAGTATTAAAGTTATGTGTTTCCATGAGTCAATGACAACATTGTCCTTAAGCACAGGGACTTAGTATATTCTTTTTCATTCACAGCACTAGACCTTCACTGTGTCATCTATAAAAACAGGATGTTGATGTTGCCCACCCTCTAGAGTTGTTACTAAATTTTTAAATTATAGTTATATCTATTTCTAAGAGTGTCTTTCCCATGCCTTCCAGTGAAAGAACAGGTCATCAAATGTTGTAATATGCAAAGAGAAAACGTCTAGTCTTCTAAATTCTATTAAATGTGACATCACAGGTAAGGGTCATGTTAAATAAGGGAGTTATCTGAGCAAATATGAAAGTATAATTTGCATTTTGCAATTATTTTAATCTGTTCAATCTCAACATGATTGTAAAGTGATCTGACTTCCTACCTTTTAAACATTGTTATATAGCTTTTATGAAAAATTTTGAAAATATCAGGAAAAAGGTATAACAGGGTATATTTTTAATTTATACTATTTTATAAGGTGCTTTAAAATATATATCAGCTTATTTGATTCTCATAGGACCTCGGTAAAAAATATCTAGCCTTATAGTGCAGCTGGGTGATGGTACAGGTAAATGATGAATAACACAGCATAGACTAATTCTCAAATGCATAATAATAAACATGGGTTTTCAGAGAATGAAATTATTCCAGAGAGCCACATTGTGAGATAAAGTATAATAGAGGAGGTGGAGCTTCAGATTGGTCTTGGAAGGTAAAATTTAGGCAAGTTTTAAAAAGGAGAAAGGGCATGAAGAAAAGCAAAGGTGTGAAATGCATTAGGTCCAGGAGTTCACCATGTGGCAGCAGTGGAGGTTCAAGCTGGTCCTGGGGCTAAGCCTGGTAGTCTAAGCTAGAGTGTAGAGGGTTGGAATGTCATGCTAACCCATGCATGCTTGCTTCCCCAATTTTAAGTTTAATATCTGCTTTCCTTTGGACACAACTGGCTAATGCATTCCATGAATTTCAAGTTTGATAGGCAAGGAAAGTCTGGAGACTCTCCAGAGATCCATGGCCAGACACTGGCTTCCCCCCATTAAAATAAAGCTTTGCTCAGGTGCTTTAATGGACAACCAATAATCGACAATGGTATTGTTCCAGAGCTATAAAAGTAGTCATTCAGCCCCTAAAATGTCATCAAACATTCCCTACCAGATTATATTGGCTATTGTGAATGGTTTTCATGACAGGATTTTCTTCATTTGGTTTTTAGAGATATTATTACTTACTTACCCATTCAATTAATTTATATATTCCTCTGCTGGGTAAACACAAAATTCTCCCAGTTCTATTCCCTGAGTTCAGGACAAGGGAAAAACACAAAAGAACTACATCATAATCACAGCAGGTAATCACATACCTTCCTGCTCTAAGTGTAGGATATTCAATTCTGATAGGACTTACGGTATTGTAAAGTCTTCCATAAAAGTATTACAAATAGGACACATTCTCACTGTATGCAAGTGGTGCGTTTGTGACCACATATGTGCATGCATATGCGTGTGTGTGGAGAGAGAGAGAGAGAGAGAGAGAGAGAGAGAGAGAGAGAGAGAGAGAGAAGTGTAGCACATGGAGTCAAGGTGGGATTGAGTTAAATATTCTGTTAAGATTTCACATAATCCCACCCTGGATGAATGACTCAGTTGGTTGGATTGTCATCATGCACACACACACACACACACACACACACACACACACACACCAAAAAAAAAAGAAGATTGTGGGTTCAATTCCCCAGTCAGGTCACATACATAGATTGTGGGTTCTATCACTAGTCAGGGCTCATACTATTTTACAAGATGCTTTAAAATGTTTTTTGTTTTCCCTTGTCCCAATTCATATTCCTCTCTCACATCAATGTTTCTCTCACTCTCTCCCTCCTTCTCTCTCCCTCTCTCTTTCTCTCCCTCTCTCTTCAGTCATCTCTCTAAAATCAATAAAAACATATCCTCATGTGAGGATTTAAAAAAATATATAAATGATTTCATTTAGTCACATAATGCTGAGAAAATATTTTCCATTGTCATGCAGAACTACTGGAATTCATTGGCATAATAACAGTTTTAGTACTTACAATTCTGGATAGATAAATTAATTTTTACCTTTCAGAGAAAGCTATCAGTATCCTTAAGTTCGCACGTAAACTTATTTCAATCTTTCTTCCCAAATGTCCCTCATATCAGAAAGAGGACATCAAGTAAAATAGAATGTTTTTACTAGAACATAGCTCTTCTTTGCTACTTTATTTTTAATTTTTTCCTCAATAAGATTTTATTATTACTATTACCTATTATTTTCTATTATTCTGATCATTCTTCTGTCACCTCAAAAATTTTTATTTACCCTCAATTATTTCTTACTCTAATGCTCTAATCATTCTAGCTTACTGCTTGCAAATTCCTATAATTCTCAAGCAGGTATCTCTCTGTTCTTTCTTTCTTCTCCCTATACACCACCTTCTTTTTCATCTTTTCATCTTTTTCTTTTGTATCCTCATAGTGTATTTCTAAGCATGTCCTCTGTATTACTGACTCAATTAAGACTGATTTTACTATCTCCAGTACAAATTTTAATGATCTTATTACAATTATACTCTCCTTGCAATTCTTTAAAAATTTATTTCAATTATAGTTGACATTCAATATTATATCAGTTCTAGGTGTACAGCATAGTGCTTAAACAAACTTATGAAGTGATACCCCTGATAAGTTGAATATCCACCTGGCACCATACATACTTATTACAATACTAGAGGCCCAGTGCACGAATTGGTGCATGGGTGGAGCCCATCAGCCTGGCCAGTCATGGGGGCCTATTCGGCATCTCGCCCAGTCCCGATTGGGACCTGGGAGGGACTGCAGGAGAGCTCTAGGGCATGTCTGGCCTGTCTGATCCAGTCCTGATTAGCGGGAAGCCAGCAACAAGCTAACCTACCAGTCGAGTGTCTGCCCCCTGGTGGTCAGTGCACATATCCTAGCAACTGGTCAATTGGTCAGACACTTAGCATATTAGGCTTTTATATATATACTAGGGGCCCGGTGCACAAAAATTTGTG
>NW_005371082.1:1220578-1221619 GCF_000412655.1 Myotis brandtii | reverse complement strand
AGCTGCAGTTGGACATCCTTAGCGCTGCTGAGGAGGTGGGAGAGGCTCCCACCACCACCGCTGTACTGGGAGCCGTCAGCCTAGCTTGTGGCTGAGCAGAGCTCCCCATGTGGGAGCACACTGACCACCAGGGGACAGCTCTTGCATTGAGCGTCTGCCCCCTGGTGGTCAGTGTGTGTCATAATGACTAGTGATTCCTGGTCACTCTGCTAGGGGGGTCAATTTGCATATTAACCTTTTATTATATAGGATAGAGGCCTGGTGCATGGGTGGGGGCCGGCTGGTTTGCCCTGAATGTCCCAGATATAGAGGCCTGGTGCATGGGTGGGGGCCGGCTGGTTTGCCCTGAAGGGTGTCCCAGATCAGGGTGGGGGTCCTGCTGGGGTGCCTGGCCAGCCTGGGTGAGGGGCTGATGGCTGTTTTCAGGCTGGCCAAGCCTCCAGCCACCTAAACTCCCAGTGGAGGCTGGCTAGAAGCAGGTATCTGGGATTTATTTAGCTTCTATAATTGAAACTTTGTTGCCTTTTGTGGAGGCTACAGCCAGCCATGGGAAGCTAGGCTTCCTCCATCACTGGGGCAACCAAGCCTCCTGCTTGCTTCAGCTCCGTGGCTGCCGGCCGCCATCTTGGTTGGGTTAATTTGCATATAGTCACTCTGATTGGCTGGTGGGCATGGCTTAAGGTGTAGCGAAGGTACGATCAATTTGTATGTTTGTCTTTTATTAGTGTAGATTATTAACTATATTCCCTAAGCTGTACTTTACATCCCCATGACTGTTTTGTAACTGTTAATTTGTACTTCCTAATTCTTCCACCTTTTCACCCAGCCCCACAACACCCCTTCCATTTAGCAGCCATCAGCTGTATGCATGAGTTTGTTTCTGGTTTTTTTTTGTTTGTTTATTTCTGTTATTTTGTGGGGTTATTTTTAGATTCCATATATAAGTGAAATATTGTTATTTGTTCTTCTCTGTCTGACTTTTTTTACTTAGCATAATGCCCATGTTGTTGCAAATGGTAGATTTCATAGATTTCATTATTT
>NW_005371082.1:1219021-1220337 GCF_000412655.1 Myotis brandtii | reverse complement strand
CAAACATGGTAATTGACCATACCTTCGCTATGCCCGCCATTGGCTGATCAGAGCGATATGCAAATTAACCGCCAACAAAGATGGTGGCTAATTTGCATACTGCTGGCAGGGCAGGACAGCGCAAGCCGCCATCGCAGGGGCTCAGGCAAAGCGATGGCTGATTGCTTTGCCTGAGCCTCTGCCTGCCCGCCAGGGACGGGGCCCACTCCCATGTGCGACCCAGGGGCGGGGACACGGGGCCCATTCCCGTGTGTGACCCGGGGGTGGGTGGGGGCTCAGGCGAAGGCAAGCGATGCCAATCGCCTCGCCTGAGCCCTCGCCCGCCCACCGGAGACACGGGGCCTTCTGAGAAAGAGAGAGAGAGAGAGAGAGAGAGAGAGAGAAAGAGAGGTATAATTTGGCATCCTGCATCCCTCCCTGATCGAACACTGTGATTCCAAGCCAGCGAGGGCTGCCTTCAGGCCGCAGCTCCAGGTCCCTCACCCCCACTCCAGGCCCGAGAGCACAGTGCTGGGCAGGGGCACCCAGGGGTTCAGGAATGCAGAGCGAGGGGCCAGCACAACGTGGGGAGGGCTCTGTTTACACCACCAAGTTTCCCACTTCTGTCCTGGCCTGCGCATCCCTCCTCCTTCCCCTCAGAGGCCCAGCACCTGCCTACATGCTTGCTGGGCAGGCCCAACTGCACCGGGGAGTGAGCCATGGCGATTGGGATGGCCACTGCCATCTTCCTCCAGCTCTTCAAGCTAGCCCCCCTGCCCCACCTGTCCGGGGGAATGGGCTCTGGGTGACCACCCTGAGCTCAGACTGTGGACCCAGAGACCTCAAGGAAGAGTGCCCAGCCAGGCCCGGGCAGGGGCCGGTGCAGAACTACCAGGGAAGAGTTGCTTCAGTGTCTCAGTGAAGTTTGCAACTGACCCAAGGAGGAAACCTGAGAGGGGAAAAGCCAGGAGGCATGAATTACCAGCACTTTAGCCACTTGAAAACAGCGCCACTTGGAATGTGAGGCAGTTGTATGTTCAGCTGAGAAGTGAGGGGGCTGAACTCCACCATCGCTGGGCTCCTGTCAGTCCGAGGCCCAAGCGTCCACCATGACAAGGAAAGAACAGAGCAAGGGGCCCAGAGGAAGAGAGGACAATTGAAGAAAACCATGTCTAGACTTTCCCAAGCCCTCTCCTTTCTTCTGCCTACAAGAGCCCCAGGCCTGGCCACAGTTTTGTCTCCACCTTTTAGTGCCCTATTCTCCAACCACAGAGGAAAGAAATAAGGAAGGAGTCTGTGCTGCCTTCAGAAAGTATCTGTATACCTGATCGGCCAGC
>NW_005371082.1:1207848-1217780 GCF_000412655.1 Myotis brandtii | reverse complement strand
TTCACCTCTTCTTTTTTCAATCATCTGTTGATGAACACTTAGGTTGCTTTCATATCTTGGCTACTATAAATAATGCTGCAGCAACCATAGGGATGCATATATTTTTTGAAGAAGTGTTTTGGATTTATTTGAATACCCAGAAGTGAATTGCTGTGTTTTATTTTTAAATTTTTGAGAAACCTCCATACTGTTTTTGCCCCATTGTATATTCTTGCCTCCTTTGTCATATATTAATTGATCATATAAGTGTGGTTTTAGGCCTCTCTATTCTGTTACATTGATATATGTGTCTGTTTTTATGACAGTGCCATGTTGTTTTGATTACTATAGCTTTGGTATAGATTGATATCAGGTGGCATACCTCCAACTTTGTTCTTTCTTATCAAGATTGCTTTGACTATTTAGGGTCAAATTCCATCTAAATTTTAGAATTATTTATTGCAGTTCTGTGGAAAATCCCATTGGTATTTTGACAGGGATTGCATTGAATCCATAGATTGCTTTGGGTAAGATGGACATTTTAATGATGTTACTTCTTATCTATGAATATAATATATGCTTCCATGTATTTGTATCTTCTTCAATTTCTTTCTTCAATGTTTTATAATTTTCTGAGTACAGGTCTTTTACTTCCTTGGTTAAATTTATTCCTAGGTATTTTATTTTATTTCTTTTGATGCAATTATAAATGGGATTGTTTTCTTAGTTCCCCCACACACACTTTAAAAAAAAATATTTTATTGATTTTTTACAAAGAGGAAGGGAGAGGGATAGAGAGTTAGAAACATCAATGAGAGAGAAACATTGATCAGCTGCCTCCTGCACACTCCCTACTGGGGATGTGCCCGCAACCAAGGTACATGCCCTTGACCGGAATCGAACCTGGGACCCTTGAGTTCGCAGGCTGACGCTCTATCCATTGAGCCAAACCAGTTAGGGCATTAGTTTCCCTTTTTGATAGTTCATTATTGATGTATAAAAATTCAACTGATTTCTGGATTTTTTTTTAGCCTGCTACTTTACTGAATTCATTTATAAGCTCTAGTAGTGTTTGTTTGTTTGTTTGTTTGTTTGTTTGTTTGTTTTTGGTGGGATCCTTAGGATTCTCTCTATATAGTATCATGTCATCTGCAAATAATGACAGTTTTACTTTTTCCTTTCCAATTTGGATGCTTTTTATTTCTTTTACTTGTCTGATTGTTGTGGTTAAGATTTCCAATATCATGTTGAATGAAAGTGGACATCCTTGTCTTGTTCTTAATCTTAAGGAAAATGCTTTTAGCTTATCCTCATTGAGTATGATGTTGGTTGTATGTTTGTCATATATGGCCTTTATTATGTTGAGGTTATGTTCCCTCTATTCCTACTTTGCTGAGAATTATTATCATAAAGGTGCTGAATTTCATCAAATGCTTTTCTTGTATCTATTGATATGATCATATGATTTTCATCCTTCATTTTGTTTATGTGGTGTATCATGTTAATTGATTTGCAGAATTGAATCAACCTTGCATCTTAGGAATAAATCACACTTGATCATAGTATAAGATCTTTTTATGTATTGCTGAATTTAGTTTTCTAATATTTTGTTGAGGGTTTTTTGCATCTATGTTCATTAGGAATATTTGCTTATTATTTTCTTTTGTGTAGTGTCTTTGCTTTTGGAATCAGGGTAACGCTGATTGTTTGCTACTTCAGGTTTGTAAAGCACATAAGTGCCATTTTAACCTATTCTCTGGCTAATCTTTTAAGAAAAATTATGCACCAGATATTGATAAAAAATGAGGTGCTAGAAATTTTGCTTTATTTTGTTCCAAATTTTATGGAACAACGACTACAAAATGATTATTTTTATTAACAATGAAATGGCAACTAAAAATACATATATTATGACAGCAAGTTATCATCTCAGAATAACTGGACCTCCTTAAGTGTCTCAATACTTGCCATAGCTGGTTTGGCTCAGTAGATAGAGCTTTGGCCTGTGGACTGAAGGGTCCTGGTTTCGATTACAGTCAAGGCACATGCCCGGGGTTGTGGGCTCAATCCCCAGTTGGGGGCGTGCAGGAAGCAGCCGATCAATGATTCTCTCTCATCATTGATGTTTCTATCTCTCTCTCCATCTCCCTTCCTCTCTGAAATAAATAAAAATGTATTTTAAAAAATAGTTTCAATACTCTTTCTCATATGCAGAATACCTTGTAGCAACTTATTGACCACCCCACACTCCCAACCCCATCCCATAGTTTATCAAAGTTGACCTTCCACTTCCCCACAGTGGCCACCTGTGCCAGATCTCATCTCCTTGACCTCTCAGCAACACTTTATATTGTTACCTGAAGGGCTCTTGACTTTTCTGCTTCCCTGGCTTCTGTCATACCTTAGTCCTTCTTTTACCTCTCTGACTCTTCTTCTGTGAGTTCATTGACTCCTCCCCTAAGTATAGGCTCTATATATGATCTCTTCCTTCTCTTTGGGCCTATTTTCAGGGAGGCATTTCACCCACTTTCAAAGTTTTATTCCTCATAAGGATCTACATCTACATCTAAACCTGCATCCATCTTCCTTTCAAATTTATCCTTCCTCTACCCTCACTTCTGGAATGTGTAAATCTCCATTAGATTATGAACTCCATGAGGACAAGACTTTTGGTTGTCATAATTTTTATCTAAACTTAGATATTCTCAGCACTTAGAACAATCCCTAACGTCTTATTAGTCATCTGTGCTTAAAGCTTGGGTGATTATATTTTGTATCACCCAAATGGGGACATTTTTAGTATGTAACAGGCCACTATTAAATGATTACACATGGATAGAAGACATAAGTTTGGAATGTCTTGGGAAAACTTGATTGTATGCTTACTCTAATTATCTGCAACTTTTTAGTTTTCCTTCTCTTATGGTCCCCTGCATGTCAGCTCCCAAGACATATATCTTCTGTAGAAATGAAGAATTTGTACCCTACCATTGTAACTGTTATCAGAGAAATTGGGTGTACTCTTCCCCACTGCATGCTGGGGGGTGAGGTCCTTATGATATCTCAAGAAGAAGAATTTTCTGAGACACACACAGGAGGATGAGTGATTTTTATTTGCATGGAATTACATCCATGGGTTTCCAGGGTCTCATTGGCCTTAGTTCAGTCATAGAAGAAGTGTAGCTAGGGTTTCAGTGAAGCTAAAAGCAAAGCCAGTGTCCAAAGTTTTCTTTCCATGTTGGAACCGGTCCAGTTCACCATCAGGCTAGTAGCAGTCCACTAGTCGATTGTGTATGGGGTCCACATGGCTGTGGGTCATGTGGGAGAATGCAGGGGAGCCAAGAGAGAGTGCCCCCTGCAACAAGAGTCCCAAGAGCATCAAAGAAATCAAGAGCACAAGAGCATAAGAGAAACTAAGAAAAACCAAGAGAGTAAATTTCTTTGTTTAGGGGATTAAATATCCCAAATTTCGCTCCCTTGCAGCTGTGACGCCCATTCTGGCCAACGATATTTTCCCAGGTGTGACTGAAAAATACCTTCCCTATGTCACCTTAACTTTACTGGGTATGTGTCTATTCTCCTCCCTGTCCAGTCCCTTCCTTCAGTGATCTGTGAGGAATAGACCAGTGGCTCCCTGAGAGTGTAAAGCTTTAGCTTCCTGGTGAACCTGCCCAAATTACATACCTATAATGTTTGGCCTCCCTTTGCTCCTTTTCTGTTATTAATAACTAGGTTATTACAATGGTATCAGACCTATGGAAACAGAATTAATATTTAGCATGATTCTCAAGGGTTCTGATACAATTTGACAAGCACAGCTCTACACATTAATATAACTGGGAGGAATCATAGTTCAAAATCATACCTCAAGATTTTTACTCCAGTAAAAATGCTTTGCTTATACTGGTCTCATTTTGCATGATACCTGCCCCCACCTTCTTATTCATTGAAATTATATTAATCTTCCAAAGATAAAACCCAATCATCATATATTCCATAAAAACTTTCCTGAAAGAAAAATGGCGGAGGTTTAGACGGACGTGAAGCAACAGAGACTCTGATACTGGACTCTTGGGGAACTCTGACTCCTGGCGCATGCTAGGGGGCTCTGGTTTTCAACACGCTCCAGGGGGGTCTCTATTTCAGCACGGTGCATGCAGGGTCCCTAATTCTAAGGGCACATACGAGGCCACATTGAGCGCTGGCAACACTGACTCAGAGCGAGCCTGGTTCCCACCAACCAACAACAACCACACATCTTAGTGTCAGAGCTCTTCAGTGACACTAAGGTGGTGGGAGGCTCCCACTGCACACGGCCCAGGCCCACGCAACCCGACCTTTGATCCATCGGGAGATAAGCAGAATGAAGAAACGACACAACACCCAGAGGAAAGACAATGAGGAATCACCAAGAAAGGAAATTAATGAAGTTGAAGCGTGCAACATGACAGAAAAAGAATTCAGAATAATGGTTGTACAATTCATTCACCGGATGGATGAGAAAATCAACAACCTATGCAAGAATCAGGAAGAAATGAAAAGTGATATAGCTACAATCAAAAACACCATGGAAAGTTTCAACAGCAGGCTGAAAGAAGCAGAGGACCGAATTAGTGAGTTAGAAGATAAGGCAGAGAAACAAGCTCAATCTGAACAGCAACTGGAGAAAAAAATTAAAAAACAGGAGGAGAGCCTAAGGGAGCTTCGGGACAACATGAAACGAAGTAACATACGCATAATAGGGCTGCAAGAGGGACAAGAAGAGCAGCAAGGATTAGAAAATCTATTTGAAGAAATAATGACAGAAAACTTCCCAGATATGGGGAAGAAAAAAGTTACACAAGTACAGAGAGTCCCAGGCAAGATGAACCCCAAAAGACCCACACCAAGACACGTCATAATAACGATGGCAAATGTACAAGACAAAGAGAGAATCTTAAAGGCTGCAAGAGAGAAACAGAGAGTTACCTACAAAGGATCCCCCATCAGATTATCAAACGATTTCTCAACAGAAACACATCAGGCCAGGAAAGAATGGACAGAAATTTACAAAGTGATGCAAAGCAAAGGACTGAATCCAAGAATACTCTATCCAGCAAGGCTATCATTCAAAATTGAAGGGGAAATAAGAAGCTTCACAGACAAAAAAAGGCTAAGGGAGTTCATCACCACCAAGCCAGCAATGCAAGAAATGCTAAAGGGACTGGTGTAAAAAGAAGAAATAAAAAGCCCAGAAAGAAAACAGCCACACAAAAAAAGAAATGGCTACAAACAAGTACCTTTCAATAATAACTTTAAACGTAAATGGACTAAATGGTCCAATCAAAAGACATCGAGTGGCTGAATGGATAAAAAAACATGACCCATACATTTGCTGTCTACAAGAGACCCACCTCATTAAAAGGGACTCACACAGACTGAAAGTGAAGGGATGGAAAAATATCTTTCAGGCAAATGGAAATGAAAAAAAAGCTGGGGTAGCAATACTTATATCCGACAAAATAGACCTCAAAGTGAAGGCCATAACAAGAGATAAGGAAGGCCACTTCATAATACTAAAGGGATCAATACAACAAGAGGATATAACCCTGATAAACATATATGCACCCAATGCAGGAGCACCCACATACATAAGAAAACTCCTGGAAGACATCAGGGGAGAGATCGACAACAATACAATCATAGTAGGGGACTTTAATACACCACTGACATCACTGGATAAATCTGCTAGACAAAAAATCAGCAAAGAAACAGCAATCCTAAATGACTCACTAGATCAGATGGACTTAATTGACATCTTCAGAACACTTCACCCCAAAGCAACAAAATATACGTTCTTCTCAAGTGCTCATGGGACATCTTCAAAAATAGACCACATATTGGGTCACAAACAAAGTCTCCCCAAATTCAAGAAGATTGAAATCATACCAAGCATCTTCTCAGACCACAAGGGCATAATATTAGAAATAAACTACAATAAAAACAACCCAAAATACTCAAACACTTGGAAGCTGAATAGCATGTTATTAAATATTGATTGGGTTACCAATGAGATCAAAGAAGAAATTAAAAACATCCTGGAAACTAATGACAATGAAAACACAACAATCCAAAACCTTTGGGACACAATGAAAGCAGTCCTGAGAGGGAAGTTTATAGCTCTACAGGCCTACCTCAACAAACAAGAAAAAATGGTAGTAAATCATCTAAATCTACAGCTCAAAGAATTAGAAAGAGAGCAACAAGAAAAGCCCAGAGTGAGCAGAAGGAAGGAGATAATAAAGATTAGAGCAGAAATAAATGACATAGAGACCAAAAAAACAATACAGAAAATCAATGAAACCAAGAGCTGGTTCTTTGAAAGGATAAACAAGATCGACAAACCTCTAGCCAGGCTCACCAAAAAGCAAAGAGAGAGGACCCAAATAAACCAAATCAGAAATGATAGAGGCGAAATAACAACAGACCCCACAGAAATACAAATGATTGTTAAAAAATACTATGAACAACTCTACTCCAACAAACTAGACAACCTGGAGGAAATGGACATATTTCTAGAAAAATACAACATTCCAAAACTTAATCAGGA
Source organism: Myotis brandtii (assembly GCF_000412655.1). Lineage (NCBI taxonomy): Eukaryota > Metazoa > Chordata > Mammalia > Chiroptera > Vespertilionidae > Myotis > Myotis brandtii. Next base: position 1,211,212 of record NW_005371082.1, on the reverse strand, counting down.
AGAATCTAAAAATCTCAACAGGCCAATAACTATGGAAGAAATTGAAGCAGTCATCAGAAAGCTTCCAGCAAACAAAAGCCCAGGACCAGACGGCTTCACAGGGGAGTTTTACCAAACATTCAAGGAAGAACTAAAACCTATCCTCCTCAGACTACTACAAAAAATCCAAGAGGAAGGAACACTTCCAAGCTCATTCTATGAAGCCAGCATCACCCTAATACCAAAACCAGGTAAAGACAACACAATGAAAGAGAATTACAGGCCAATATCCCTCATGAACATAGATGCCAAAATCCTCAACAAAATCTTAGCAAATCGGATCCAGCAGTACATCAGAAAGATCATACACCATGACCAAGTAGGATTTATCCCAGGGATGCAAGGATGGTACAATATCCGCAAATCAATCAACGTGATACATCACATAAACAAATTGAAGGAAAAAAACCACATAGTCATATCAATTGATGCAGAAAAAGCATTTGACAAAATTCAACACCCATTTTTGATAAAAACTCTCAGCAAGGTGGGAATAGAAGGATCATACCTCAACATAATAAAAGCCATATATGACAAACCCACAGCCAACATCATACTCAATGGACAAAAACTAACACCATTTCCCCTAAAAACAGGAACAAGACAGGGATGCCCACTCTCACCACTCCTGTTCGACATAGTACTGGAAGTATTAGCCATTGCAATTAGACAAGAAGAAGAAATAAAAGGCATCCAAATTGGAAAAGAGGAAGTAAAACTGTCCTTATTTGCAGATGACATGATATTATACTTAAAAAACCCTAAAGACTCCATCAAAAAACTATTAGACTTAATAAAAGAATTCGGCAATGTAGCAGGATACAGAATTAACGCCAAGAAATCTATGGCATTTCTATACACCAATAGTGAACTTGCAGAAAGAGAGACTAAAAAAGCAATCCCATTTACCATCTCACCAAAAAAATTAAGCTACCTAGGAATAAACTTAACTAAAGAGGTAAAAGACCTCTACTCAGAAAACTACAGGACGTTGAAAAAAGAGATAGAGGAAGACATAAAGAGATGGAAGAACATACCATGTTCTTGGATTGGTAGAATCAACATCATTAAAATGTCCATACTGCCCAAAGCAATCTATAAATTCAACGCACTTCCCATTAAAATACCAACGGCATATTTCACAGACCTAGAACGAACTCTCCAAAAATTCATCTGGAACAAAAAACGACCCCGAATAGCTGCAGCGATCCTGAGAAAGAACAAAGTAGGTGGGATCTCAATACCAGATATCAAGCTGTATTACAAAGCCACTGTTCTCAAAACTGCCTGGTACTGGCACAAGAACAGACATATAGATCAATGGAATAGAATAGAGAGCCCAGAAATCAGCCCCAACCAATACGCTCAATTAATATTTGACAAAGGAGGCAAGAACATACAATGGAGTCAAGACAGTCTCTTCAATAAATGGTGCTGGGAAAATTGGACAGATACATGCAAGAAAATGAAACTAGACCACCAACTTACACCATACACAAAAATAAACTCAAAATGGATAAAGGACTTAAATATACGACCGGAAACCATAAAAATACTAGAAGAATCCAAAGGCAACAAAATCTCAGACCTATGCCGAAGCAATTTCTTCACCGATACAGATCCTAGGGCATTGGAAACTAAAGAGAAAATAAACAAATGGGACTACATCAAAATAAAAAGTTTCTGCACAGCAAAAGAAACCATCAACAAAACAACAAGAAAGCCCACTACATGGGAGAACATATTTGCCAACATTATATCTGATAAGGGCCTAATCTCCAAAATTTATAGGTAACTCATACAACTTAACAAAAGGAAGATAAACAATCCAATCAAAAAATGGGCAAAGGATCTAAATAGACATCTTTTAAAAGAGGACATTCAGAAAGCCAAGAGACATATGAAAACATGCTCAAAGTCACTAATCATCCGAGAGATGCAAATCAAAACAACAATGAGGTACCATCTCACACCTGTCAGACTGGCTATCATCAACAAATCAACAAACGACAAGTGCTGGAGAGGATGTGGAGAAAAAGGAACACTTGTGCACTGCTGGTGGGAATGCAGACTGGTGCAGCCACTATGGAAGACAGTATGGAGTTTCCTCAAAAAACAAAACATGGAACTCCCATTTGACCCTGTGATCCCACTTCTAGGAATATATCCCAAGAAACCAGAAACACCAATCAGAAAGGATCTATGCACCCCTATGTTCATAGCAGCACAATTCACCATAGCTAAGATTTGGAAACAGCCTAAGTGCCCATCAGTAGATGAATGGATTAGAAAACTGTGGTACATCTACACGATGGAATACTATGCTGCTGTAAAAAAGAAGGAACTCTTACCATTTGCAACAGCATGGATGGAACTGGAGAGCATTATGCTAAGTGAAATAAGCCAGTCAATGAAGGAAAAATACCACATGATCTCACTCATTCATGGATAATAAAGACCATTATAAACTTTTGAACAATAATAGATACAGAGGCAGAGCTGCCTCAAACTGATTGTCAAACTGCAGCGGGAAGGCCAGGGAGGGTTGGGGGGCAGGAGGGAGGGGGGTAAAAGATCAACCAAAGGACTTGTATGCATGCATATAAGCATAACCAATGGACATAAGACACTTGGGGGTAGGGGGGGCCAGGGGATTGTCAAGGGCGGGGAAGAAAAAAAAGGACACATATGTAATGCCCTTTGTAATACTTTAAGCAATAAAAAAAAAACTTTCCTGAAAAACTATTTTCTTTGCAATCTCTGAACACCATAGTATTTAATGTCTACTGTCATTATTTCACTTACGTTATTCAGGTACTAATATATCATTTTCTCACTATAAGTTCAATATGGGCAAGAACTGTTTTTATATTGTGGTAAAATATTCATAACAAATTTTACAATTTTAACCATCTTTAATTGTATAGTTCTGTGGTAGTATGTACATTCACATTGTTGTACAATGACTATCATCTGTTTCCAGAACTATTTTTACTCTCCTACACTGAAACTTATACCGTTAAATATGACCTTCTCATTCCCTTATTTCCCCAAATTTTGGCAATCACCATTCTACTCTCGGTGTCAGAATTTGACTACTATAGGTACCTCATATAAGTGGAATAATATAATATTCGTTCTTTTGTGCCTGGCTTATTTCACTCAACATAATGTCTTCAAGGTTTATTTGTTTTGTAGCATGTGCCAGAATTTTCTTCTTTTTTATGGTGGAATAATATTCTTTTATATGTATACTAGAGGCCCGGTGCACAAAAATTTGTGCACTCGGGGGGGGGGGGGCCCCCCGCCCGGGCCGTGCCCCCCC
>NW_005371082.1:1191449-1206661 GCF_000412655.1 Myotis brandtii | reverse complement strand
GCCGGCCGCCATCTTGGCTGACAGTTAATTTGCATATACTCACTGATTAGCCAATGAAAAGGGTAGCAGTCTTACGCCAATTACCATGTTTCTCTTTTATTAGTGTAGATATTACATTTTGTTTACCTGGTCATCCATAGAGAGACACTTGAGTTGCTTTCACCTTTCAGCTATTGTGCATAATGCTGCCATGAATATGGGTATAGAAATATCTTTTGTGTGTATGCCCAGAAGTAAAATTGCTGAGCCATATGGTAATTCTATTCTTAATTTTTTGAGGGAATCTCCATACTCTTTTTCATAGTAGCCATACTCTTTTATATTACTACCAGCACAAGGATTCTAATTTCTCCACATCCTTGCCAAGACTTGATTTATGTGTGTGTATGTGGGTTTTTTTTATTACTATAATGGGCATTCTGATGGATTGGTTAGGAAATGGTATGTGGCTTTGATTTGGATTTCCCTAATGTTTAGTAATGTTGAGCATCTTTTTATGTACTTGTTGGCCATTTGCATATTTCTTTAGAGAAATGGTTATTCAAGTCTTTCCCCCATTTTTATATTTAGGTTGTTTGTTTCCTTGATGTTGAATTGTAGGAGTTCTTTATATATTCTGGATATTAACCCCTTATCAAATGTATAGTTTACAAATATTTTTCCCATTCTGTAGGTTGCCTTTTCACTCTGTCAATAGTGTCCTTTGATATAGGAACTTATATCCCTACATTGCCTTCAAATTGTGTCTGATCAATATTTACATTTTTAATTTAATTCTTAATAATGCTTAATTAATGAGTCATCATTGTGCTTGAATTTATGATAAAAATTAGATATAAATTAACTTTGTTTTTAAATTATTTGGGAAAAATCCAGTGAGATTGAGGAACTTTAAATTGTGAACATTTTCAGGCCTGGGCTTTATTAGGACATATAAAGGAAGTTTCAGTAAAACAGGTACTGAAAAATCCCCATCATTGTCTTTAGATTTAGAATTTTGGCATTTCCATGGGGAGGCTTTGAAAATTAATTGCTCTTTTGTTATAAGAAAGAGATGAGAAAGTTATTTGTGGGACAATAAGATAAAAGTTTAAATTCCCATGTTTGGCTAGGGTTGTCTCATAATCAAAGACAGATAGGAAATAGAAAGTAACTCTGAAAGAATGAATTTCCAGGGAAGTAAAAATGCTTATAAAAATTCGGAATGTACCCTGAAGCATGATTCCTATTCTTACTCCAGATGTGTCATTGATATAACAATAGTGAATGAGAAAAGCTAGGGAATATTTGTAGGTTGGTAAAAAGAAAGGAGTAATAAGTTCTCTAGTGTTCCTGAACTAAGTTACTTGTTTATAAGCCAAGAAAGCTACCATAATAGCTCTATTAACAATTTTATTCTTTTACTTTCTTACATTCCAGCCTGTGTTCTGTGATTTATTTTTAAATCAAGAACTTTTTACCACAAACTATCTTCAGGCTATAAAGTATATTGGTTGTGTATTGTTGTGATCCTGTGCCCTCTTTAGAACAGCTTGATGGAAATCTGATTTTTCTGAATGGTTTGCTTTTTAAAGGATTACATAAAACTCCTTTGCACAGCATCCCAGCAAATGGTTAGTTGATTTTATATAACTAACAGTCAGGCAAAAGAAAGTCATTTAGAAGGCATACGAGATTGCCTTCCTAGGGTCATTTTTATTCTGATTTATGAACAACTTCAAAAGAATGAGGAAAGCACTTAGTATTTCTGGTGCAAAACATTGCTACTGAGTACTGTAGTTCAATGACAGCATCTCTACTGGTTTAACATTAATGAGAGCTAATAATGGTCCATTCATGCACATATGTAGGTATAGTTAAAGGGTGTATGTGGGTGTAATCAGAGTCATACTTAGCCTTTCATAATAATTGTATTTACTCTATTTGCTCAACCTTGACTTTATGATGAATGATCCATTTAGAACAAACTTTTTGTGCCCTTTCAGCTATACAAAGGTTACTTATTTCCCCCCGATTGCTTACATTTAATACTTTAAATGTTTCTTCCCCAGCTATCATAAACTCATTCACTAACTTATGTTTAGAAGAGTTTTATCTGATAGTTTACATTAAAGGAGATTAACAGAACAGTGTAATAGAGAGTTAAAGCAGGGAATCTGTAGACCTATATGGCCCTGATTGGTTTTATAATAAATCTAAGCTGTGGCAAATGTTTCTAAGACAAGTTCTCTTTGAGCCTTAGTTGTGTCAACAAAAGGTTGCTGCCATTAATCCAATTCCAATAGGAAGTCTCCAATCTAGGGTGCAGTAAAGGAGAGACTTCATTCAGGTGAAGAGATTGCAAACCTGGGAAACAAGCCTCCAAAGGAAACCAAAAGTGCACTCTCCCAATACTAAGGGGAGGCTCACTTATATGGAGAACATGCTCACCCTGGTCCCTGATTGGTTCATTTTTATGCAAATAAAGAATCCAAATTTGCAGTTTTATTGATCCAAATAGCACTGTGCTGATTGGCCTGAAACACACCTTCTGACTGGTTGTTGTGGAAGTGCTCTTATTGGTTAGTAAAGACACAAATGCAGCCCTGATTGGACAGGGCAGCATTCAGCCCATTGATCAAAATATTCGAGAAGCTCCTTTATAACTGTGGCTCAGAGGCTAGGAACACAGTGCAGGAGGTTCGGTAGTTCCATCTGTGACATTTTTTCTGAAATGCAGTATGAGATAACGTCCCCTGTAAACAATGGTTACTAGACTCCGATTATAAATTTGGGCCCAGTTGACCAGAAGGCATCCTGTTTCTTTTTTCTTTGCTTAATCTTCTCCCGAGGATATGTTTTTATTGATTTTTTTTTAGAGAAATAAGAAGGGAGAGAGAGCGGTGGGGGAGAGAGAAACATCCATGTAAGAGAGAAACATTGATACACACCCACAGCCTTTTGGCATTCTTTCTGACAGGTATATTACTTCTTGAGGTCAATAGTTGAAACTTTAACAGAAATAAATTTTGTTATTATCTTTTGCCAATTTCAGTTCTGGAATAAAGCAATATGGCATTGTATAAAAAGCTTCAATTGAAAAGTTTATGTGCTCTGCATCAAACTTGTATCTGAAATACAATTTTAGAAAAGAGACCTTGGAGGGTATCTGTTCTGTTTCTCTGAATTTACAAATCAGAGCTGGTAATGTGAAGGAACTGACTAACAATATACTGTATATAGTTCACTGATGGCAGCTCCAGATGAGACTCAGGAACTGGGAAGCATCATAGCTCATTGTCCTTCTCACTACTGCACATCATCTTTCTTTAGTTGATCATTTTGATAAGCACTGTATTAATCAATTCTTGTTTGTTTTTTAATTAGACCAAACCATATGTAATGATGGAAACAAGTTGTTTCTTTATTAAATTGTGATATTTTCTTTATCCCAACATTCCTATTGAAAGAAGCATGCTAAAACTAACAAATATTTTGACTAGTGTGAAATCCTTAATGACATCACTATGAAAAGAAAATGGTTGATATCTATATACACAGACTCAAGGGTGTATTTTTCTAACAGTTTTTCAAAAAGGATATAGTGTTCAACAGATGTTTAACGAAAGCAGTATGGGAAGAAAAAGAAATAGCTGACTTGTTCTATAGAATGCTTTCAGATGCTTGTGAGAATGAAGATAAGTAAGACAGCTTTACAAAAGTTCTCTTAGCTGAAGTGGTAGAAGCATTAACACTGAAGAAGAAAATAACTTACAGATAAAGAAATCCTTTCCCTATTAAGGAAAAGCCAATTTTAGAGTTCCCTTAGCATATTTTATACCACTTTATTTAGAGATGGAGTGAACTGATCCTAAATTGTGAGATAGATTTTAGATGAAACTATTATTTTTTAATTTATCATCATTATGGTTAAATAAAATATGCCAAATTAAAGCAGAGCAACATTCAGAAAGAATAATTTTGTCTGTATGTGAATGTCACAGAGAAATGGGAAATTTTAAAAATTACAACTAAACACTAAAATCCTGGGACATGATAAAAATGCTACTAGGTTTTTGTTGAATATTAATTTGTTTTTGCCCTTCTGAAACTAGTTGTAGTGTGAAATGCAGTATTTCCTACTACCCAAATCCATGTAAGAATCAGAAAGGTGTAGTTAAATTGAAATTCAGTTGAACTAATATTAGCAGGTTTTTGCTGAATATCAGTTTCTTGCTATCCCCGTGAAACTAATACTGCTATATAACCCATTGCTAAGACTGAGATAGAAATTCAGTAAAGGGGGTTCACAAATACCAAAAGCAATTTCCTTTTCTAGGAGAGTAAATATCATTATTTATAATCAGTTAATATAAAGAGTTTATAGTGATTTGTCATTTATATGTGCCAGGCCTTGTTCTAAATACTTTATAATAAGTATGATCTTATTTAATCTTCACAACAGTTCTATGAGGTAGAGAACATTATTATCCCCATTTTATAGATGAAGAAGCAGAGACACAGAGAACCTATAACTAAGTGGCAGAGCTGGACTGGAAAAGATAGAGGTCATGATCTTGGATAAAGACTATGAATATTATGCTTATGCACTTTATCCTGAAGCTTGTATGCATTCCTAGAAATCTGAGTTATCATGATAATTTATCTTTTGAATATAAAATCAGAAGTCTCTGGAGAAGTTAAAATATTATTAATCTCTCAGCATCTCTTCAATTAACAAATATTTACTGAGGGCCAATGGTGTCCCATGTGCCAAGCCGCAGGATTCTTTATGCCATTAATAATAAACAGCTCCAAAAACAAGGGAGACTATTCTTTCACTGCTTCAAAATAAATTTTAATAAATATACATAATATATGTAATGTGTATCCCTGTGTATGAACATAGATTCACATTATTTAAGTAAAGAGAAAATGAGCTTTCAAATACTTCTTTGTTTACAAGCCTAAAACAAGTGGCAATTGATTATATGAAAAATATGTTCCTTCTGAATTGGTATCTTGGAGTCTAAACAGAAATAAAGACATGACCCCACTTCTAGGCTTGCCAGGTGACATACTTCTAGTAAAATTTTATTTGTTGTTTATCCAAAATTCAAATTGAATTGGGCACTCTGCATTTTTATTGCAAAATCTGGAAGACTTACTCATTTCTTAAATCTGGAGGGTGTCTACAAGCACCTAGTGGTTCCCATGGTCTTGGGAAGACATTCCAGGAGGGGGATATGTATGGTGATGGGAAGGGGCAAATTGTGATGGGATCTCTGATAGGGAATATTGGGAAGGCTTCCCTGAAGGCCCTTTAGTTGGGGTCTGGGAAGTCCTGTCCATTTGAGCCCTGGGAAGACATACTATACGATGGGCTAGCTCCTCATAACACCTCTCTGGGCTCTGGGGTTGTCTGACTGCCTTCATGTTCACAGCCACCACCTTATTTCTGTCTGGGACATGAGCTCATTCTCATTCTCAAAGTTTTCCTAGTCCACACTCTTATTTAAGATCCTTCACAGCACAAGGACTTTTGTACTTATTTACTCTCTCCAGCACCAGGCACAGAGCCAATGACATAGTAAAGGTCAAATCAATCCTAACTAAATTTGAGGTTTTCAAGGGTTTTGTTGTTTTCCTGCTAATAATAATGATGAAATGGTTAAAATTGTTCCCTCCAAACTTTCATTATTTCTCTTTATTTTCAAAAGACCACAAGGAAAGACAGAGTTGCACACAATACCTTTATACCCTGTGCCCAGTACGGTATGTGGTACATAGGATGTACTCAACAAATATTTGTTGAGTAAGTGAATGAATGCCAATTATAATATTTGAGTACAAAAGGGTGGGCATCACATTTATCTACATTTTTGTAGAAATATAATTTCATTGAAGGGACTTTCCTATATTATAGAATCTGGGCCAGGATGGGGGAGGCATCTGGTTAGATGTTACTAGTCTGTGGCTCTATTGAATAGGAGAGGAGTTGGTAGAGGGGTGCCTTGAGGAAGTGGGGACAGGGCTTACACATAGGTTTTACTCCCCTAAGATAAAAGTGTTTGAAGTAGGGGGAGAGATTTGGGGACATAAGCTGTACCAAATAGCAGGGAAAGAAGGAAGAGGGGAAGGAGATCTCAAACCCTGTTATCAGAAAGGGGAGGAGAGTTCTTATAGCTACTGGGCACTTTGGGCATTTTTCCAAATATTCATATATCTGATAGTGACAGATTTAAATTTATATGCTTTAATTAGGGACTAGCCACAGTGTGAGAGAGAACTAAATCCTTCAATCAAAAAAAACCTTCTTAAATGTAGTTCAATTGTAAATACTTATCACATTCTATTAAAATATTTTATATAGGCTGGATAAAAATACTGTGAGTTACTACTACTGAGATTTTCCCCAAATCATCTCTAATTGGTTTCCATTATACAATAAGGTAAAGGCATATTCGATATATGGCTAGCTGCCATTTTATCTTGAGATACTTTCTCACCAAGATGAAAACAAAATAGAACAGGTTAAAGTAAATTTAACAATACTATTCAAAATTTAAGCAAATGCATATAGAATGGTTTTAATATTGGAATCAAGTTTTATTGTTGTTTTTACTGTTTACAATTTTTTGTTCTTCCTTTTCTTATAAGAGCTACTCACCTTTGGGAAGTGATAGTTGTAATTTTTCCCTCTATTGCAGAGACCAGAATAGTAGGCTTAGACTGAATTTAATTGGAGCCTGCTTGTATTTGGCATTGATTAACTGGGTAAAGCAGAGAACTGTCTTCAGGTTTAAAAACATAGCTTGAAGTTGTTAACCCTATAAATGGTTTTATTAGAAATAAAAGAAGATCCAGAAACAGCTGAAAATATTATTTTTATGTCTAACATACATTTTATAAAAGAAAAATGACAAAAATCAAGTCATTTGAACTATGATATAGCACATCTCTGACCTGGTGAAAATTCTGTATTTCCCTTTTCCTTGATATATTATCTACATAGTGACAGAAGGGTGATGAGTGTTCATGCTATTAATGCTATCATTAATCATTTAGCTATATAGTCATTTGAATGTATTTTAAAGCAAACTTGGACTAATAGATACTTATATATTATTATTTTACAAGACATGGATAATTCCTGCCATAACCTCTAAAAATCCTTTATATAGAATAAACATTTAGCTTGAATCCAAAAGGTTAGCTCTCATAATAGCTCATCTTTGAACCTGCAGCAATAAGCTCCTTTCACTATAGGTTGATATACTATCTGGCCTATCAAATGAAATCAGTGATTAATGCTTATGAAAGGCATATGTACAAATGTTCTATTTTTATAAGGCATTAATCCAGAGGCCAATAAAATGTACAGTAAAGTTTTTCTTGACAGGTAAATCAATTCATTGCTAAAATAACCAGACAGTACTATCCTTGTAATTAAATTGCAGGTGTTTAAAAGCTAGGTTAACTAAGAAAACACTCAGCATCATGTGGCAGGAATGAATGGTGGTGAAGGAAGCAAAGCTTCCTTAGTTGGTTAGGCAGGTGCTTAGAAAATTTAAATGAGAAAATAGAAATCTAAAATCAAAAGCACATGCCAGATTAGGTTTTTATGGCCTTTCTAGAAATAATAAGAGCTAAAGTTAGGAGCACAAACATAAAAATAGTTCTTTCTAAGAAATCTTGTTTTGGAAGAAAGAAATACTTACAGGTTTTGGAGATAATCTGTCCTAAGGAATTCATTGTGTTCAGATTAATTATAGGAAAATCCCATAAATCTAAGAAGAACATACTGTACTTATTATCAGCCTCAGAAATATTTATTTAATACCTCCAATGTCTGTGGCAGAGTCCTATCCTCTGTATCCTGTCTTTCATAGGCTAACTATAATATAATCTTAGGAGTATTATTTGCAAGCATTTTAAACAATTGTAGCCAAGTGATATATGCATATAAATTACATGTACATTTGGTTACAGAATAAATTTAAGCTATTCTTGTCTATAATACTGTACTTGGGGGTAGGGTGTGGGGAAGCCATATAGCCCTATGATAGAGGTCTCCAACTAATAATATTAAGAAAATACATGCTTAAAATAAAACAATTGATGGGTGAATGTTATGGTATTCTAATAATATCTTAATGAAAATGTTATTTAAAAACATGAAGGTGGCCCTACCTGGTTTGGCTTAGTGGATAGAGCATCAACCTGTGGGCTGAAGGGTCCTGGGTTTGATACTGGTCAAGGGTTCATAGCTGAGGGGTCCAGAGAACATGATTTATTTATTAAGGTATTGAAAGCTGAGGGATTGCATTTTGCATTTTGTTCTCCCATGATTCATCTACAAAGCCCCTTTAATGAAATAGATGACATTTCACTTGCTAGAAAACTTGTGGTTTACTCGTGGCTGCCACCACCTAAAGTCAAGTTGGGAGAAGTCTCAAGCCTTGCCACACTGCCTTAACTTCAATAGTTCCCATCTCCAGCTCTTACTGCTGTCGTCCAGAATACAGGGTCATTCTAATGCACGCATTAAACTTTTAACCGAGAAATTAGATTTGGGGACACTTGCTGTATATTATGTGCAGCAAAATGTAGTTTTATGTTGTTCAGTGCCCTTTGCCCAATTTAAAGGCTCTGAACAATCCCTTTCCAGCATCTCTTCTTCCCAATTCCTGTTACTCTCTTGATTTCTCTATCACAATCCTTTGAGGCTATGGACTTTAGTCCACCTCCCCAGATGCTCTATTTCTTTCACTCCTTTCTCACTGTCCAGGGAACTAGTATCCTTTACTCCTTCAGGCTCAGGTGAGCCTAAGTCAATTTGTTTTGCGATTACCTCACACTAAATTGGAAGTTGACCAATTGGTTCTTACTCCAGAGTTTTTACCTCTTATAGTTGCCTCTCTCCAGATTAACTTCTAGTAAGTACTGATCCTTCCCCACCAGTTCTGTGTGCTGTATTGAAGTCTCTCTGTTCCTTCTAGTTTCTTTTAACTTCTATACTTTGGATCTTATTCACAGCCTATAGTTTTTCTCCTTTTTCTTTTTTTCTTTTTTATTTTAATTTATCTTTATTGTTGAAAGTGTTACAGATGTACCCCCTCTTTCCCTCCATTAACCCCCTCCACCGCACTTCACCGCCTCCAGGCCTTCACCACACTATTGTCAATGATCTTGGGTTATGCATATATGCCTACAAGTTCTTTGGTTGATCTTTTCCTTCCCTCCCTCCCCTGTCTCTCTGAGATTCATAAGTCTGTTCGTTCTTCCATGTCTGTGGATCTATTTTGTTCATGAGTTTATTTTGTTCACTAGATTCCACATGAGATCATGTGATACTTATCATTATCTGACTGACTAATGTCACTCAGCATAATACTCTCCAGGTCACTCCATGCTGTCTCAAAGGGTAAGAGACCCTTCTCTTTAAAATTGCATAGTATTCATTGAGTAAATGTACCACAGAATTTTTATCCATTCTTCTACTGGACACTTGGGCTGTTTCCAGATCTTAGCTATTGTAAATAGCACTGCTATGAACATAGTGGTTCATATATTCTTTCTGATTGGTGTTTCAGGATTCTTAGGATATATTGCTAAAAGTGGGATCACTAGGTCAAATGGCAGTTCCATTTTTAATTCTTTTGAAGAAACTCCATACTGCTTTTCATAGTGGCTGCACCAGCAGTGTACTAAAATTCCCTTTTCTTCACATCCTTAACAGCACTTGTCATTTGTTGATTTGTTGATGGTAGTCATTCTGACAGGTGTGAGGTGATAACTCATTGTCATTTTAATTTGCATCTCTCTGATAATTAGTGACCATGAGGATTTCATATGTTACATGGCCATCTGTATGTCCCCTTTTGAGTAGAGTCTATTTAGGTCCTTTGCCAATTTTTTTATTGGATTGTTTGACTTCCTTTTGTTGAGTTGTATGAGTTCTTTATATATTTTGGAAATTAACCCTTTATCAGATGTATCATTGGCAAATATGTTCTCCTGTACAGTGGGATCCCTTCTCATTTTGATAATGGTATATTTTGCTGTGCAGAAGTTTATTTTGTTTTCTTTTTATGTACTCCCATTTGTTTATTTTTTCCCATTGTTTCCCTTGTCCTAGGAGATGTATTGGTGAAAATTCTGCTACGAGAGATGTCTGGGATTTTTCTACCTACGTTTTCTTCTAGGATTTTTATGGGTTCATGTCTTACATTTAAGCATGTTATCCATTTTGAGTTTATTCTTGTGTATGGTGTAAGTTGGTGGTCTAGTTTCATTTTTTTGCATGTACCTGTCCTATTTATTGAAGAGGCCATCTTTACTCCATTGTATACTTTTGCCTCCTTTGTCAAATATTAATTGAGCATAATGGCTTGGATCAATTTCTGTGGTCCCTGTTCTGTTTTATTGATCTATATGTCTGTTCTTGTGCCAGTATGAGGCTGTTATAATTACAAAGTCTTTGTAGTATAAGTTTATATCCGGTATTGTGATCCCTCCCACTTTGTAGTTCTTTTTCAAGATTGCTGTGGCTATTTGGTTGGGATCCTTTAGCATTCTATATAAACTTTGGGAGTATTTGTTCTAGATCTGTGAAATATGCATTTGGAATTTTAATAAGGAATGCCTTGAATCTATAGATTGCTTTGGGTAGTATGGGCATTTTAATTATGTTAATTCTTCCAATCCATGAACAAAATATACTAGTATGCTTCTGGTTGTTTATATCTTCCTCTATTTCTTCTTTTTCCAGTGTCCTATAGTTTTCTGAGTACAGGTCTCTTACCTCCTCAGTTAAATTTACTCCTAGGAATCTTAATTTTTTGTTGAATCCTAAATGGGAGTTTTTTTAGTTTATCTTTTTGATAATTAATTATCAGTGTATAAAAATATTATAAATATTATTAATTTTGTATCCTGCTACTTTGCTGAATTCAATTATTAAATAGAGTAGTTTTGTGTTAGAGTCTTTAGGGTTTTCTATGTACAATATCATGTCATTTGCAAAATAATGACAGTTTCACTTCCTCCTTTCCAATTTAGATGCCTTTTATTTTTTTGTCTGGTCACTATGTCTAAGACTTCCAGTATTATGTTGAGTAAGAGTGGTGAAAGCAAACATTCCTGTCTTGTTTCTGTTCTTAGGAAAATAATTTAATTTTTTGCCCATTGAGCATGATGTTGGCTGTAGGTTTGTCATATATGGCCTTAATGATGTTGAGGTATGATGCCTCTATTCCCACTTTGCTGGAGTTTTTATCAAAAGGGGTGCTGGATTTTGTCAAATGCTTTTTCAGCATCTATTGATATGATCAAATGATTTTTATGTTTTATTTTGTTTATATGATGTATCACATTTATTGATTTGCAAATATTGTTTCAGCCTTGCATCCCTGAAATAAATCCCATTTGATCATGGTTTATGATTTTTTTAATATATTGCTGGATCCGATTTGCTAATATTTTTTGAGGATTTTGTCATCTCTATTTATCAGGGATATTGGCCTATAATTCTCTTTCTTTGTAGTGTTTTTGTCTGTATTTGGAATTAGGATAATGCTGGCCTCATAAAAAGAGCTTGAAAGTATTTCTTCCTCTTGGATTTTTTGTAATAGTTTAAAGAGGGTAGTTGTTAGTTGTTATTTGAATGTTGCTAAAACTCCCCTGTGAAGGGGTTTGGTCTAGAACTTTTGCTTGCAGGGAATTTTTTTGATTACTGCTTCAATTTCATTAGTTGTTATTGGTCTATTCAGGTTTTCTGATTCTTCTTGATACAGTTTTTGATTGTATGTTTCTAGGATTTCTCCATTTCACCCAGGTTGTCCAATTTGTTGACATATAGTTGCTTGTAATGTTTTTCTTACACTACTTTGTATTTCTGTGGTGTCAATTGTTTCTTCATTTCTTTGTTTCTGATTTTATTTATTTTGTTCCTTTTTTATGAGGTGGGCTAGAGGTGCATTGATCTTGTTTATCTTCTCAAAGAACCATCTCTTGGTTTCATTGATCTTTTATATTGTTTTCGTTTTGTTTTACTACATGTCATTTATTTCTGCTCTGATTTTTGTTGTTTCCTTACTTCTACTTAAGGTACTCTGAGCTATCCTTGTTGTTCTCTTTCTAATTCTTTTAGTTATAAGATTAATAGTTTACTAGAGATTTTTCTTGTTTCTTGAGGTAGACCAGTAGTGCTATGAACTTCCGTTTCAGGACTTCTTTTGCTGTATTCCATAGATTTGAGGAGGTTGTTTGCTCATTTTCATTTGTTTCTAAGAAGTTTTTAATTTATTCCTTGATCTCATTTGTAACCAATTCATTGTTTAATAATATATTATTTAGCCTCCATGTGTTTGAATGTTTTTTAGTGTTTTTATTGTAGTTGATTTCTGGTTTCATGTCATTGTGAACTGACAAGATGCTTGATATGTAGAGACTTAATTTGTATCCTAAATATTTGGTCTATCTTTGAGAATGTTCCATGTGCACTTGAGAAGAATGTATATACTGCCAAGGTATGGGTCCTTGACAGGTATTGAACCTGAAACCCTTCAGGGTCCACAGGTAGATGCTCTATCCACTGAGTCAAACTGGCTAGGGCTTAATTACCTTGAATACTTCATACCATTTCCTTCTGGCCTGTACAGTTTCTGTTGAAAAATCAGCTGACTGACTTATGGGAACTTCTTTGGGTGCATATACATTTACCAGGGTTATATACTCTTATTGGATCAATCCTTTTAGTATTATGTAGTGACCTTCTTTGTCTCCTGCTATGGCCTTTGCTTTGAAGTCTATTTTGTCAGATATAAATATTGCTACACCAGCTTTCTTTGTTTCCATTTGCATGGAACAGTTTTTCTATCCCTTCACTTTTATCCTGTGTGAACTTTTTGTTCTCTTGTAGACAATGTATATTTTGGTCATGTTTTCTTTATTCAGCTGCCCTATGTCTTTTGATTGGAGCATTTAAACCATTTACATTTAAGGTTATCATGATAGGAAGTTATTTATTGCCATTCTTATTCTTTATGTATATGTTTCTCTATATCTCTATTTTTCTTATTATTACAGCCACCCCTTTAACATTTCTTGCAATGCTGGTTTGATGTTAATAAACTCCTTTAGACTTTTTCATTGTCTGGCAAGCTCTTTATTTCACCACCTGTTTTGAATTATAGCATTGCTGAGTAGTCTTGGTTTGAGATCCTTGCTTTTCATTACCTTGTACTTTTTAAAAAATTAATCTTCACCTGAAGATATCTTTTCATTGATTTTTAGAGAGAGTGAAAAAGAAGGAAAGGCAGAGAGAAATATTGATGTGAGAGAAACACATCGATTGGTGCCCTCCTGCATGAGCCCTGACCAAGGCTCAGGCTGGGGAGGAACCTGCAACCAAGGTATGGGTCCTTGACAGGTATTGAACCTGAAACCCTTCAGGGTCCACAGGTATGTGCACTTGAGAAGAATGTATATACTGCAGCTTTGGGATGAAATGATCTATAAATGTCAAATCCTTCTGATCAGTGTGTTAATTCATGCCACTGTTTCCTTGTTTATTTTTTTTTGCCTGGAATATTTATCCAGGGAAGTCAGTGGGTTATGCTCTATCCACTGAGTCAAACTGGCTAGGGCTTAATTACCTTGAATACTTCATACCATTTCCTTCTGGCCTGTACAGTTTCTGTTGAAAAATCAGCTGACTGACTTATGGGAACTTCTATGACTGTATTATTGTCAATCTCTCCCTTAAAGTACTCCAAAAAATTTTGTATATGTAAATGCTTCTATATTGGGTGCATATACATTTACCAGGGTTATATACTCTTATTGGATCAATCCTTTTAGTATTATGTAGTGACCTTCTTTGTCTCCTGCTATGGCCTTTGCTTTGAAGTCTATTTGTCAGATAGTCTCCTGCTATGGCCTTTGCTTTGAAGTCTATTTTGTCAGATATAAATATTGCTACACCAGCTTTCTTTGTTTCCATTTGCATGGAACAGTTTTTCTATCCCTTCACTTTTATCCTGTGTGAACTTTTTGTTCTCTTGTAGACAATGTATATTTTGGTCATGTTTTCTTTATTCAGCTGCCCTATGTCTTTTGATTGGAGCATTTAAACCATTTACATTTAAGGTTATCATGATAGGAAGTTATTTATTGCCATTCTTATTCTTTATGTATATGTTTCTCTATATCTCTATTTTTCTTATTATTACAGCCACCCCTTTAACATTTCTTGCAATGCTGGTTTGATGTTAATAAACTCCTTTAGACTTTTTCATTGTCTGGCAAGCTCTTTATTTCACCACCTGTTTTGAATTATAGCATTGCTGAGTAGTCTTGGTTTGAGATCCTTGCTTTTCATTACCTTGTACTTTTTAAAAAATTAATCTTCACCTGAAGATATCTTTTCATTGATTTTTAGAGAGAGTGAAAAAGAAGGAAAGGCAGAGAGAAATATTGATGTGAGAGAAACACATCGATTGGTGCCCTCCTGCATGAGCCCTGACCAAGGCTCAGGCTGGGGAGGAACCTGCAACCAAGGTATGGGTCCTTGACAGGTATTGAACCTGAAACCCTTCAGGGTCCACAGGTAGATGCTCTATCCACTGAGTCAAACTGGCTAGGGCTTAATTACCTTGAATACTTCATACCATTTCCTTCTGGCCTGTACAGTTTCTGTTGAAAAATCAGCTGACTGACTTATGGGAACTTCTTTGGGTGCATATACATTTACCAGGGTTATATACTCTTATTGGATCAATCCTTTTAGTATTATGTAGTGACCTTCTTTGTCTCCTGCTATGGCCTTTGCTTTGAAGTCTATTTTGTCAGATATAAATATTGCTACACCAGCTTTCTTTGTTTCCATTTGCATGGAACATTTTTTCTATCCCTTCACTTTCATCCTGTATGAACTTTTTGCTTTCAATATACTCTCTTTGTCTTTAATTTTGACATTTTTATTATGATGTGCCTGGATATGGGCCCCTTTGGGTTCTTCTTGTTTGGGATTCTCTGAATTTGTGTGGCATTTTCCTTTAGCAAGTTAGGGAAGTTTTCTGCCATTATTTCCTCAAACAGGTTGTCTATCACATTGTCACTTTCTTCTCCTTCTGTCACTTCTATGGTGTAGATATTGGTGAGTTTTATGTTGTCCCACAGCTCCCTTAAGCTGTCCCTTTTAAAATAATAATAATAATAATAATAAT
>NW_005371082.1:1132944-1191382 GCF_000412655.1 Myotis brandtii | reverse complement strand
TATTATTATTATTATTATTATTTGGTTTTCTGATTGAGTGATTTTTCTCTACCTTGTTTTCTAATTTGCTGATCCAATCCTTGGCTTCCTCTAATCTGCTGTTTATTCCTCCCAGTGTGTTCTTTATTTCTGCCATGTCATTCTTCATTCCTGATGGGTTATTTTTTATAGTTTCTAAATTTTCTTCATGCTTTTGAACTCCCTATATAATAAATTTCTTATCTCCATTTCATTTTTCTCTTTTTCTGTAGAACTGTCTTTCATTTGGGGCTTGTTATTTTGTCTCTCCATTCTGGCTGCCAGTTTTGGGTTTGTTTCTATGCATTAGATAAATCTGCTACAAGTCACAGTCTTGGTAGTGTGGCCTAATGTAGTAGTTGACCTGTGGGACCAAGTGGAACAGTCTCCCTGATCACAAGACCTGGGTGTTCTAATAATGTCCCTTGTGTGTGTGTTGTGGGTGGGGAGGGAGAGCGGAGGGGTGGTCCTCTTTGTGTAATGGAGTCTTGATTTATATTGACTTGTTTGTTTGTGGACTCCACCCTGAGGCTGGCTGACAGTGAGGCTCAACCCCCAACACAACATGCAGGGTCCTGTGCAGGTACTTATCACATAAAGTGGAATTCGCCTCAGCAGAATTTTGAGCCTGCCAATATATCCCTGTGAAACTTATTGGATCCTACTCTGTTGCTGTCTAAAGCTGGCCACTGGATTTATTGGTTGTGGGGCCTCTTTGGAGGGTGTCTGGTGCAGGCCAATGTCAGATACTTTTTGTAACTAGCCCTGAGTACCCTTTTTGGAGCTATTTTGCTCCAATGAAGAAAGGTCCAAGCTGCGTACCAAGGTCTGGTTTTAGCAGCCCTGGATCCAGGTACAGGTCAGGAAAAGACTCAAAGCACCCAGCGATCCACCTCTGCCTACAGGATGACTGTTAGTCTCAGTAACTTAATGAACTTCAAGCTATAGTCTTCAAGAGAGCATAAACTCACAGGATGGGGCAAGATGGTTTCCAATGGATGGGGTTATTACTTCCTCCCTCCTTCCCCCCAGGCTAAAGCTGTATTGATGAGAAAGCTCTGCCTGGGAAAGATGGATTCTGCTGTAAAGGGGAATGACTCAGCACAAGGACCCTGGTGGCTGTCTTCTCAGCTTTCTCCCCAGAGACACCAACCCCAGGCTCTCCTCAGACACCTCTAGCCACCCTGCCCTCTATTGCCATAACCCAAGGTGAGTGGTTGCAAATGAAATTTAGTGTGTTGGTCCTTTAATAGGGTGCCTGTATTTCTGGCTATCTCTCCCTTCTGGACAGAACCTCTGGTGCTTTTCATAGCCAGATGTTATGTGGGCACCTATTCAGGTTCTGTTATTCTGAGCTGACGAGCCCAGTTTGAGATTTAGACCTCAGACTTTTCAGGGGGAACTTCCTGCAACTGAGATATCCCTCCAGCATTTCAGCTGCTCCCTATGGGGGCTCAGCCAGCCCTCTCTGTTGCAGGTGGCAGGAATAGCACCAAGTGTTAGACCTGTGTGGTAAGACCAGACCTGGGTTTAGCAACCGCATAATTTAGTTCTGGCTGGGAAAGAATTCAGAGCCAAGACTCAAACTCTAAGAGAACATTTATTGGGAAAATCACAGAAGTAGAAGAAGTAATTTGTAGAAAAAATGGGCTGAGGAAAAAAGTTATAGAGGCAAAGGAAGAGCCCTAGGAGCTTGGGATTGAGGAAGGTAATGGCAATACACTTGGAGGCGGGGAGTGTGGGAGGGGAAGGGAGAAGGGAAAGGTGAAGGCATACTCCTGGGAGGGGGAGCGCACTGGGTTCTCCTTCCTAAGGGTTTTAAGGGTGAAGATTTTAGGGGAGGTCCCAGGGGAAGATCTCAATAGAATATTCATCAATTTCCCAGGTATGTCCTTTCAGGGTTATGGTTTCCACCAATAATTTGGTCGGCACCAGGGCAGAGGGTTATTATTCAATGCAGCTGGTCCTGAGGGCTGGTTTGATTGCTTTTCTGAACCTAAAGCTGAAATACAACTGAGGCCTATATGTTATCTCTAGGGAGGAAAGGTCACAAGGTCCAAACCACATGACCATTGATATGCTAGAGCAGGAAAGGTCACCCTGGGGGTGAGGTCCCACCCTACAATTTTCCTTTGCTAGGCACCTGGGGCTTTCTGTCCTGGTGACCTTCTGTACCTGGCCTATTGTCCTTGCACTGCTCATGTCTGTCTAACTGCCTGCCACACTACCAGTCTCAATATGGGCTCCTCTTTACACCTTGGTTATAAAGGTTCTCTCCAGCTAGTCTTCATTTGGTTATTCAGAATGATTTTTCTATATTTTAATTATAATTCCAGTTTGGTCCTGGGAGAACATCAAAGTAGCTTCCACTTAATCTTCTGCCATTTTGGAATACCCTCTCTTATTTCTTTTTCTTTTTTCTTTTTTTTTTTTTTAAATATCCATGTGAGAGAATCTTTTTCTTAACCATTATTCTATTCTCCTTTAAAACCACACACATTTTCCCCATAAGAAAGTTGTCTGTTCCCCAAGTTGGGACATTGTTAATTTTTGTTATACAATATTGTATTCCTATTCAGAGACTCATGTGTTTAGCTTGCATGTTAAATTCACAGTACACTCTTACATATTCAAGATAATCTAATTCATTTTTATTGTTTATTTAAGATACTAATGACTCTGCTTTTATATTTTAACAGAGAAAACTTTAGACTCCAGCCCTGCTTTGGGTGGAGAAATTGAGTTAATTTATGGCAAGATTAGTTTTCTCAAATATAAAATGCAGATTTCAGGGAAAAAAACCCTAAGTAAAGTTTTAAGTTAATAAAATATTTAATATATGATTAAATATTCTAAAACACTCAATAACATTCAGCCATAACTTATTATTATTGTTAAATTTTCTGTCATTCTTTGTTATTTTATTAATTCTGACTTAGTATCTATGTGTTGTGTTCATATTTACCAATTTCTATCTCTTTAAGGAATTAATGCTAAATATTTCAACATTTGAGTGATAAAATGTGGCCTTCTCTAGACAAGTTTACAGCCCCAATTTTCAATTCTTATTAAGTCAGTAAATATATATTGAGCACTCATCATGTATTAGGAACTGTGTTCCACACTGGGGATTCAGAAATTAAAAACTCACTTCTGACCTTTAAGGGGATCACAATCCAATGAGAGTATGAAACTATACTTTATCTATAAAGAGGAAGAGCTGTGTGTCCCAGGCAGGAGGATCAAGGAGAGCACTGAGGCAAAAGAGAGTGTGGAGCATTCAAGGAGCTGCCAGTTTTTCTATTTTCTCTGAAGCATCAGGCAAGTATTTATGTGAAGATAAAAGGGAAAAAAGTATGCATGGTTTCTGTGAGGTGCCTAGAATAGGCAAATTCAGAGGGACAGAAAGTAGAATAGAGCTTACCAGGGACCAAGAGCAGGAGGGAAGGGGAAGTTATTATTTATGGCTACGATGTTTTTTGGGGGGATGAAGAAAAATTATTAGATATAGTAAAGATGTTTACACAACACTATGAATATATTTAATGCTAATGAATTGTATACTTGCAAATAGTTTAAATGTTAAATATTTTTCCACAAAAAAAATTGTTAAGTGTGCATGGGCCTTCATGAGAGTGGTGAAGTTTGGAGATAGCCACTGTGGAGAATAGGAACCAGACCAGCTATAGATATGGTGAAAATTTTGCTAGCAACTCTTATCTCATCAATGCTATGTCACCAGTCTGTGAAGTTTGGAGATTTCACGGACAGCCTGTGGTGGCCTGGAAGTAAAAATATACATAGGGGTTTTGCCAGACAAGCATGGAATAACTAGGAACTAAAATATCTGTGTGTGTGTGTGTGTGTGTGTGTTGTGTGTGTGTGTGTGTGTGTGTGTGTGTAATGAGAACATAGTTGGAAGCTGGCTCATGGAGCTTAACCCAAGGCTTAGAAGGGTATGCGGCCAAGGAATGAGACTGTTAAGTAAATGATAAGCAAAAGCAAAGATCATGAGTTAAGATGATGAATTTTGGAATGATATAGATTATTATAGACACTTTGATAATGATTTTGGAAGCACAGCTGTGTGGGTGGTGACTTAACCCAGGGTATGTTCATGGGAGTTAGTGAGTGAAGTGGAGTTGGAGCCAAATGTCCTTGAAGTTGTAAATTGAAGGAACTAAGCTCTCCAGATACAGGCTAACATCATGTAGAATTTAGTTTCCAGTGATGTCATGGACTTTCTTAGCAAGTGATGTATTATTTACTCACTAGAGGCCCGGTGCATGAAATTGTGCACATTGAAAGGAAATTAATTAGAAGACATATTTTAATATTGTTATTCACCCTTTCTCTATAATAGAAGTGTCAACCAAATTCACGATTAACAATGACAGATCAAAACATACTCATGTGATTGGCGCCAGCAAGAGCTTTATATATATACTAGGGGCCCGGTGCATGAAATTCGTGCACTGGGTGGGGTGGTGTCCCTCAGCCCAGCCTGCCCCCTCTCACATACTGGGAGCCCTCAGGGGATGTCCTAGTGACGGCTTAGGCCCACTCCCTGCTCCTCTTGGGGAGCGGGCCTAAGTCGCATTCTGGCCTCCCTTTGTGGGAGGTGACTGGGCTGATCAGGGGAAGGCATCAGCCCCATCACCCCGGTGCTGCAGCCACTGCCAGTCACCGCAGCCAGCAAGGTTTTTTCATCAACACAGACTCCAGTCCCTTCACCATGAAAAAATGACAACTTCCTTTAAGCATTTTCAAGATGTGTCTTTCATATAATAATAATTTCTTTATTATTTTTTTTTATCCTCACCTGAGGACATGTTTCCATTGATTTTTAGAGAATGTGGAAGAGAAAGGGAAAGACAGAGAGAAACATTGAAGTGAGAGGAACACTTTGATTGGTTGCCTCCTGCATGAGCCCTGACCTGGGCCCCGGCCAGGGAGGAGCCTGCAACCTAGGTACATGCCCTTGGTCAGAATTGAACCCAGACCCAGCAGTGGGCAGGCCAAGGCATTATCCACTGAGCCAAACCAGCCAGGGCAGGATATGACATTTCTTAGCCCTCTAGCAGCAGACCTTCGTTTTTTTCACCAGGAGTGTGGTATAAAAACCTAGATCACCTTTTTGGATTCTTATTACCCAAGTTACTAAGAATATTACCAGTGGCATATAGGGAGCTTAGCCAATGAGCAGTCAGAAAAGGTGTTTCCTCTGTAGTTCACACCGATAGCCGGCTTGGCCCCCCAGCCCAGGCCTGACGCCTCTGGCCCAGGCTTCAGGCCTGGGCAGGGGACCCCCATCTCACCCCGATCACCGGCTCCGCCCTCACCCAGGCCTGACACCTCGGCCAGAGGCGTTGACCCCCATCACCCTCCAATCACTGGATTGGCCCCTTGCCCAGGCCTGACGCCTCTGCCAGAGGCATCAGGCCTGGGCAGGGGACCCCATCTCCCCCCGATCACTGGCTCCACCCCACACCCAGGCCTGATGCCTCTGGCCCAGGCGTCAGGTCTGGGCAGGGGACCCCCATCTCCCTCTGATCGCTGACTTGGCCCCCCCGCTCAGGCCTGACACCTCTGGCCCAGGCGTCAGGCCTGGGCAGGGGACCTTCATCTCCCTCTGATCGCCGGCTCGGCCCCCCCGCCCAGGCCTGACACCTCTCGCTGAGGCGTCAGGCCTGGGCAGGGGACACCCAGACCCACTGATTGTTGGCTCCGCCCCCTGCCCAGGCCTGACGCCTCTGGCCCAGGCTTCAGGCCTGAGAGGGGACCCCCAGACCCCTCCGATTGCCAGCTCCGCCCCCCCCGCCCAGGCCTGATGCCTCAGCCAGAGGCGTCGACCCCCATCACCTTCTGATCACCGGATCAGCCCCTTGCCCAGGCCTGACACCTCCGCCAGAGGTGTCAGGCCTGGGAAGGGAACCCCCATCTCCCCACCGGCTTCTGGGCGGCTTCTGGGCAGCTTCTGGGGCTTCTGGGGCCGGCCTGCGTCCTGGATCAGATCCAATCACTGGCGGCAGGCCGGAGGCTTCTGGGGTCGCAAACGGGGGCCTGGATGGCTGCTCTTGCGCTGGCGGCTGCACTGTCTCGCCCTGCCTGCAGTATGTAAATTAGCCGCCATCTTTGTTGGCAGTTAATTTGCATATCGTGTTGATTAGCCGATGGGAGGCGTAGCGAAGGTATGGTCAATTGCCATGTTTGTCTATTATTAGATAGGATAGATAAACTTGCTTAATTAGACCTGCTTTCTGACTTAGCTAAACTTTTTCCAGCCCAGTGAAGCACCCCAACTTCTCTTTCAGGTAATTGTCAGCAACAGAGCAGTAAATATCAACACAAAGCAGATTATTATTGTAGATCATGCAGGGAGAACAAAGAGTAAAATCTTTAACTGCAGCAGTGATTGACTATATTCTGTGCAGTGAGAAAACCTGAAGTCATTTTCAAGGTCCACCATTTCTTGCTTCTTTTCAGCCAGGTCAAGTTCCTAAGCTTTCTAAATCTCCGTTTTCTGGCTAATGAAAAGAAATAGGATTCCACCAAGTCCCCTATCTACTCTAGAACTTCTGTGAGGATCAAATGAGATAAAGCATGGGAAAATGCTTCACAGACATTTGGTTAAAGTGTAAAATGTTTCCACCTGGCTATAAAGCAAGTCTTGTTCCTGGGCTGAAGAAACTCCAAGAAGATTAGTTGCTAGGGAGAGGAAGCTGGGCGTTGCTACGTGACGTCATTACCTGGTGCCCACAGCCACTGTTTCCAGGCTGGGCTGGGCTGCAGGCTGCATTTTGCACCATGTGGTCTCAGCAGAGTAGGCTGCGATTTGGTAGGGTGTCACTCCGGGGTGGTGGCAGGGCTTGTGTCCTACTTGGGGGAAGCTGAGTGTTGCTTTGTCAGTACCAGGTTCATGGTGCCATTTCTCTGTAAATGGCCAGTGCGCATCACAGCAGCTCCTGCATTGAGCGGCTGCCCGCTGGTAGTTAGTGTACGTCATAGCGATCGGTCAGATGGTCAGACACTTAGCATATTAGCCTTTTACATATATAGATTCATCATATGCATTCTTTGAATGCCTACTTTGTACCAGACCCTGCTGTGGCTTCTGTGAATCGGCCCAGAATGAAGGACACGTGCGTGCTCTCCTGGAATTTGAAATCTAGTGAAGGGCCAATGGGGCAATAAATATAAATAAACAAACACCAAATATTATGTGAGCATGTGTTCTGGTCAGAGTTAGGCTTGATGATGGAATGGAGAGAAAGAGAGGCAGGCTTACATAGGTGGACAAGAAAGGCCTTCTAAGAGGTGGTAGTTAGGCTGAGACCTAAAAGTTAAGAAAATAAAATTTAACAAAATTTTTTGAGATCACCATGTGTCAAACATAATTCTGTGCACAAGGAATGAAAAGATAGATAAAAAACAGGCCTCAGTCACACCACTAAAATAGAGATATCAATAAAATTATAATTTAAATTAAAAGTTAAATTCAAAACGATCTCCCTGGACTCAAAAGAGCAATTTGGATTTGTAATTTTTTAAAATTAATACCAATAGTTTATATTGTAAATCATACCTACAAAACATTTTATTAAAAATAAATTGTACCAGAATTATATTATCAGTAATGAGTGGCCAATGGGACACAATTGAAGTGACATAAAAAAAAAATACAGTATTTTATCATATGGAAGGAAAAAAATGTTCAACTGAGGTGAGTAAACAGAAGAGAAATACATATTGAATGATAAAAGTAATTTCCATTGCCCCAGAAACTCTTAAACATAATAACTCCATTTGTATTGTCCTAAGACATAAACAGGGGGAAAAAACTTAAAATTTTGAAAAAAAACAACTACTTTTGCACTGTTTCTATTGAAGAGAAACATCCTGAGGTTTGCAATAAGACTCTAAAGCCTGGTAGGAATAGCAGTGAATTTGGTAGGAATAAGAATAGAAGTAAATTCTCAGCTCTGGGGATGATTGGCAGTAGGATGGGTAGAAGCTACTTAACTTCCCTAAGCATTGGTTTCTTTCTCAAATGCAGAAAAGAATATTTGTTCTACTTACCCTGGTAAAAGTTAAACTAAAGTTGCCTGCCTTCATCTGCCTCACTACTTCACTCCACTGTCTCAGGGATCAAGGAGTTGCTTTTTATTGTTCCTCAGATGATGTGACCTTAATGAGCTCAGTAGCTGCACCAGAAGAGTGCTTTACAGTGTACGTTTGAATGTCCAAAAAATGTACTGAGGTCTTAAACTAGCAAAATGGACAAATCTTAACCTGTCAATCTTCCCAACCTTGTAATAAAGCTAGGTTGTATGGTAAGTTAAATTTACTCAGCCTTTATGGAACAGACAGGATGAGGGATGCCACAGGGTATCCACAGTGGATGTAAAGATGAGTCCAATCATTAGAAAAGTCTTCAGTCCAGTAGCCTGTGAGTGTGACACACTGACCCCAGGTCTCTTATGTGGTAATAATGGTTCCCAAAACATACATGAAAAATACAAAAATATTACAATATTTGTAATGTCAGTGAGATATTATATGACACAAAGATTCCAGGCATTTACCCACCTATATAAGGGAAATACTAATCACAATAAAAAAGGAATGGGGCTCAAAAATATTTTAATTAACAAAGCAAAACCCAAAAAGCTATCTGACCTGTTAGCAATAGAAGATTGGCAGATTTAGAGTATGACTAAAACAGGACACTAAGACATACCTGGTGTGACTGGCACAGATTAGTTTCTGTGACCTGAGAACCCACATGAAAAGCTAGCTTCTCCAGAACTTTCATCAACATTTTTTATGAATAAATAAATAATATGAGATTTTATTTCACAATCTTCAACAATAAGAACCTGAAATGTAGCCTGAGGGAGCACTGAAGGAATAATTGTCTTAGGGAGGGAACATGCCTGGAAAGAGTCCCGGTGAGCTCTATATCCTTCTGTCATGCAGTAAAAGGAAATGTAACAGCGAAGTCAGTTTCCTACAGTAAAGCTGAAAAACAACACAAAATAAGGGACCATAACCATAGGCTCCTGGCAAAGGTTGCTGACCTGGCATAGTTAGAAACTGGATTATTTTCTTAAGCAAAGGCTTCCAACAACAAAATACTCAGCAAGTGGACAGTAGACTGTGCTTCTCCATTCTTGATGTAAAGGGTGAGAGCACACATGCAATTGAACACAGGAGGGTGAGTAGAAGACATAAAAGTTAATAGAATTGCAAAGTCATTAGAGTTCATATGTGTAGGTAGATGAGTGATAAGTGCTGCTCATTGTGTGTGGTTGCTGTGGGTGCAGTGGTGATGGGTCTTAATTATATAGCATTAAGAAAAGGAGAAAGAAAAAAATGTATTTTTTCTACTTGCCAAAGGTTCATCACAGTGTTATTTATAATTTCAGAAATTTGAAATGAAATGTCCAAAATTATGAAAGTTTCAAAATAAATGATGGTATGTCTATCCAGCAGAATTGCATATATTTATTAAAATTATATTTTAAAAGATAACTTAATAAATTCAGAAAGTGCTCACAATCTAATGCTAAGTGAAAAGAAATTTCAAAATTTGGTATAAAATTTAGTCCAATTTTTTTAAATATGTAAAGAAAAAAATGAAAAGGAAATTTTTCAAATGTTATCAGCTCCTTCTTCCTGGTAATATTACAGGCGGTTTTAATGTTTCTATTTATAATTTTATGTGTTTAAAAACTATAATCATAAATATTTATTCGTTATATATTTAAATTTAAACTTTATATAAGAAGAGAGGATGATAGTTAATTGATACCATAGCATAATTTAAATTTACATTTATACCAAGGAGCATACTGTAGTAATAACTAGCTATCCAAACTGTAGTGAAATATTCATTTAGTCAGTAAATAATCCTTTATGCTCTGTTCACTGAAAAAGGCACCAAGAATTCAGAAATAAACTGGATAAACTCAGGACTGGTGGGGTGGCTGAGAGGAAAACAAATACCCAAGGTGCTCCGTGATAAATGCTCCTCCAGAGGCAGGCCCAAGGTGCTCAGAAACACAAGAGAGGAGGAGCAATCCAGCCACCAGGATTTGTGGAAGGTTTTCAGGAGGAGGTGAAATCTGAGTTGAATCTTGAAGGAGGAGTGAAGGAAAAACTCAGATGTTCAATTAAAGGGAATGAATAAGGACTAGAGTTCAGTGAGAGCAATAGTTTTTGGTTGTTGTTAATCCTCACCCAAGATATTTTTTCCATTGATATTTAGAGAGAGTGGAAGGGAGGGAGGAGGGAGAGAAAAGAAAGAGAGGGGTTGAGAGATGAGAGAGAGAGAGAGAGAGAGAGAGAGAGAGAGAGAAACATGGATGTGAGAGAGACACATTGATTGGTAGCCCCCTGTAGTTGCCCCAACCTGGCCTGGGATCGAACCTGCAACCCAGGTACATGCTCTTGACTGGGAATCAAACACACAGCCCTTCAGTGCATGGACCAACAGAGAGCAATAGTTTTTATGTAAATCTCATTATGCTGAAATCAATCGAACAAAGAAGAAAACCTGAACTAAACCAGTAACTATGGAGATGGAGAAACAGAAAAAGATTAAAGCAATGTAAAGGATTTTGGATTTTAGAATGTCTTCTAAATTTCTAATTTGGACACTAGATGGGTGGCAGCATCATTTGGCTAACATATGAATAGAAAAAGAAGAGTAGGTTTAGATGGAACATTTTAGAAATATCCATTAGTAAGGCAAACGATATATGGCATTAGAACACAATCATTCATTTGTTCTACAAGTTTTTATTGAGCAAGACAGTCAGGGACTGTTGTTCTAGGTGACATACTGGTTAATCAGACAGACAAGGCCTCTGCTCTCACAATGTTCAAGGTTGGCCTGGGAGACAGACAAATAAATAAGTAAATAAATAAATATGCAGGAATGATAAATTCTATAAAGAAATTAAACTGGATTCTATGAGGGGACTCAGGAAAGGCCCCTTGTAGGGGCTCAGGGAAGATTTGGATAGGATGGTGATGTGATAATAATAGTATTGATGGAAGCATTGATTGAATCCTTTATTTGTGCCATGTGAACTGTTTCATTTAATCCACAATACAAGACTATATATAGGTACTATTGAGGGGTAGAAATATGGCCAAACTCAACTCTGCCTCCAGCCACACTCTTAAAGAGAACACATGCTTCTGTTTTTAACAAGTTGGCCTTCAGAGGTGAGGGTTGAATCCCTGGGAAAGAAAATGGTCACCCAGAGCTGCTGAAGCATGAGGAAAAATGGGGGGCTCCGAGGGGCTGAGGAATGAAGCCTAGGGAATGTCATCATTTGAGGGATTAGAAGAGGAGCTATGAGGACAGACACTGAGGCCATATGGAGCATGGTGTGAGGAGAAGACCCAGGGGAGGGTATAGCCTGACAAGAGACTAGGCAGTGTCAGGAGGAAGAAAATGATCAGCAGGGTCCCATAATCCACATGCTCCAGAAAGGAAAACAGCTGGAATATCAATCAGATTTAGCAATCGGAAAATTATTGGTGGCCTTGGCAAGACACATTTCCATGATGTAGTGAGGGAGACCAGATTGCAGTGTTGATAGGAGAAGACTTCTTTCCCAAGAGATACAGGGTAGAGGCAGCATTCTTTGTTGTGGTTGTCTTTGCTTTGGTTTTGGTTCGGTTTAAAGAAGGCTGAGACTTAAGGATTGAGCCTATGCGAGGGAGGGGTTAGACTATAGGAGAGAAAGGAAATAACTGATGTAGCAAAATCTTTATAGGGATGAGAAAAAATGGTTAGCAGAGCACTCAGGGTCAGGGACTGGGTCTTGGGTAAGAAGAGATGCACACCTCTTCCCCTGTGATGGGAGAGAAGGTAAGAAGGTAGCAGGAGTCAGGAGTTGCCTGGTTTCTTTCCTCCTAAGTCAGCAGTTCTGTCATCTGCTCAAGGTGAAGGCTCCTGGGAGGAAGGGGAGGGATCCTACCTAAGCTTTGGCTTTGAAACAGGGCTTGCGGAAAATGAGAGTGGATGCTGTCTAAAGACCTGTATGAAAGACTCCCAGGTTTCCATTGAGTTTGAAAGCCTTACATCTGTGGCGGCTGCCTCTGCACAGCTGTGAGATTTTTCTCCAGCAGGACCAGCAGCCAGATCATGGCACAAGCTGCTCAGGCAGCACCTGTTCTGAGCATATCACTTCAGTCTTTCGTCTGGCTTCTCTCAGGCAGTCCTGAGTTTCTAGACCCTCCCACAGTCAGAACTAAACCAATTCGCAATGCCAGAATTTTTCTTCAAATTAGTTTTTCAAGGAAAATCCCTAATCTGTGGCTCCTGGATATAAAATATGTACTGAAATAGAAAATAATAGGGGTCCAAGATCTTTAGAGTTAGCTGATCAGTCCTGGTGTATATAATATTACAACTATTGCCTCAGTTTGATACAATTAGAGATGCTTTATTTTAAAAGTTAGATACACATCTTCCCTGGGAATCAATTGTGAAGCATTTTGTTGTTAAACTATACAGCAGTCACTTCAAGATAACACAAATCTTGTTCCTTGCAAAGCAGTCTGTTACCACAACATGCATACAGAACAGAGGATGTAATCAAAAGGGTATTTGGCACGGGTCCAGAAAGCAATCTGGATTAGTCTGTAATTGGCTGCCATAGTTTCAAGTCCATTTCTGATCTATGACTTATTGCTTCATAACTGACAATTTCAAAGGTTTACCAGAGTGGCACATAAAAGTTCAATTACTACTCATTCTGAAATGTTTCACTAGTGCACATTTTTGAATATTTAAAATAACAGAATAAAAATAAAATAAGACAATAAAAATATAACTGCAGAGGGAATTCTTCAGGTAGCTAGCTATTTTTACTCCCGAGTCAGTAGTAATTTATATAATAGAGGAAGAATTGGATAATTTCCTTTAATTTTCAAAGTTTACATGGAGCACCTATAATTTAAAAACCAACAAACAACAACATACAAAAATGACAAAACAGCTAAGTAAACTTTGGTCCTTACTTGGCAGTCTTGTACAAAGACATTTAAAAAGAAATGAGACTTAAGTAATTTTACTGTATTAAATAATTCAGAAATTCTCTTGAAATATTTTAGCTCCTCTCACAAAAGTTAAGATGTAAATTAATCACTTCATTGAGATACATCAATTGTCATAATTACTTTCTCTAAGGTTCTTCAAGAACTTTAGAAGCAAAGCCTGAGAGCAGCAGGTCACTCTGGGGTCTGAGCTAGTACTGACTTCACCTATGAGTGAGGCTTGGAGCCCAGGAAAATAACTGGCAAGCCACCTTCTCAGTGATTTTTTAAAGGGCCAGCACATTTCCTCCCTCTTCCCTGCAGGAATAAGCTAATTTCTAATGATAAGCCCACTTTCTGTTATTGGCTAAAATACCTTAAAATTCTTTTTTTCAGATTTAGTTCTTTTTCATAATACTTTTCAAAGTGCATACAGATTTTAATGCTTTACCAGAGTATAGAAATTTACTTTCTGTAGGTTCCCCATGGTTTGACCTTAATATTTACATGTTATTCTCCTCCTACAGAATGACCACACTATGGTTATATTTTGATTCTCTAAGCCATCTAAATTTGATTATAGATTGCAGCCAGATTATTATTTCATTGATGAATCCAGGAAAAATTTATATATAATACTAGAGGACCCATACTACACTCCAATAATATCCTCCGATTTCAGGAAAAATTTGATGAGTTATTATAGCATAGCTATGACATGGTTTAATATTTTTGTATGGTTGTGATGGTGGAAGTTTCTAAGACCGAAAAATATAAACTATCAAGAAATAGGAGGAATAAGGTACAGCCCCGATCTCTGAATGATATTGAAAATGGAATGGGAACTCAGTAAGTGGGGTCCTTGGGACCAGGCTGTCAGGTTTAGGCGAGGGAGGGGGGAGGGACACAGAGCTCTCTGGGAAGGAGTGGGGCGCTAGACAGTTGGGAGAGAGAGGGAGGGAAAGGAAGCGAGGGAAGCGGAGGAGCGCTGGCCGACAGCAGGGAAAGTGGGAAGGGAGTAGAGCGGTTGAAGGAGCTCAGAGTAGAACCTCAGGGCGCTCTGTGGCACAGCCTTCAGGGCCAGCACCAGCCGCCCACCCACCGTGTCGCGCCGGCGGCGGATCCTGAGACCTCAGTCCGAGTCCTGCGTCTGGACTCTCAAGTCGCCTGGAGTCTGAGCTGCGGCCACGAGGGAGTGGCGGTGGTGAGCCCGCTGGTAGTTATGAAGACGGATCTAAAATGACGAGCAAACGGAAACCTTTCCAAACGCAGCTAAGGCGGTCCATCAGTGAGCAGTTGAGGGACTCCACAGCCAGAGCCTGGGATCTACTGTGGAAAACCGTCCGGGAGAGAAGGCTGGCAGGTCGGTGCCCGAGACTCCGCACCCGTGGGGGCGGGAGGAGACGCAACCCGGTCGCCTGCTCCGGCCCACAGTCCAGCCGCCGCTTTACGCCCCCACCCCCTACCCTTACAGGGTTCAGAGCCTGGGGTTGGGTCGAGCAGGCCGTGCGCACACCCTCCCGGGTGTCCCAGAGCGTCAGCCCGCTGCACGCCCTGCGCGCCCTATGGGTGTGGGCTTTGCCCGGCGCCGGCACTGATAGCCTGGCTGGGTGCTGCGCGAGAGGCTGGGAGCCGGGGCAGAGGTGCCCAGGCGAGCTTTGCTGAAAGGGGCCACTTCATCTGGGCTGGCTGCTGCTTTGTTGCTAGCCGCCTCAGCCCACTGAGTGATTGAGTAAGCAGCCCAAGCAACCCTCCAGGAGGGCTGCCCCTCTCCCAACATTGCCTTTTCCACATGGAATATGTCCACTGCGTGTGTGGGAGGGAGAATAAAGAGAAGGCTAGGGAGCATATCCCAAACTCTGGGAGACCAGACATTTGTGCATAGGATTTGGGAAAGGACAGGTAGATCCTTGTTGGTGCAAGTAGCTACCCACAACTATATCTCCTGCTGTGGATCAGGCTCTTCTCACTTTGAGGTTACAAAAGAGGGTTTTCCTTTTGGAATCCATTGCCTGTGAATCAGAGGAAGAGAAGAGATGATTGTTGGGAGTCAAGAGATCCTTAAAAACCCTTGCTTAAGTCAGAATGCCAGCCCCCTCCGGATCACCTCTCCTGGCCTGCACACTGTGGCCTTATTTCTGTTCATGTTTCATGGAACCATCTCCTTGTGGTGCCACAGATGTAAGGAGTGGTCTGAGTCTTCTCAGAGCCCTAGCCGGGGGCTTTAAATCTGGTTAGTCACTACATCATACCTGCCCCATTAAGGGAAAGTGGACCTACTGCACAAAAGAGTTACTAGGCAGTGTGAGTGGGATTTAGGACCACTTTCCCCAAGTACTAGCTTCTGGAAGATGTTTCAGGAATTGGGGTAAGTGTGCTTGGAAGGGCCCTGAGCTGACCACGAGTGGAGTCTCTACCTTGTTGCCTCTCATCGCTCCAACTATATCTCCTGAGTTGGTCAGTGACCACAGGGGTAGAAAAGAGTTCTAAAGAAGAAGAAGGTATGAACCCTGGACAGAGTGAAGAGATGCCAGAGGTGAAAAGAGAGACATTACCTTCTCTGGGCTCCTCCCCTGTTCCCTCATTGTAGAAGTGTAGAAGTGGTTTGCTAGATGTGCTGACCTTACACCCATGCAGGCACTTCATCCCATCAGCATCACAGCATCTGGCAGTTGATGCCTAGAGTCTCTATTTCCTGAGTACTAGGTCCTTATCAACCTATTCGGTCAAATTAGAAGTAGTGATTACAGATGATTCCAACACTCAATGTAATCATCATAAGAAGTTTATTCCACATTTTCTCTCCAACAGAGTGGCCTTATTTAGTAAGTACATAAGAAATAAAAAGATTTTCTCTCTGGACCCAGAAATAAGTTGTGGTAACTCAGTAGTTTTAACTGTTGATTGTTAAAGACCTGTATGTGTATTGCAGACCTCAATTAATGCCAATTAATAGCTTTCCCTGTTATTGTGCTAAATTGTATAATCTACATGATAGATGGTGTTAGAGAAATTTTTGTGGTCTAGTAAACTTTTGTTGCTTCATAACTTCAGAATGCTTACTGCAAGTGCCTCTTTCATAGCTTCTGTTATTTAAGTTTGCTAGATTTGTTAAATCAATGGATCTTCAGGAAACAAGAAGTCTTTCCAGGACGGTTGCCAAGGCTATGCTCGGTTTTTATAGAAGCTGAGGTCAAAGAGGACTGCAGCACTGTCTTTTTCAAAAGGAAATCTGGGAAGGAAGAGACTGTAATGTAAAGTCTTACAACCACTGAGATTATCCAGGAAAGCCATTTATTCACATGAATTTTAGTCATTGCAGTTTAAGTAAGGCAGTGAAGAGAAAAAGTTTTGATTCTGGGAAATGAACTATAGATACAGATTTTAAGATTATAAATATGTAGAAATTAAGGTTAAAAGTGGCTTCAGAATGATAAATATAAGTTCTCCAAGAGTAGTGCAGTTATTTTTTTAAATTGGCAGTATGAGTTTTTAAAATGTTTGATCAGAATATTAATATCTGCTTACCCATAATCTGCTTACCACTCTGCTAACAGCAGATGCCAGCAGGTTATTCAACTGGGACCAAACAATCCTCTGTGAAGCAGGCTTCCTTCTGCTTCTCTAAGCCAGCTGGGATGCTTGCCACGAAACCAAGCCAATTCCATGAAGGAGCTTTTAGATGCAGATTGATTTTTTGGAGTTTTCTTGCTAAGGTAGCTAAAATATGGAACTTTGGCCATGAGACATTGAAATACTTAAGGTATTAATGTTGGCATCAATTCTAGGTGTAAGTATTCTTCATTTGTAAAAGTGTTCTTTTTTATGGGTTAATTCACAATATCAGAATAACCAACTATAATATGAATGTACACCCTCCTCCCCCACTGAGATCTCTGGCCCTCAAAGAGGTGATATGAGGCTATTAACTTTTTAAAAAATCGTTTTCTATCAGATAAAAGTTTTGTACTGGGACTTTTTAATTTCCCTAAAATTGTCTTCTTATTATCCTTAGTCAATAGAACAGGGTTCAAAGTGCTTTATAACAAACTTGTGTTTGTTGTCTAGAGAGTTCTGAAGGTTATTTGATTCTCTCTTTTTGCTTTTTTACATCCCTAGGAAAGAAACCCTTATTCTAACTCACTCTCCCTTCTCTTCATGAAAGGCTATCTTGTCAAAGAAACAGAGAGACAAAAAGTAGAACTGTTTAAACACAGTGTAGCCTGTGGATTTCTATGCTTTGTGGCCATGCATAGAAAGGAAGGGGGTTATACATAATTGCAAAAAGCTTTTCTGAACATATGTCACAATGACACAAATAATGAAACCAATAGAAGGATAAGATCTGAATGATGCTTGAATTTGTTCATTTCATTACACAAGTTTAAAAGGGAGATATTATTTAACAAAGAACTAATACCGGGAGCTCTTGGGCTTTCCAATTCTGTAGTAGCTGCTAAATTTTCATCAGATTGTGGTAGTTTTTGCCAATGCACACTTATTAACTTCCCAAGACTCTATTCCTCATAAGGGTCAGCAAGAGCTTTTCTCACCTATCATCTCAATATTAATTATTGTAATAATGGTTGCTTATTCCCTAGATGACAAACTTAGTGTTCAAAGCAAGATTCTAATTCAAGTTGTCAGAAGTCAAGGGCCATCTGTACTCATTTTCAGTTATACCACACTGCCTCCTCCATAGGCTTTATGGGGACACCTGGACCTCAAATCCTTTCTGTGAGGTTCTCTGTCACCTGCAGTTAGTTTAAAAATGAAGAACAAAATTAACTGAGTTATCTGTTCTTTCTTTTCTCCTGGAGTGATAGAGACAAGCCTGACACCTAAAAGAACTTGTCCCTTCATCATCCTATTGGGCTGGGCAGTATATGGGCTTATAGAGACTGGGAACAGACAGGCATAATTCTAGCTTGTCATAGCCCCTGTATTGTATGTCCTGCCCACTGCCATTGATACAAGAAGCCTAGGAGTGCAAGAATGAGATGCTGTCATAAAGCCTAAATGCAGATTTTTTCAAGGTGGGTGAGAGACAGGTTCTCTTGGCTCCTCTAGATCCCTAATCAGTCATCCTTGGTGACAATTCTTAGCTTTTATAACATCATTAAAATTCTCTAGGCATAAACATACCCTTTAGCGTTTGGTGTTTTGTAAGAAGTCTGAACTATTTTTCAAAAGTTAAGGTCTGAGAAAATAAAACTGAGTTTTCTAAAGCTTTCTGCTTCTTTATTTTAAATCCCTACTTCATTTTAATAAAAATTTAATCCATATATTTGATTCTTCTATACTCATATAAAAATATTTAGGTAGCTTATGAACTAATTGATGTCCAAGTCTTCTGATGTATTTTATAATCTTATTTTAAATAATTTATCTTAGACACAAGAATTATATTGCTGCCAAGAATAAACTATCTCAGTGATTTTCATCTTTTTTTCATCTCATGGCACGCATGAACCAATTACTAAAATTCTGAGGCACACCAAAAATATATTATAAAAAACATATTATAGTTTTAGCTGCCTTGACAAAAGATAGGTATAATTTTGATTCATTCACACCAGACAGCTATTATTGTGTTGGCTGTTATCATTCTTTAATTTGACAATCTAAGGGAAAAGAGGCACCAGTGCCCCTGAGTAAATAGTCAGGTATTATATGTTTTAAAAACTCTTGCAGCAAACCAGTTGAAAATCGCTTGGACTAACTTAAAATACTGAAAATAGTGAGTTTTGCAAGAAACATGAATTCCACCAAATTTCAGTGAGTTCTTGTCATGTTAAAACAGGTTCGTTCAGTCTCAAAGTCAACAGTAGCATCCTTTTATGTGATGTAAATATGAGATTGGGACTTTAATGCACAGTAGGATCAAGAATAGAAGATAGACCATAAAAATTTCCTTATTAAACTCCAATTGTGGCCCTAGCTGGTTTGGTTCAGTGGATAGAGGACTGAAGGGTCCCAGGTTCGATTCCGGTCAAGGGCACATGCCCAGGTGGCAGGATAGGGGCATACAGGAGGCAGCCGATCAATGATTCTCTCTCAACATTGATGTTTCTATCTCTCTCTTCCTCTCCCTTCATCTTTGAAATCAATAAAAATATTTTTAAAAATCTAATTGTATTCCATGATATCAAAAAGTATAGAATGATAACAGCTGATCCTTTTCATGTATTTTATAGTACCACCTTCTTTTTTTATTATCACTTTACTGTAAAGAACAGGCCATCCTACTTGGTCAAGGTTTCTTTTTTTTTAGCATTTCTTGAAATAGGAGTACATATAAATGTAATCTATATTAACAATAACAAAAAAATTCAAGTCAAGTAAATATACAGTTAAAATCAGAGAAGGAGAACACATCACATGTCAGGGTTCTCAACCTTAACTGCATGTAGAATAGTCTGAAGCCTTTTAGAAATATGAATGCCCTGGCTCCTTCCAAGAGAATTGGATTCTGTTCAGATGGGGCCTGAAGATCAGCATTTTTAAAGTTCCAGAGATGTTTCAATGGGAAGTCCGGTTTGAGAGCCAATCCTATATAATAAAAACCTAATATGCTAAGTGTCTGGTCGGCCGTTCAAGCAATCAAAGTGTAATATGCTAATGATATGCTAAGGCCACTCAACTGCTTGCTATGACATGCACTGACCACCAGGGGGCAGATTCTCCGACTGGTAGGTTAGCTTGCTGCTGGGGTCCGGCTGATCAGGCCTTAGTGAGACGGGCTGGACACTCCCTGGAGCCCTCCCATGGTCCCTCCCCAGCTGGCCAACCTCCCATGTCCCTCCCCAGCCCCAGTCATGCACTAGTGGGGTCCCTTGGCCTGTCCTGCACCCTTTCGCAATCTAGGACCCCTTGGGGGATGTCGGAGAGCCAGTTTTGGCCTGA
The DNA here is from genome assembly GCF_000412655.1 of Myotis brandtii. Classification (NCBI taxonomy): domain Eukaryota; kingdom Metazoa; phylum Chordata; class Mammalia; order Chiroptera; family Vespertilionidae; genus Myotis; species Myotis brandtii. The sequence continues at coordinate 1,171,402 of NW_005371082.1, read as the reverse complement.
TCCCACAGGCCAGGCCGAGGGACCCCACTGGTGCACGAATTCGTGCACCAGGCCTCTAGTGATTTACATAATAATCATATGATAACCCTCAGAAGTGTGTATCTAGTACAAGGTCATATTCTAAACACCTATGAAAAGTTTTTGCTTAAGTGTCTTTGGAATGAGCTTGATGTTTCACAGGGACAGAAATAAAAAGGCCAGTGTATCCAGAGAATAATGAAAAAAGGTGGTATGAATTGCTGGTAGGAGCTGTCACAAGTATGGGTTGGGTCAGATTTTAAAATCAGATTGGACCTTGTTGCCAAAGCAAAAAGTTTGGATTTGGTTCTATGTGTAATATGAAGCAAAGAATTTTAAGCCAAGGAGTGACAAGACCCAAATAAATTACCACTGTAGTGGTCCAGGTGAGATAGAAACAGTGACATAGACTAGGGTGACAGTGATGGAAGTGGAGAGAAAGGGACAGATTTGGAATATGTCTTGGAAGTGGAGACAACAATGCTGACAGATTGGTTGCTGGAGGTGAGGGATCAAGGGCTCCTAGGTTTGTAGTGCCAAAGTCTGAAATGCAGACAACTGGAAGATTTGCATGTTGTAATTATGAACAGAACTGTTTTTTGGAGTGAGGTGTTTTCCTTTGGCCAAATTAGGGCACAGATGCCTATTGAACATCCAAAAGTAAAAGTCAATGAGTTGTATTTCCAAGTATAGGTTTAGGAGGAAAGAGATAAATTTGGAGGTGATTGGACTGGATTGGGTACTTAGGAAAAAACTATCTATCTATATTATAAAATGCCAGTAGCCGTAATGCTGTAACGCCATAACAACCAAATGACCGGTCACCAGGAGGTGCATGGAGCACCTTTTGGGCCCTTTCCCCACACCCCCTGGGGCGCTGGCAGCATCAGCGGATCACTGCGGGGTGCCAGCAGCATCCGTGGAGCATGCGAGGAGTCGCGGGGGTGGCAGACATGGCCCTGATGGCAGGCTAGGCCTAGGGGACCCTACACACACACGATGTAATTGTGCACTGGGCCTCTAGTCTACACTAATAAAAGACAAAGGTGCTAATTGACTGTACCTTCTCTACGCTCATCAGCCAATCAGAAGAGTATTCAAATTAACCCAACAAAGAAGGCCGTTAAATTTGCATACTGCAGGCATATCTCGCTGCGTCGCCCCGCTGGGGGAGACGGGGCAGGCACCGCGGGATCAGGCGTGCCATCTGCCACCAGGGGAGCGGGCCTAATCCAGCAGGTGGTTATCTCCCGAGGGGTCCCAGACTGTGAGAGGGCACAGGTTGGGCTGAGGGAACCCCCCGCCCCCGCCGCCAGTGCACCGGGCTTCTACTATATTTATAAAAGCCTAAGCGACCATTATGGCGGAACAACTGGTTACTATGATGCACACTGACCACCAGGGGGCAGACACTCAACGCAGGAACTGCCCCCTGGTGGTCAGTGCACTCCTACAGGGGGAGCGCTGCTCAGGCAGAAACCAGGCTCACAGTGGGTGAGCACAGCTGTGGCGGCAGGAGCCTCTCTCGACTCCACAGCAGCACTACCGAGCGGCAGCAGCAGGCACAGCGGGCCAGAATGAGTGCAAGTGGTGTGGCACCTGGCCCCGATTTGGGTTCCTTCCTGGCTACCAAGACATCCCCTGAGGGGTCCCGGACTGCAAGGACTGTGAGGAGAAAGAAAATTAATATCTGGGTGATTAGAGGGAAACTACAAAAAAAAGAGAAAAGGCAGAGAACATCTTAAAAGTAGTCAGAAGAAAACTGGCAGTTGGACATCCCCCGAGGGGTCCCGGACTGCAAGAGGGCACAAGCTGGGCTGAGGGACCCACCCCCCCCCCCCCCCCGCCAGTGTAGGAATTTCATGCACCGGGCCTCTAGTATATAGATAAAAGGGATACCCCAAGGACCAACTCCTAGAACATCCTTTATTTATAGCACAATAGTAATGTGTGAATTACTAGTATATATACAGGGTGGAGCAAAAGTGGGTTTACAGTTGTGAGTATGGCAAACACAGATCTCATTCTTGCATTAGCATGTATTAATTATTGTATTATTTTTCATACAAACAACTGTAAACCTACTTCTGTACAACCCTGTACTATACACATGGTAAGTTTCTGGGGAATTAGAAAAGTACCAATAATGTTACTAAATTCTTGGGAGATATCTGTAATACTATCAAATATAAAAAGTATATTTTAAAAAATCAGCATTCTTATGACAGAACAATAGTAGTGCTCTATTGAATAATCTTTTGTGACAGATTCATTATTTATTTGGTAGCTTATAACAGGGTTGAATGAAGGGAAATTTCTCAGTGAAAAATAGATAACAACATTTTAAATTTTCGTGTTGGCAAGGAACATAACTTAAATTTTGCCTAAGCTCTCTGCAATATACTGGCTAACCCATGGAATTAACACAATATTCTCCTGGAACTAGAGTAAAGAAAGGATGATGTTCATTGATTGCTGGTGGTAGGTTACTCTGAATAAGAAACACAAACCTTGTTAACTAGGATTCCCTAAGAAGTCTATTTGATACAATTTTTGCCAGTCACAAATTTTATCATTTAGACATGGAGTCTATGAAATTAATATACACACCTCCTTTGTGCTTTTTATATCTTATATTGAACAAAACGACTTATAAAGAAAAAAATTGCTTAGAGACCTTGTATTTTTCTGAGGGCTCATCTAACTGTGTATTATTTATATTCTGCCCTTTTGCAAGTTTAGTGATATTGCAGAATGAAAACAAAAGTATTTTGAAAGCACTATTCCTGAGCTTTTTATTTTTCTGATCCTTAAATGTTCAGTTCTAAAATAGTCAAGTGATAAACATTGTTTTTATGTTTGTAGTTAGTCAATAAGTATTTATTGACCTATGAAACATAATCCTTGTCAAAACATGTTGGGACTATAGTGCAGGATATTAATTTAGTATTACGGTTTTATCCTGACAAAGGACAGAAATTTTGTTTTGTTATGCTGCTTAAATCACTTAACTTGTCTATGTAACTAGAAATAGAGCACACTTCCAGAAATTGCAAAGGACACTATAGAATGTGCCATGACTACATAATATTGTATTTGAAAATCTGCTGTGTCAAGCCATCTTACATTCTCAGGCAGAATATTTCTTTAGTACCATTTTTATCTCAAACAAAAATTTCAGAATCCTATGGTTTATTTATTTGGTGTAATAGATAATGTTTCATCTATTTGCCATTATGGTATAATGTGTTTGTTGAACACTTCTTTCTCCTTTTGATACAGGAAATTAAATGAACAATAGAGATAATGGTTCTGCAACATCTTGAAAATTAATATGTTTACTAGAAATGACATTAAATTGGATTGTTTTATCATATGCTGCTTATCCTCTCTCCAACTGGATAAAATGGAAACATTTCCAGGTTCTAGGTTTAGAAAGTGCTTTCTAAATTTGATATTTATCATTAGAATGATATCCTAAAAATAAAAATATTTGATTAAATATCTGTGACGTGTAACAGTGTAAATTACACTAAAGTACTGCTGCATGAAAATGCAAGGATTGTCACAGTGAAGTCACAGAGATGGCGGGATAGTGCTTCCCTCTTGCCTGACATTGAGTTGTATTGAACACAAAACACTCCAAAACCAATGATGGATTGCACTTTTCTAGCCACAAATTCTCACCACAGTCTTGTAAATAAATTACATATTTATTTTAGTTCCCAAAAAGACTTCATAAGCAATAGACATAAAAGAGGAGCAATTGTTAGAGTGAAAAATAAACCAAACAAAAGCTTTTACATATTTCAACCATTGTCATATTTTATTCTTCCCAGAAAGAAAGAAGAGATACTTTGTGCTAAGTGTTTGATTTCTAGCTCTTAAATCTCAATCAAAGCAATAATGATAAAAGAAAAAATGCACTCATAATCCTTTAGAGTAGCACTATAATGGTGGAAGAGGGATTAAAGCTATTTGAGATAGTATCATATGTATACGATTATAACTGTATAATTAATATCTGTGAAATTATCATCAATTCAGTCATAATATTGATATAAATATTTGCCACAGCTATGGCTACTTTGTTAGGACCATAGACTGCCCTGTGTAGTAAATGCATATTGCTTTACTTTTGGTTCATGCAACCATGTAGAGGAGGGTGGGATTAGTGGTATTTGGGCATGATGGAAGATTACAGACATAGCATCATGATCTACTGGTTAAGAGCATCTACTGGACCCAAGACTACATGGGTTTGAATCCTGCCTCCACCACTTAAGCAGTGGGTCCTTGGGCAATATAATTAATCTCAATGTTTCTTTTTCCTCATCTTTAAAAAGGAGGATAAGCATAGTAATTTACAGGGTTGTTATGAGGATTAAATGAGTTAATATTTTTAAAGCATTTGGCATCATGTCTGGCCCATAATAAACACTGGATAAGAGTTTATTTAAAACACACACACACACACACACACACACACACACACACACACACACACAGTGGAGAATAAAGCAGAAAATACATATTTCCTGGTAAAACAATGCTTTTAGCTCCAGCCTTAAATCACCCACCTTCTTCAAACCTGGATTCATTTGCCTTGTTCTCATATCTCATGAACCCATTTTAGAGCCCATGTTCAGGGATTTCCAAGTGCTCAGACAGTACCTCACTCTCTTTGCTCTGACTGGAATAAAAAAATCAAATACTTCATATGTTGTTAGCATGGTTGGCAGCATCTTGTGTAAATACATTGGCATTATAGCATGAATCATTCATTATACTAACATTTCATCTTTCTGAAAGATCATCAATTATGATTTGTTCATCAAAATCACCATAACTTTAGAGCTGTGCAATCAAAAATCAATTTCCATGTTCTTGGCCTAAATGAGATTTGATGTAGACCTAATTAAAATGAGAGAATTTGGACTCATCTCTAGGCTCCATTTAGCTTAAAGATCAATCCTATATAATAAAAGCCTAATATGGTAAGTGTCTGGTTGTCCAGTTGTCCGTTCAACCAATCAAAGCATAATATGCTAATGATATGCTAAGGCTGCTCAACTGCTCGCTATGACGTGTACTGATCCCCAGGGGGCAGACACTCTGACCAGTTGGTTAGCTTGTTCCTGGGGTCCTGCCAATCAGAAGTGAGCAAGACGGGCTGGACATGTCCTGGAGCCCTCCTGCGGTCCCTCCCCAGCCCCGATCATGCACCAATGGGGTCCCTTGGCCTGGCCAGCGCCCTCTCACAATCAGGGGATGTCAGAGAGCCAGTTTTGGCCAGGTCCCACAGGCCAGGCCGAGGGACCCCATTGGTGCACGAATTCGTGCACTGGGCCTCTAGTGCATCTATAAAACCAGACCATGCATCCAAAGGAAACAAAATGCCCTAAGTCTTTTATTAATAGCATCCTTTCTGTGCATTTTATAGGACATTCTGACAGAGACAGGTCAGAACCCCATAAATATATCTACCAGCATCATTCCCCAAGCAGCTTTGGTTACCTAGCCTTCATCAACAGCAGCAACTTATAACTGGTACTTTCTTTTATTTACTAATAGAATTACATCTGCAGAATTGGAGAAGGAAGAAAGAAGGGGGACAAGCTAGGAGTCCAGGACCTGCAAAAACCTATAGTATCTCACCAGTCTTTGGGCTATACCACACTCAGACAGGGCTCAGAAGGGTCCTGCACTTGGTTTAATGCTCTGTTGTTACCATCTTGATATCTATATATATAAAAGCTTAAGTGACTGTTATGACCGGTCAACCGGTGGCTATGATGCACACTGACCACCAGGGGGCAGATGCTGAATGCAGGAGCTTCCCCCTGGTGGTCAGTGCACTCCCATGGCCAACCTCCCGTGGCCAGACAACTTCCTGTGGCCTCTACCCGTGGCCGGCCAGCCCTAATCAGGGTGGCTGGCCAACCTCCCATGGTCCCTCCCCATGGCTGGCCAACCTCCTGGCCCCGATTGGTCCCATCGGGATGGGAAAGACTGATTCCGATCACAGGCCAGGCTGAGAGACAAATTTGTGCACTGGGCTTCTAGTTATTAATAATTATTAAATGAAGGGCTCATATTTTTATTTTGTTCTAGGCCTGGAAAATGATATAGCTGGGCCTTCATCCAGCCTCTTGTAGAATTGTGCCTTGATTTGTAAGTTCACTTTCATTAGTTAATTAAGTAAAACTAATGTGGAAAGTCACAGGATATTAGATCTGGAAGGGACCTTGATCATCTAAAATGTACAATTCACGTTCTCTGTGCCCGTTGCTCTTGGGGAAGGTGATCCCCTAAGAGAAAAAGTGTGTTTGTTTTATTGTATTGTTTATTGATTCTGAAAGCATGTTTATGAAATAAGGCAATAACACTACTACTGCTGTTTACAGAGCTATAATGACTATATTTTTGTTATTACATATATTGAAGCAAATATTTTATTTGTTTCTTTTTTCAAGTATTGCAGTGCTTACATATAATAGGAGATTGGGACAAATTACAACTTTTGGTAGGCTAGATTTTCAGATTCAAGGCTTGTTTGAGAACTTAATTAAGCTGTTTCTTAATTAAAAATTTATTTGCAATAGCCATAATAGATTAATTTTATTAAACAACTGCTATTAAAATAATTAAGGATATTTCCTGTGTAGGTTTTACCTAGGGGTACTTACTCAGAAAAGGAAATTAGGAGCAGTAGTAATAAAGCCTATTATTTATCACCAGAGATTTCCAGTACATATCTGCCAACATTTTTTTTTGTCATTACATCCATCTCTTTTGGCAAAGAACACAAAAGCTGACCAGAGGTTAGTCGCAGAAATTACATAGGTTAAATATCCCTTTGCTAATGGAAGTTGTGCATAGATATCCTCATTTAGTAATGTAAAAAAAGACATTTTCCTTTGTTTGAAAGTTAAGTTCATTATTTAATGCAAAGTTTTTTCTGGGTAATTAAATAAAAAGAGCATATGAATTGTTCTTTGTTTTTAAGCTACTTCAAACAAGAATGTATTTGTAGTTCTGAATAGTAACACAAATAAGTAGGCAGATTCTGTCCCTCATCAGCAGATTCTAGGCCATATTGTAAGAAAGTAGACCTGCCTGACAGCAATGCCCTGGCACCCAGGTAGACACTGATGGTAGTCCACATAGAAAAAGAAACAAGAAACAGTGGCTTGGTAAGCCCATTCTGTGTGTTTAGCTCTGAACACAGAAGAAGTATGAGATATGTAAACAGCTTTAATCAAAGAGCCCTATCAATTTCTACTTTATAGATAATAAATTTGTAAGAGTGAATTAAACCTTAATGGTACAGTCATCAGAATTCAGAAATTCAAATTCTAGGTATCACTCTGGATATAGTCTCCTGTATCAATAGTCAAATATAGTGATTTCCTCGTGTATCTGTATTTGTGCTTAGGTCATAATCTCCTGCAGGGAAAGGATAATGTCTTATTCACTGTGGACAGTCCAGTTGCCCTAGCATAGAAGTTGAGATACAGAAAGTGCACAATGAATGCTTGTTGAGTGAATTAATTAATGATTATTATAATATTAACATCTATCCTGCATTAGTCTCTATCGTATGCTAGGCATTGTACTAAGGAATTAATGCATTTTCTCATTTGATGGCCAAACGTCAGGACAAGCACTATCAGGGTCACTGTTAGCACACACAGCAGCTTGCTTTTGTTTAGAAAAAAGGCTTCCTCTCTAGGCTCATGAACAAGGAAACAATTAGAAAACAGTTCTCCCCCTTAAGAAAATGCAGCCCCAGGGGTGTGTGGTTGGGTAAGTGGACCTTGAGCTGAATTTCAACCTCCATGCCCCTCTTTGGCTTCTTACTGTGCTGGCCACAGCCTACATAATTGTACATAGTGATTCTGGGTACTAATACCATCCCCACTTAATGTATGAGGAAACCAAGGCTTAGGTTAAGTAACTTGTTCAAAGCACACAACTACTACTTGTAGCTGTGTAAATTTGTGAGAATGGCATAATTAGCATTTCTTGCAAGATCTGTGAGATCCTTATGATTCTGGGATCCACACCGTAATCCCAGTTTAGCACTTAGAAATGGGTAACTGTTCATGGTGTCTTAGCAACAATGTGGAACCATTTTCAGACCCCTGTGCCAGTGTTGCCTCAAAGTTACCATGGGTGTAATAGATGGGAGCTGACCAGTATTTTGGCATTCCAGGGTCCCCATGATAATAATCATGTTGATTGATGATGATACCGAATATTTGTATAACACTTTACAGTTAAGTATTTTTCCATTAAGGGAAATAACAGTGGCTTATAATCAATAGGTTCTCACAGAAGTCCTTTGAGATAAGCAGAGAAGGTACTATGACCTCTACTACATAAATGAGACAAAGGAGGATAAGGAAAATGATATGACAAAACCAGTGAGGGCTGAGATGGATCTGAATCCAGGCTCCTACTCTAGTGTTCGCACTTCTGCTCACTTTTCTACTGCCCAGTGTGAACTCTGCTTTGTAAGATTAGTCAGTTGCAGTTAAGTAAACCCATATCTCTCAAACCTGAGTGATCATCAGAACCACCGAAACAACTTTCTAAAATACAGGCTCCTAGACTCCTGACCAGATTCACTGAGTCAAAATCATGACTGTGTCTCTGTGTGTGGGGCAGTGGAGGGTCTGTAGTATGCATTTTTAGCAAGTCTCCCAAGTGATTTTTAATGTTTGTTTATAGCAAGGGTGGAGAACCTCCCCCAAATCATTTGTTCTGGCCCTGCCAAGACATTAGAGGTGAGTTAATTAAATGTTTAACCAAATATAGCAGGCTAATTTTTAAGTTGATAATTTTGTATTGCCTGAGAATGATGTTATAAATATCCAAATGGCCCTTGGCAGAAAAAGGGTTCCCCACCCATGGTTTACAGCCTGCCTGGCACTGTCTTCTCACCAGTGACTAGAAATGGCACTAAAATCTCATGGCAATTTCAGGCTCATGCCTCATGCCATGCAATGTCCTCTAGTGCTAATACTTTTATTTCCCTCTGCCCACCAAGATTCTACTTATTTTCAAGGACTGGTTCAAATTCTTAAAGATAACCATTCTCCCCTCAAGAGGGTCTCCCTCTTCCATACGTGAGTATCCCTTGGGCTATGGAGTGGTGGGATGACCTTGAGGGGCTGTTGTGTGTCAGGCTTTTCCACATGTCACCTGTGAGCTCTCACAGCAGGATGCATAGTATGATTATTATTCCAATTTTAAAGATGGGGTAAGTAAAGAAATTTGGTGAGACCAACACAGCCAGTAAAGTGTAGAATCTCATCTGGCTTTAAGTTCCTACCTTTTCATTCATTCTGCTGAGTGTTTCATGTTTCAGTCTGGTTCTTGTCTCACCAGCAAGATTTCTTTTGTACTATAATAGATAAATTTTTCTTATATTAAAAAAGAAAATCTTCCCTGGCCAGGTAGCTCAGTTGATTAGAACATCATACTGATGTGTCAAAATTGCAGGTTCCAACCCAGTCAGGGCATGTACAAGAATCCAAGAATCAACCAATGAATACATCAATACGTGAAACAACAAATTGAGATCTCTCTCTCTCTCTCTCTCTCTCTCTCTCTCTCTCTGAAAAATCAATCAATACAAATTAATTAATTAATAATAAAAATAAATAAATAGGTCTATGATTATTTAAAAAGTCCTTTTACCTCCTACAGTAAAGTCCACATGGTAAAATAAACTAGCTTTGTTCTTGATCAACTTTTTAAAATCATTTTTTTTCAATTACAGTTGACATACATTATATTAGTTTCAGGTGTACACCTCAGTGATTAGACAATACATAATTTACTAAATGATCATCTTGATAAATCTTGCACCCATCTGACATCATACATAGTTATTACAATATTATTGACTATATTCCCTATGCTATAGTTTATATCCCCATGACTATTTTGTAACAACCAATTTGTACTTCTTAATCACTTCACCTTTTTCACCCTTCCCCCCAAACCCCATTCTAGCTGGAAAGCACCAAAATGTTCTCTATATCTATGACTCTGTTTCTGTTCTGCTTATTTGTTTATTTTTATTTTTAGATTGAATTGTTGATAGATATGTATTTATTACCATTTTATTGTTCCTATACTTGATCGTTTTTTCTCCTTCTTCTTAAAGAAGACTCTTCAAGATTTCATAAAATACTGGTTTGGTGTTGATGAACTCCTTTAGCTTTTTCTTGTCTTGGAAGCTCTTTATCTGTCCTTCAATTCTAAATGATAGGTTTTCTGGGTACAGTATTCTTGGTTGTAGCTCCTTGCTTTTCATCACTTTGATTTTTTGTTAATCCCTTCTGGCCTGCAAAGTTTCTCTTAAGAAATCAACTGACAATCATATGTGAGCTCCCTTGCAGGTAACTAACTGGTTTTTGTTTTTTTTCCTTGATGCTTTTAAGGTTTTCTCTTTGTCTTTAACCTTTTGCATTTCAATTATGATGTGTCTTGGTGTAGGCCTCTTTGGGTTCTTTGTGTTTGGGACTCTCTGCACTTCCTGGACTTGTGTGTCTATTTCTTTCACCAAGTTAGGGGAGTTTTCTGTATTATTTTTTCAAAAATGTTTTCAAATCCTTGCTCTCTCTCTTCTCCTTCTGCAACCCCCACGATGCAAATGTTCTTTTTTTATTGTCTAGAGTTTTACATATGTCTCCTTTTTCCCCAATTGACGCCCCCCCCCCCAGCTATTCCCACCCCCGATCTGGTCATGTCTCAGAATCCTAGTTTACTCATCTATAAAATTAAATTTATAAAATCTATTTCACTGCACGGAGAGTAAATATTAAACAAGATTTAGGAGATTACTGAATGCGACATAATTTTAGATCTGAGGACAAATGGGCTTGCTGACGCATCACCACAAAAACTAAAGGACAGATTAATCCAGTCTCAAGCAGAGTGGTTCATTTGCAGTCCTCCACAGAGAGAATGAGAGCAGCTCAGAACCGACTCTGTGGTCAGGCTGGTTGACCAGAGCGATGAGGAAGGGGCCAGCTAAGCATGTCCATCTTCTTGTAAACTCACCAGCCAAGGAGGAGACCTGTGTCTCTCTGGAGGAGTGAGTGAGGGCCATAAGGAGCACCAGGGGCCAGGGTGTTACTCTAAGCAGTGGTTCTCAACCTGTGGGTCGCGACCCCTTTGGCGGTTGAACGACCCTTTCACAGGGGTCGCCTAAGACCATCCTGCATATCAGATATTTACATTATGATTCATAACAGTAGCAACATTACAGTTATGAAGTAGCAACGAAAATAATTTTATGGTTGGGGGTCACAACATGAGGAACTGTATTTAAAGGGCCAGAAGGTTGAGAACCACTGTCTAAGGCAGTGATGGCGAACCTATGACACGCTTGTCAGAGGTGACACGCGAACTCATTTTTTTGGTTGATTTTTCTTTGTTAAATGGCATTTAAATATATAAAATAAATATCAAAAATATAAATCTTTGTTTTACTATGGTTGCAAATATCAAAAAATTTCTATATGTGACACGGCACCAGAGTTAAGTTAGGGTTTTTCAAAATGCTGACACGCCGAGCTCAAAAGGTTCGCCATCACTGGAGGTCAACCAAAAAAGTGTGAAGATCAACAATCACAAGCATTGGATGAAGATGGGTGTCAAACTCAAAAACAACTTACAGAAAGATTAAACGTTGCTCAGCAAACAATTTCCGATCATTTACAAGCAATTGGAAAAAATTTAAAGGAAGGAAAATGGGTGCTACAGCAACTAAACAAAAGACAAATGGAAAACCAAAAAGTCATCAGTGAAATGTTGCTTCAATGGCACAAAAGAAAGTCTTTTTTTGCATTGAATTGTGACTGGCGATGAAAAGTGGATTTATTTTGAGAATCCCAAATGCACAAAATCATGAGTTGATCCAGGTCAACCATCAACATCAACTGCAAGGCCAAATCACTTTGGAAAGAAGACAATGCTCTGCGTTTGGTGGGATCAGGAAGGTGTGGTGTATTATGAGCTTCTAAAACCAGGTGAAATTGTTAATACTGATTGCTACCAACAACAAATAATCAATTTGAACCATGCTTTGGTAGTAAAAGGACCAGAATGGGCCAGAAGACACGGCAAGGTAATTTGCTTCATGATAATGCACCATCACACACTTCAAAACCAGTAAAAGACACGTTAAAAGATCTTGCCTGGGAAGTATTAACCCACCCATTGTATTCACCAGAAGATGCTCCTTGAGATTACCACTTGTTCTGATCGATGGCACATGCACTTTCTGAGCAGCACTTCAAAACGTACGAAGAAATGGAAAATTGGATCTCTGAATGGTTTGCCTCAAAACAAGAAAAGTTCTATACCAGGGGTCCTCAAACTTTTTAAACAGGGGGCCAGTTCACTGTCCCTCAGACCGTTGGAGGGCCGGACTATAGTTTAAAAAAAACCTATGAACAAATTCCTATGCACACTGCACATATCTTATTTTGAAGTAAAAAAACAAAACGGGAACAAATACAATATTTGTATTTGCATGTGGCCCGTGGGCCGTAGTTTGAGGACCCCTGTTCTATTGAGACGGTATCCACAAATTACCTGAAAGATGGGGGAAATGTGTAGCTAGCAATGGACATTATTTTGAATAAAGCACTTTTGATGTTTCTATTGAAATTATCGTGTTTTCATGATTACAAAATCTGCATTATTAACCGCTACATTGGTATCTGTTCTGATTGGTGTTTTGGTTTCTTAGGATATACTGGTAGTCCTAGAGGTGGGTGCTCCTGTATTGGGTGCATATATGTTTACCATTTTTAACTTTTTGAGGAAACTCCATAGTGTCTTCCACAGCGGTTGCACCAGTCTGTATTCCCACCAGCAGTGCATGAGGGTTGCTTTTCCTCCACATCCTCTCCAGCACTTGTATCTGGTGATTTGTTGATGATACCCATTCTTACAGGTGTGAGATGATATCTCGTTGTTTTGATTTGCATCTCTTGGATGACTAGTGACTTTGAGCATGTTTTCATATGACTCTGGGCTGTCTGTATGTCCTCTTTCAAAAAGTGTCTATTTAAATCCTTTGTCCACTTTTTGATTGGATTGTTTATCTTCCTTTTGTTAAGTTGTATGAGTTTTCTGTAAATTTTGGAGATTAAACCCTTATCTGAAATATCATTGGCAAATATGTTCTCCCATGCAGTGGGTTTTCTTGTTGTTTTGTTGATGGTTTCTTTTGCTGTGCAGAAGCTTTTTTATTTTGATGTAGTCCCATTTGTTTATTTTCTCCTTAGTCTCTATTGCCCTAGGTGCTGTGTCTGTAAAGATGTTGCCATAACATATTTCTGCTATTTTGCTGCCTACAGAGTCTTGTAGGATTTTTATGGCTTCCCATCTTACATTTAAGTCCTTTAGCCATTTTGAGTTCGTTTTTGTGTATGGTGTAAGTTGGTGATCTAGTTTCATTTTGTTGCATGTATCTGACCAAATTTCCCAGCACCATTTATTGAAGAGACTGTCTTGACTCCACTATATGCACTTGCCTCCTTTGTCAAATATTAATTGAGCATAATGGCTTGGGTCGATTTATGGATTCTCTATTGTGTTCCATTGGTCTAAATGTCTGTTGTTGTACCAGTACTAGGCAGTTTTGAGAACCGTGGCTTGGTAATATAGCTTGATATCTGGTATTGTGATCCCTCCAACTTTGTTCTTCTTTCTCAGGGTTCCTATGGCTATTCAGGGTCTTTTTTTTATTACAGATGAATTTTTGGAGAGTTTGTTCTAGATCTTTGAAATATGTCATTGGTATTTTAACGGGATTGCATTGAATATGTAGATTGCTTTGGGTAGTATGGACATTTTAATGATGTTGATTCTACCAATCCATGAACATGGTATGTTCTTCCATTTGTTTATATCTTTCTCTACTTCTTTTTTCAATGTCCTATAGTTTTCTGAGTACAGGTCTTTTACCTCCTTTGTTAAGTTTATTCCTAAGTATCTTAATTTTTTGGTGCAATGGTAAATGGGATTTGGTTTTTTTTTTTTGTTTGTTTCCCTTTCTATGAGTTCATTATTGGTGTATAAAAAGGCCATAGATTTCTGGGTGTCAACTTTGCATCCTGATACATTTCCAAGTTCATTTATTAGGTCTAGTAGTTTTTTGATGGAGTCTTTGGGGTTTTTCTATGTGTAGTATCATGTCATCTGTGAATAAGGACAGTTTTACTTCTTCTTTTCAAATTTGGATGCCTTTTATTTCTTCTTGTCTGATTGCTATGGCTAGCACTTCCAGTATTATATCAAACAGGAGTGGTGAAAGTGGGCATCCTGTCTTGTTCCTGTTCTCAGGGGAAATGAGTTTAGTTTTTGCCCATTGAGTATGATGTTGGCTGTAGGTTTGTCATATAAGGCTTTTATTATGTTGAGGTATGATCCCTCTATTCCCACTTTGCTGAGAGTTTTTATCAATTAAGAGTGTTGGATTTTGTGAAATGCTTTTTCTGCATCAAGTGATATGATTATGTGATTTTTGTCTCTCAATTTGTTTATGTGATGTATCAGATTTATTGATTTACAATATTGTACCATCCTTGCATCCTCAGAATAAATCCCACTTGGCCATGGTGTATGATCTCTCTAATGTAATGCTGAATCTGATTGCTAGAATTTTGTTGAGGATTTTAGCATCTATGTTCATCAAGGATATTGGCCTGTAGTTCTCTTTTTCTTGTGGTGTTTTTATCTGGTTTGGGATTAGGGTAATGCTGGCTTCATAGAAAGAGGTTGGAAGTGTGCCTTCCACTTGAATTTTTTTGAATAGTCTGAGGAGGCTAAGTTTTAGTTCTTCTTTGAATGCTTGGTAGAACTCCCCTATAAAGCCATCCAGACCAGGACTTTTGTTTGCTAGAAGATTTTTGATCGCTGCTTCAATTTCTTCAATAGTTATTTGCCTATTCAGGTTTTTTTTATTCTTCCTGATTGAGTTTTGGGAGCTTGTATTTTTCTAAGAATATGACAATTTCATCTAAATTGTCCATTGTGTTGGAATAGAGTTGTTCATAGTATTTTTTCATAATCATTTGTGTTTCTGTGGGACCGGTTGTTACTTCACCTCTTTCATTTCTGATTTTTTTTATTTGGGTCCTCTCTCTTTGCTTCTTGGTGATCCTGGCTAGAGGTTCATTAATCTTGTTTATCCTTTCAAAGAACCAGCTCTTGTTGATCTTTTTTTTTTGTCTCTATGTCGTTTATCTCTGCTCTGATCTTTATTATTTCCTTCCTTCAGCTTACACTAGGCTTTTCTTGTTGCTCTCTTTCTAACATTTTGAGTTGTAGGGTTAGATAATTAATCACCATTTTTACTTGTTTTTTGAGGTAGGCCTGTAGAGCTATGAACTTCCCTCTCAAGACTGCTTTCACTGTGTCCCATAGATTTTGGATTGTTGTGTTTTCATTGTCCTTTTTTGCCATGATGCTTTTTTGATCTCTTTGGTAATCTAATCATTGTTTAACAGCATGCTATTAAGCCTCCAGGTGTTTGATTTTTTTAATTGTTTTTATTGTAGTTGATTTCTACTTTTATGCAATTGTGATCTGAGAAGATGCTTGATATGATTTCTATATTCTTGAATTTGAAGAGACTTTGCCTGTGTCCCAATATGTGATCTATCTTTGAAAATGACCTGTCTGTACTTGAGAAGAATGTATATTCTGTGACTTTGAGGTGAAATGTTCTGAAGATGTCAATTAAGTCCATCTGATCTGGTGAGTCATTTAGGACTGATGTTTCTTTGCTATTTTTTGTTTAGAGGATTTGTCCAGTGGTGTTAGTGGGGTATTAAAATCCCCTACTATGACTGTACTGCTGCTAATCTCTCCCTTGATATCCTCCAGAAGTTTTTTTATGTATTTGGGTACTACTGTATTGGGTGTATATATGTTTACCAGAGTTATATCTTCTTATTGAATTGCTGTCTTTAGTATTATGAAGTGGCCTTCTTTATTTCTTGTTTTGGCCTTCACTATGAGGTCTAATTTGTCAGATATAAGTATTGCTACCCCAGGTTTTTTCATTTCCTTTCACCTGAAAAACCTTTTTCCATCCCTTCACCATCAGTCTGTGAGAAGCCTTTGTTCTGAGGTGGGTCTCCTGTAGACAGCAGATGTATGGGTCATGTTTTCTTATCCACTCAGCTACCCTATATCTTTTTATTGGAGCACTTAATACATTTACATTTAAAGTTATGATTGATAGGTACTTGTTGGTCGCCATTTTTATTCTTTATGCCTGTGTTCCTTCTTCCTTTCCTATTTCTTCTTTTTATAGCAGACTCTTTAGCATGTCTTGCATTACTGGTTTGGTGGTAATAAACTCCCTTAGTCCTTTTTTGTCTGTGAAGCTCCTGATTTCACCCCAAACTTTGATTGATAGCCTTGCTGGGTACAGTATTCTTAGATACAGACCCTTACTTTTCATGACTTTCTGTAGTTCATTCCATTCCCTTCTGGCCTGATGTGTTTCTGTTGAGAAATCAATCAATAGTCTGATGGGAGATCCCTTGCAGGCAACTTTCTGTCTCTCTATGACAGCCTTTAAGATTCTTACTTTGTCATTGGTGTTTGCCAATTTAATTATGTTTTAGTGTTGGTTTTTTGGAGTTCATCTTGTTTGGGACTCCGTGAGCTTCTTGGACTTGTGTGATTTTTTTCTTCCTAATATCAGTGGAGTTATCTGTCATTATTTCTTAATAGAGTTTTCTATTCCTTGCTCAGTTTCCTCTCCATCTGGCATGCCTATTATGCGGATGTTGCTTCATTTTGTGTTGTCCCAAATTTCCCTTAGGCTCCTCTCCCACCCCCCGTTTTTTAAGTGTTTTTTTTTTCTGCTTGTGTATTTTTTCCTACCTTGTCTTCTATCTCACTGATGCTGTCCTCCACTTCTAGTCTACTGTTGATGCTTTCTATTGAGTTCTTTATTGCAGCGATGTCATTTTTTATTTCTTCTTGGTTCTTCTTCATATTCTCTTCATTCTTACTAATATTGTTGAATTTGTCTTCCATCCTTTTCAGTGACCTTATGACCATTGCTCTTAATCCTTTCCTTGACATATTGCTTGCTTCCATTTCATTTACTTACTTTTCGGTGCTTCCACCTTTTCTTTCATATGCAGACTGTTCTTTTTTCTCCCCATGATCCCTCCCCCAGGGTGTCTGGTTATGTAGCTCTCTCCTGTGTTGACTTGAAGTCACAAAATACAACATGACAAGACACAGCACACAGGGCACCAAACACAAATGTATTCATGATACTAATAACCCTAAAGAAAGGTGACTACCAGAGAAAAGAGAATTAGGGGATAGAAAAGAGTGCAAAAATGATATTGAGAAAAGGATAAAATGTAAGAGAGAAAGGAAAAGGAAGAAAAAGAAGGGGGGAAAAGATGTATATGGGTAGAAAACTCCTAAAAAAAAACAACTAATCCAAAAATGCAAACAACAAACAACCAAAGAACAAACACCCAGTGGAATTTGAGTAGGCAGAGCTTATTTCCAGAAGGTAAGGTCAAGGAATTGAATGAATGGTGAAATAGCCACAATTCACTATAGAGGAGGCAGAAAGAGAATGAGTGTATTAGAAGAAAAGTAAAAAACAAAATACACACACACACACAATATATATATATATGAAATACTTATATAAAATAATATATATATAATTTCCCCTATCTTTAATCTATCTATCTATGTATTCGTCTATTATTGGAAAATGAGAATAGAGAGTGGATAGGCCTGAGTTGGTGATTGGAATTAATTAAGCTATTAGTAGAAGAAGCAAACAAGCTAGGAGAGGAAAAACAGAAGCAAAAAAAGGAAAAGAAAAAACTAACAAACAGTCAAATAAACAACAACAGCAAGACAAAGAAAGAAAAAAAGGAAAACAAATTTTGGATAGTGAAGAAAGAGAAGAGAGAAGTGGGCATGGACTTGGAGCAGGGGAGAGGAAATTAGATATATGAATAAGATCAATTTTTAATAGGGAGTAAAAAGAAAGGATAGAGAAAAACTTAAGCAGGAACAGGATAAAAGAAACAGGATGAAAAGGGGGAAAAGTGAAGAATAGAGTGTTTGGCATAAAGGAAAATTTGAGATAGAGTAAAATAATGCTAAAAGAAAAAGAAAAATAGAATGTAGAACACTAATCCTAAAATAAAATAAAATAAAATAAGGAAAAAATAAAATAAAATAAAGCTTTTAAAAAGGTAAAATAATAGTAGTAGTAGTAGTAATAATTAAAAATAAATATATAATTAAAAAAGTAAAATGAAGTGAAAAAAATTTAGTTTCGTAAGTAAAAGTTAAAGAATAAAAAAAATAAAGTAGTGAAGGTCATTCATTTCCTCTACTCTTCTGCTTGGCACGTCTGTTTCCCGTCAGGTAGTCAGCAAAGTATTGAAGTTCCCTTCAATCCACTGCTCCTCTGTTTCATAAGCCAAACCCTGTTTTCAAGCAGGCGGGATCACTCTGCTCACTTTGTTTCTCAGCCTGCCTTCAGTTGTACTTACACCAGAGTTAATTTCTGACATAGCCAATGGGTGGCAGTGTTTCTGTATTAATATCCGGGAGTAAATGGCCCCTCTACTCAGTGTTTAGGTTCTTCTTTCCCTGCCACACTTAGTACTGGGTTGGAGGGACAGACTGCCCCAGAGCTGTTTTCCTGTTTCTCTCCTTGTTCTGATCCCCAGTTTCCAGAAAAACAACTTTCCCTTGCAGTCTCAGTGAGTGTTTTTAATTCAAAGATCCTATGTAAAAAGCAAGGAGGTAAAAAGAAAAAAGTAACCGTGCTGAGTCATGTCTTTTTCCCCTGGCACTGTGCAGCCGCTATAAAACTTCAGGCTGTCTTTCTGGGCCCAGCCCAGCTGTGGGCTAATATCCAGAGTCCCCTTCTGCCAGCAGCCCTGTGGACCCCCTTCCACATTTGAGGGCTACAATGACCCCAATGGCCGTGGATTTTGTGGGGTGCAGTCTCCCTCTGAGACTTTAGCCCACATTGTGCATGTTTCTCCCCCCAGCCTGAATCCCAGATCTCACTTTTCTCTAGGCCAGTGGTTCTCAACCTTCTGGCCCTTTAAATACAGTTCCTCATGTTGTGACCCAACCATAAAATTATTTTCATTGCTACTTCATAACTGTAATGCTGCTACTGTTATGAATCGTAATGTAAATATCTGATATGCAGGATGGTCTTAGGCAACCCCTGTGAAAGGGTCGTTCGACCGCCAAAGGGGTCGCGACCCACAGGTTGAGAACCACTGCTCTAGGCACTATCTGACCTTTCAGTCCAAGGATTGCCTCATCATCTGTGTTTAATTCGCCAATTCCGGGTGGGTGCTGTTTGATTCAGCTGTTCCTTCTATCTGCTCTGTGAGAAGGCACAGGGTCCGTCCGTGTATTCAGCATCCCTTGGTCTCCCCCTGGACAGACTTTTTAGGTGCCCACAGTCAGGGAAGCTGGAGTCTCAGTGTTCGTGGGTTCACAGTTGAGGCAGCTGGTCACTGGGCGTTGTGGTTGTAGGGTCCTGGGAGGTATCCGAGGTCTCCCCGGTTGAAGGTAAGGCTGGGCTTCTGATTGCAGCCAGTCTCCCCTTCAAGATGGCGTGGTCTCTTTGGAAGATTAGGCCGCTCAGGGAGAGATTTCAGCAGTAGTAGAGGCTGCCCAGCCAGGGGAGCCTGGTCCACCAGTCCCCAACAGCCCTGTGGAATATAGCTGTCCCTCACTCACAAATATAGACACTCCCAGCACGTCCATGCATTTTCTTTTCATTCTCTCAGTCACACTATCTTGCAGCTTGCCATCCCTTTGGCAGCCATCTTCACAAATGTTCTTTTTTCTTAATATTCTTTTAGATTCTCTTCTTTTTGCTATTCTAATTGGGTATTTGTTTGTTTGTTTTGTTTTGTTTTTGCTTCTTATAGTCCAAATCACTGATTTGATTCTTGGCTTCATCTACTCTACTGTTGATTCCCTGTAAATTATTCTTCGTTTCCGTTAATGTATCCTTCATTTCTGACAGATCCTTTTTTATGCTGCTGGGCGTCTCACTAAGTTCATTGAGCATCCTTATAACCAATCTTTTCAACTCTGCATCTACTCGATTGCTTGTCTCCATTTTGTTTAGTTCTTTTTTTTTTTTTTGAGTTTTGTTCTATTCTTTCATTTGGTGCATATTTCCTTGTCTCCTTATTTTGGCAGCTTCCCTGTGTTTGTTCTATTCATTATGTAGAGCTTCCACATCTCCCAGGCTTGGTAGAGTGACCTAATGTAGTGGGTGTCCTGTAGGGTCCAATGGCACAGCCCCCCTGATGACCCAAGCTAGGCACTTGATGTGTGACCCCCATGTGGCTGTATACACCTTCCTCTTGATTTCTGTTGGAAAGTCAATGGGAAGGATTTACCCCCAGGCTGATCAGCTGCAACCACTGACCTTGAACTACCGTGGGGATCAGCTATGCAGAGGCCCATCCCAGGACATACTTTAGTGGGGATCTGGTGCTCACTAAGTCTTCGACTTGAGTATGTTGCTTATAGAGGTGGTTGGGAAATGTTTCAACATTGTCTGAAGCTGTTCACCAGGTTTGCTGGCTCTGGGGCCTTCTGGGAGGTGCAGGCCAAGATCAGTCACTGCCTGTGTTCTCTCTGGAGCTACCCAGCATGAGCTACAGAGCAATCTGCAGATGGCTGCTACTTCTGCTGGGCTTGGAGGTGTCCAAAAAAGTCAAATCTGTGAACCAAGGTGGGCTGTTGCTTGTGCTGAGACTGGAGCCACTTAGCATGAGATATAGGCCACACTGGGACCAGATGCTGCTTGTTTGAGAGATTTTAGGAAAAGCTGAAGCATGAACCAAGACAAGCCATTTGTATGGAAAAGCCATTGAGTGGGCCTGAAAGTTGAGTGGGGTGAGGCCCAAAGGAATCTCTAGGGTGGGGTGAACTGTGTGAGCCAGATTGATGGAGACTCAGATATGGCTCCACCCTGCCAATTCTGTGGGACAATGGTTCCTTCCAGCACTTCTGTCTGAGAGAAAGCTGACCCCTCAGCTCTTGCCCTGATACTAGACAATCAGTTCCTCCTCATATGTCTCTTGTGCCTTTTAGGCTGGAGCTCAGAGAAAGTGAGTCTGAGTAAGTCCATGCATGAACTCTTTAAGAGGAACTTCCTGGGATTCCTTCAATCTCCCTCTGACTCATACCCTCTATTTTTTACAGCCAGAAGTTATGGGGTCTTCTCTTACTGACACTGCAACTCTGGGATGGGGGACCTGGTGTGGGGATGGAATCCCTTGCTCCTTAGGGGGGATATCCACAACCAAAATATCCTGCCAAATTTGTATCCACCACACATGTGTGTAGACCAGCTCATTCTGTGTCTCTGCTCCTCATACCAGTCTGGATGTGGCTTCTTTAATTATCTGGTTGAAGGACTTCCATTCAGCTAGATGTCAGGTAGTTATGAATGATTACTCTGTAGTTTAGTTTTATCCTTAGTGATAAATTTGAGAAAAGAGAGTCCAATTCCATGTCATACTAAGTGACTTGGGATTACAGGTGAATTCATTTTTGGTCACTCAATCATTAGCAAAATGTCCATATCTGAAATTTGTCTAGAGTACAAACTTCTTGAGGGAAATGGCACCTTTTCTTCAAGAGCAAAGCCTTTCCCATAAGATATGTTTATAAGTGTTTGTTGACAGCCTGAATCACTGTCTCAGGACATTAAAGGAATATGATTGCTCCCTCCGAAGTGTTGAGTTTACCTCTGGTGGCCCCAAACCCTGCCGGTCTTACTATAATCCCACCCTTATGTGTTTGACACACCTGTCAGCTTTTTGGAGTTGACCAAGATAATATTTCCCTGTCTCTGGCTTCCTTCCAAGGTATAATTTTATAGCTAAAGAAAACTAACACTGCTTCTGTTATCACAGGTTAGAGTGGGGAAAATGTAGAAAACATAGTTATAATTTAAATATTAATTTTTTTCATTTAAGATGAAAATGTTCCCTTTTGACCATTTTCTAAAATTACAGAGCTAGAGGAAATTTTTTTAAATGTCCAAGCTATATTCCTTTATTTTTCTTAGAAACTTCAAGTTTTCATTGACTTAACTTATTCAACAAATATTTATTCAGTACCTGTTATGCTAAACACTGTCCCAGCAACTGGGGATTCAGTGGTATACAAAACAGACAAGATCAATGCCCTTATTGGGCTTCCATTTGAGTGTGGAGACAGATAATACTAAAAAAATACATAATATGTGTTATAAATAACACATTATGAAGAAAAACAAACAGTGAGGAGAAGCTGGAGAATGAAAGTGAGAGCTATTTTGGATCTGATGGTCAGAGAGGCGGCATTAGAGTGGAGACTTTCAGAGATCTGGGACAAAGAGAGGAGGGAATAGGGTGTGGATGAGTCCTAATGCAGCAGCACATGGGTGTGTTTGAGGAAAGCTAAGGATGCTGGTGGTGCTTAGAGTACAGTGACTAAGCAGAAGAGTGGTAGGAAAAGGGGTTGACAGATAGTCAAGTCCTCTCTAGCCTATGGCCTGGGAAGGAGCTCCAATATATTCTTGGCTATGATTTCCTATGAACAGTTATCTGGTGTATGATGAAAAAGTTGAAAATAAAAGACAATAGAGGCCAAGAATAGAAGCAGAGAGACTTTACTGAGTCCTCCTTAAAGTATCAAATTTAGTTCATGTCTCAGTTATAAAAATAACTACTTAGTTGCTAGTCATATAAGGGCCTTTTGCTTAATTCAAAGGAGAGAGAAAATAACCTCTGGCCCTCAGCTTTTATTCACAAATGGGAGCAATTAGCTAGATTAATCCATCCATTCAAAACATTTATTTAATAATATTTTAGATATTGTCCTATGCTATACACTGATGAAAAAGACCCTAAGTTTTACCCTCAAGGACTTATGGAAAGTGCAGTAGTGGAAGAATATACAAGATGTAGAGGTAGATAAGAGGATGGAGTGATGAAGTTGGCCTAACTTCATAGAAGAGATTACCCTAAATTGGACCTTAAAGGAGAGAAATTATATTCTAAGGAGAAGGAGGAGCAAGCACATGTAAACAGAGAAGCATGAAGCAGCATGGATAATTATTTGATATTGCTGGAACTTTGGGCCAAGAAGGAGAATAGGCGAAGAAAGGCCGGCAAGGTGAGCACAGACCAGATAATGAACTTGTGGACCTCATCCATGACTTCTGGTGCTATCTCAGATAGTCTGTAAATACTTTTCTAGTTCTAGGACTTTATGATTACATGAATCCATTTTCCTTTCTCTATTAGTGGTTGGAATAAGCATCACAAGTTCCTGTTTATTTTTATATCTATGTTTTCTAAGTTACCTGGCTCTACAACTTTAAAGAATAACCATTAGAACAGTGGTTCTCAACCTTCCTAATGCCGCGACCCTTTAATACAGTTCCTCATGTTGTGCTGACCCCCAACCATAAAATTATTTTCGTTGCTACTTCATAACTGGAATTTTGTTACTGTTTTGAATCATAATGTAAATATCTGATATGCAGGATGTATTTTCATTGTTACAAATTGAACATAATTAAAACATAGTGATTAATCACAAAAACAATATGTAATTATATATGTGTTTTCCAATGGTCAGGCGACCCCTGTGAAAGGGTCGTTCAACCCCCAAAGGAGTTGCGACGCACAGGTTGAGAACCACTGCATTAGAGCCTCTTTTCTTGCATGGATGTTGCAAGAAACCTGAAGTCTTCTGTGCCTTTTAAAGATGACTTTGTTAAATTAGCAGACCTACAGAAGATCCTGTGAATTCCTTTTCCAGCCTTGCTTCATGGGGATTCTTCACTCCAAGTATCACTTGGCTTTGTAAGTTTCAAGTTAAAGTGTGTGTCTGATGTGCATGTGGTGTATTACAGAGATTTGGAAGTTATAAATTCCATAATAAAATTCATATCACTTCTTGATCAATTCTTCATAGGGCTGTTGGGCAATAGTTACTTTAAATTACAGCGGTTCTCAACCTGTGGGTCGCAACCCCTTTGGAGGTTGAATGACCCTTTCACAGGGGTCGCCTAAGACCATCGGAAAACACATATATAATTACATATTGTTTTTGTGATTAACCACTATGTCTTAATTATGTTAAATTTGTAACAATGAAATTGGGGGTCACCACAACATGAGGAAGTGTATTAAAGGGTTGCAGCATTAGGAAGGTTGAGAACCACTGCTTTAAAAGGATTCCCTTGAAACGTGACCTGAAATGAAATTGTACTTATTCACTCATAAGCATTTACTGATGACCTACTTTATGCAATACTAGGGGCCCAGTGCACTAATTCGTGCACCTTGAAAGGAATTGTGGGCCATAAGGCTGCGGTGGGCATAGGGGTGGTCTCGGCCCATCCTCTGCGCCCCCACCCAGCCCCTCCAGCCATGGCCCCAGGTCCCCTGTCTACCTGCAGTCATGCTCCCGCCACCACTGCTCTCATGCACTGAAGGCGCCAGCCCCGCTTGCCTCCACTGACAGTGCGGAGCAATTGGGGCCGGCGCCAGCAGTGGGTGCAAGTGGCAGCTGCTGCCCCAATCCCTCCTCAGGAGCAGGGGGAGGTGGAGAAGTCCTCAGGGGCAATTGGGGCTGGCAGTTGCCACTCGCACCCGCTGATGGTGCCGAGTGATAAGGAACGGTGCTGGGTGCCGGCAGTGGGTTCAAGCGGTGGCTCCAGCGCCAGCTGCAGGTGCGAGTGGGGCCAGCAGAGGCAGTGGGTGTGAGCAACAGCTCCGGCACTGGCAGCGGGTGCAAGCGGAGCCTTCGCTGACAGCAGGTCTGAGCGGCAGGTGCCAGCCCTGATCACCCCTCAGGAGCAGGGCGAATTGGAGAAGCCCTGAGGGGTGATCAGGGCTGGTGCCAGGTGCCAGCAGTGGGTGCAAGCAGTGGCTCCAATGCTGGCAGCGGGTGTGAGTGCCCAGAAGAATTGTGGTGCAAGGGAGCAAAGAATTTTCAGTAACCACTAGAGGCTCACCCTGATGACAGCGACTGGTGCCCCACTTTGGGCTGGTACCCCTGCTCACCTGCTCCACCATCCCGCTGCGGCTGATGCCTGCCATGTTCCACACTCTGCCACCTGCTGCCGATGCCCATTATGTTCTGCGCGCACCCCCTGGTGGTCAGCACACATTATAGCGACTGGTTGTTTGATTGTTCTGCTGTTCGGTCTATTTGCATATTAGGGTTTTATATATAGAGATTACCTATCAGGTTCTGGGAACACAGAAATAAATATGATAAAATCCTTTCAAGCAACTTATAAGAATGTATGACTTCTTATAATTCTGATAAGAAATCTTATCATTTTCTGACTTTAGTATACTTACAGAATGGTTTTAGGTCAATGGTTAAAAGGTCTTAAAAATTTTCATTAAAAAAAGTTGAGCCCTAGCTGGTTTGGCTCAGTGGATAGAGCATTGGCCTGCGGACTGAAAGGTCCCGGGTTCAATTCCAGTCAAGGGCACATGCCTGGGTTGTGGGCTCAATCCCCAGTGTGGGGCGTGCAGGAAGCAGCCAATCAATGATTCTCTGTCATCACTGATGTTTCTGTCTCTCTCTCTCCCTCTCCCTTCTCTCTGAAATCAATAAAAATATATATTAAAAAAGTTGATTTCTTTGATTATGCATAAGCTTAGATTCTAATGAAAAGCTGGATTTATATATCTAACATATTGACTAGAAGCAAGGGGGGGAGGAGTCAGAAGAAAAGTACTAATTCATGGTGTACAACTTGAGAATCTCCACTGAACAGCTGCATTGTAACACTTACCCTTTTGTTCACATGGAATTGCTCTTTGGAATCCTCAGATATCTGTGATCACCCGAGGGAGGGCTATTTAAATGTCACCAGGGCAGCAACATGTCACCACATGAAACAACTGCTCTGTGGCATTCTTTATGAAAAGCATTGAATTAAATTATTGCATAACAAATCATCTACATATGAAAGGCTGTGAACTGTTGGAGAACTCAACTGAAAACAATGCTGAATTTGATTCCACTGAAAACTGACTGGCACTTTTAGAAATCTTGCTATGACCCAAGTTCCCTATCTGGAATGTAGGAAATAGTAATACTGTACTTCTGACCTCAAGGGAAATGAGAACTAAATTAGGAAGATTGTTAAGATGGTTATAGAAAAACTCCCACCTATTCCTTAACCCTGTTTCTCTTACCCTTTCTTGGTCAACCTTTCCAAAAGATTAAACTATTTCATACTCTGGTTGAAACCATTGCTCTCCACCATGGAGAGCCCAGCAAAACTGATAACAGCTACATTGACTGAGCACTTACCATGTGCCAGAGACTGTGCTAACCACTTTACATGCATTATTTTATTTCATCCTAATGACATGTAGGGTTAGTAGTATTAACATCCTCATTTTATAATGAAGACATTTAGACTCTAAAATGTGCATGATTTTTGGCACAGGTTCATAGAGCTAGGGAGTATTCCGAAGCAAAGATTAGAACCAGTTCTAGGAGCTCTCAAACCTCTTTATATATATTGGTGTAGAGCAGGGGTGGGGAACCTTTCTTCTGCCAAGGGCCATTTGGATATTTATAACATCATTCGAGGGCCATACAAAATTATCAACTTAAAAATTTGCCTGCTATATTTGGTCAAACATTTAATTAACTCACCCTAATGCCTTGGCGTTAGGGTGAGTTAATTAAATACCATTCCCTCCCCACCCCTGGTGTAGTGAAAACTGTATGTCACATCACATTCCCTATCATCGTTGTACTTGGCTACTGCTTAATCTAGAAGTCATAGATATCTTTATAGTAGGAAAAATATTTCTACACACTAAGTTAAGTATACTAATTCAAAAAGCCTGTGGAGAGACTGTATATGAAAAATTAGGTATGGTTAGACCAAAATAAGATAGATTTTGAAAAATGTACTGAAATACATTTAAATAATAGTGTCATTAGTGGCCTACCCCCTAACCTACCAATGCTTGAATCTCTTTGTGGGAATTGCCAGCTTATGAACCGTACAAAAATGAGTCTCACTCCTTTTAGGTTGGATGTCAATTGTGAATCCCCAAAGGAAAACAATAAACTTTTTTTTCATTAGATTTTAAAACACTTAACTATTTTAAAGAGTAAATCCATTCTCAAAGTGCAAAAAAAAAAATGGCACCACTGGTATGTACTTGAAAGGACAATTTTCCCCATTTAAAAATTTTATTTATTTAATTATAATTATACAACTAACATGTTGATTATAGAGATAACATAAAATCTCTATAAAATCTCTATTATAGAGATATTATAAAAGGCCTGTGGCCCTAATGCCATAACGACCAAAGACGGTGCGGGTGGGCGGGGCCGCCAATTTCATGGGCTGGGCTTCTAGTGTTGATTATAAAAAGCACCCAAAGATAACCACAACATACTTTCTTAAAAAATATATTTTTTATTGATTTCAGAGATGAAGGGAGAGGGAGAGAGAGATAGAAACATCAATGATGAGAGAGAATCATTGATCGGCTGCCTCCTGCACTGGGGATCGAGCCCGCAACCCAGGCATATGCTCTTGACCAGAATCAAACCCACGACCCCTCAGTCCACAGGCCAAGGACACTCTATCCACTGAGCCAAGCTGGCTAGGGCCACTACATACTTTTAAAGTGTACTCATAAAAGTATTTTGAAAATATTTCAAGCAGGCAAGCCAGTGTTTTCAGAAATAAATGTGGTCTTCCAAGAGAATTTTTTAATGGAGACAGCAGATACAGTGGGGCCTTGACTTACGAGTTTAATTCGTTCCGTGACTGAGCTCGTAACTCAAATTACTCGTATGTCAAATCATAAAGTGAATGAGTGAGACACGTGATGCTGGGCTGATGTTGTGGCGTTCACTGTGACTTTCACTCCGCCAACTAGCGGTGGGGTATCTGAAGCTGGCTCGTAACCCAAATTTTAGCTCGAAACTCAAAGCAAAAAATCGGCTGAGACACGGCTCTTATCTCGAAAAACTCGTTAGTCGGGACACTCGTAAGTCAAGGCCCCACTGTATGTGGCTATTATAGGTATTTTTAAATGGTAACATAGCTTTATAGTCACATATATAATGCAGCATTCTAAGATTGCAGCAATATTTGGATCACAGATGGATCATTTCTCTCAAGGAAAATTAAAATAACTATTGTAACATTTTGAGTGCTAAACATGTACCAGGCACACAAATTTTGTATTTAATACTTAAAACAGGCCTAGGAAGCACATTATTATATTCATTTTTCATGTGATACAACTAAATCTTATAGAATATTAGGAATTAAGCCAAGTCTCATGGTCAGGGCTGTCTTCCCTTAAGGTTCATGGACTTAACCATTAAGCATCCTTGATAGGAGAGAAGCACAGCTATTTCTGCTTAGATAGAAAATGAACACGTGAATTAAATTATACATATCACCACTTGAGTATTATTGGAATACTAAATAAGATGACCTATGTGAAAGCATTTAGACAAGCGGTTCTGAACCTGTGGGTCGCGACCCCTTTGGCAGTCGAACGACCCTTTCACAGGGGTCACCTAAGACCATCCTGCATATCAGATATTTACATTACGATTCATAACAGTAGCAACATTACAGTTATGAAGTAGCAACGAAAATAATTTTATGGTTGGGTCACAACATGAGGAACTGTATTTAAAGGGCCAGAAGGTTGAGAACCACTGATTTAGACAAAGTATGTAATTAATTCTCAAAGTTTAAGTACAAAAAAATCACCTGGAGTGCTTTTTCAATGTATGCCATCGAGAACCCACCAGTTAGAAAGTCATATTGGATAGGAACTTGCATTTTTAAGATCCTTTCTAGAGAATTGTGAGGCTGTTGATCTGTGGGATCCACTTCAAAAACCCCATTTTATCACAGCAGATGTTCTAAGTATGGTTTACTTTCCCTAAATGTCTTTGGAAGAAAACCAAAGACTAGTTTAACAATAGGGCTCAATTTATAGGGTATTGTGTCTGGTTTACGTTATTTTATTGAGATACAACAAAATAAAATTTAATTTCACATTTAGCTTCTTACCCTGATGACCTCTTTGTAAAACTTTAGTGTACAAAAGGGGCATTTGAGTTAAAAAAGTTCCCACAAGCCCTGACTGGTTTGGCTCAGTGGATAGAGCATCGGCCTGCAGACTGAAAGGTCCCAGGTTCGATTCCAGTCAAGGGCATGTCCCTTCCTCTCTGTAAAAAAATCAATAAAATATATTTTTAAAAAAAGTTTCCACAAAAGCTCTGACTTGATAAAGCTCTTCAGGATTCTCCCAACATATGGAGCAGCTAAAGTAATACCAGGTGGGGATGCCGGGATTTCCTGTTTATTCATTTTACCTATTTTAAATGATTTTATACTTACTGAGGTTTTCACAGTTGTTTGGAAAGGAAGCTTTTCTATTTAACCCCATTGACATATAGCACTTGTGTTTTCGGAGGAGGGGAATGTGGGAATAAATCTCCTTTTGGTTTGCCATGAGTTAATGAATTATACTCTCTCAGTTTCACTTTTTTGCTGTCGATAAAAGAGACACTGTTAAGACTTCATAGGACTGATGATGAATTTCTGAGGTTTATAAGTTATGTATCAGACAATTCAGGTGGTCGTGTATGCATTTTTGGTTCCCTTTTCCCATTCCTTTTCTGTCCTTTGGACATGTAACATTTGGAAAGTTTAATCCAACCTATAATGGATGGGTAAGAGAAGGGGATTAAAATAAAAAAATTTAAAGTACTTCACATCAAAAGGTTTTGTGAAAAAAAAAGGGATTAAAATACTAGGTTATACCAGGATTTTATATTCATTGTCTTTATTCATTTTTTTCCTCTCTATGTAAAGAATAATCAGGCGGTATCTGTGGACAGAATTGTTGGTGGAAAACAGCAAGCAGAGTGTTTGGGGAAAGCCCTCACCCTTTTTTCTTCTGGAGCAACTGAGGCCTGATGTGTCAGCTATGTGATGGTTGGATGAAGGCTGAAATGAGAGTTCAGTTGCTTCACTGTTAAGCATCAGTAGGAAGTAAGTGGTGTACGTTGCACTAAAAGCACAGTTGTGCCCATGATGCTTTCATAGAGAATGACAAGTGGCCTATGATACTAATGACAAACTTGTTTGATGTGTAGGTTCAGAATCCTTTCAGTTTACTTCTTAAAAAGAGAGAGAAGAAAAAATATATATGATATACCCTATATGCTTTTGATATACAAGGGAGAAAAAAATTAGTAGCAGCAAAACAGATCCAGGGCCTGTAGGAATTACATCTATTGCAGAGACTGGAGTATCAGCACCCACTCTCAGAAGGGAAAATTTTAGGGATAAACTTGACATAGATATAGAAGATCAATATATGGTCATCAATCTGCAAGTATTTATTAGTACATTCAGTGTTCTTATAAGCCACGTTGAACCTTTTTAAAAGATAAAAGTAGAGGTGTTTTTTTAATTTTAGTAATCCAAATATCTTAATCCCTTGAAAACATACAAATTACAAAAATCACATAATATTTATTCATTAACATTGAGTAAAAAATATAAAGCAATTAAGTTAAATAGGGGGTAAGAAGGTGATAAAACACTAAATACCCCTTTCTTTGGTAATCTACATGGGTATTTTCAAGATGTTTTTGTGAACAAGCTGTGTAGGATTTTTTTTTTAATATAAAAACAGTCTTATGACCATGGCTTTGAAGCTGAAACTCTAATTTTCTATTCATCATCAGCTTCTGTTTTTGATATAGCTGGTTTATAAAGATACACATTTTACAAATTCTATTTAGAACTTTTAATTTCTAGATAAAATTAACCTAGTTTCTAAGTTGGGTATCAGCCCTCACCATTGGCATAAGGAGCTTTTGTTATGCAGGCCCTGAGGAATGCCTGGCTGGGGAAAACCAGTTAATAGATTCAAACAGATGGATTTTGATGACATCCCTTTAGCAAATGTTTTCAAATATTCTCAAGTAACACACTTCACTTGAAAACAAATATGGATTTGCTTACTTTAGAGTCAATAGTAATTATTATCATTAGTAGTAATTAAAATATATGTTCTGTTTGTGCATATTAGAGTGCTAAATTCATGTCACATTATACATATAGAACTTTAGCTGCCTTGTACATACAGAGAAAACACACTTTGAATTTAAAACAGTCTTTGACAGAAAATTATTTCAACTGTTGTGAAATATTGCACTTTTTAAAAAATTTTACTCACTCCAGATAGTTAGAGTGATTGCCAGCTGTGGAAAGAGACTTGTGAAATTCCCAAAAGAAATGTAAGAAGATCCTGTTGTTATTTTTTTCTCAGTGGAGATGGTGAAACCAGACCAAAGGGAATAACAGAGTAGAAATCAGACTGGACCAAGGGGGCATTTCTTATGGGTGCCCTTTTGTGAAGTCCAGTGGTCTCTTCATGAGCATGAGGTACATCTTGCCATACTTTCTGCCAAAGCCCATTCTTCCCTGGCATTAATTTAATTGAAGGCCAGAGAATCAAGTTTAGGAAAATGGGAAAGCAGGAGATAGGAGATAGTGCTTTGAAGTTAAGTATATGTATTAATATACTGAGTGCTCTTTTCAGAAAGGCACTTTGCTAGATGTTGTGGGTGTTGCCAAAAAAGCAAGAGTACTCATAAAACTTGCAGTCTAGGGTGTGGACTGACTTTATACAACACATCACACATTTAATTACTTAATTACAGTTATGGAAAGTGCAATGTAGGTGAAGAAATGATGCAATAGGAGTGTAGCAAGGGGACTGACAGCATCTGAAAAGTTAGGGAATGCTTCCTCAAGGAATAGCAAGTTCTAGGATGTAGTATAAATTCCTTAAAAAAAAAAGATTAGGAAAAGCATTTAAGGCAGTGGGAGCAGCCTGTGAAAAATCTCAGAATTAGAAAAGCACTCAAGTCAGAGCCAGGACTGGAAAGCAACTGGTGTGGTTGGATCACAGAGAATGAGCAGGGGACAAAGCTGGTGGGCATCACTCACACAGCACTGCACATCCTAGGGAATACTCTTCACATTGTACTACACTAGAGGCCTGATACATGAAAATTCATGCCCTGGAGAGGGGATCCCTCAGCTCAGTCTGCCCCCTCTCACAGTCCGGGAGTCCTCAGGGACAGGAGGCAACCCGGCGATCAGGGGACGGCGACGCCCCCATCACACCTCTGCTGCTGCCACTGCTGGCAGCGCAAGCCTTGGCCAGCCCTGGTTACCTGAGCCTCAGGCAGCCCTGGGCGGCTGGGGGCTGAGTGGACTGGGGGACTCCGGAGGCAGGCATGCACCTGCTGCCCCAGTGGGGCTGAGGGGACTGGGGTGCCACCATCTTGTGGCTGTGGGCATCGCCATCTTTGAGGGAATGGCAGTCAATTAGCATATTCCCTCCTTATTGGCTGTGGGCACTGCCATCTTTGAGGGTGGGGCAGTCAATTAGCATATTCCCTCCTTATTGGCTGTGGGTGCTGCCATCTTTGCAATGGCATGAGGGTCAATTAGCATATTCCCTCTTTATTAGCTAGGATATTCTGTGGTATGTGCACCAAGGTGGTTCTGGTTGGTGCTACACATCTTCTGGCTGAAAGAAAAAATATTAGGACTTCAAATGTAGTCTCTTATTATGTTACAGTTCTTCCCTGGTTTCTATCTTCATCCCTGTTTCTAAAAAGAAAAAAAAAAGAATGTATTTGTTTTTGTTTTATATCTCATAAGAAAATTACATGACTGCTTGTTCATAATGGCATGGCAATTTTAACTAATTTAATATCTAAAAGGCCTTATATATCTTTCAGAAATTGGAACATTAGTTCAAATTAGTAGAAATGTGAACTATATTACATTATCATTGCATGTATTGATTTAGGTTTTCAATATGGCTGTCTCTTCTTTTCTAACTTCTGGAAGGCCTGGTTTAGAAACTAGGAAATCAATCAACTTTTCTGTACCAAAATAGCAGGCTTTTCAGGTCCTATTCCTGAATAGCTGAATAATGTTTGTGTAGCTTTTACAACACATCTGCCTGAACAACAGCTGTTAGGTCATTCTTAAACTCTAGCACTTGTTTAAATTTCTATGAGTAGATATAAATTTTCAAGTTTTATTTGAAACAAGCATGCCTTTTTAAGATACAAAATATAATTTCTGATTCATTTGTTAGGTAATGAAAATGTGAAATACATTTTCTATTATACTTCTGGTGGTTTAACTTGTCAGCCAAACTATGTGGAGAACAGCATAAACAACAGAGGTTGGCTCCTTCCACATGTAAAGCATGATTTTACCAGTTGCATTATTTTGAAAACTCATGTTACTAAGACTTTGGGCTGTTTAGTTGTACATTGTGCACATTACACAGACATATAAGCCACTCTTGTTGTTTGTCATTATCAGACTTGAAAAGTTATATAGGTGAAGATATTAGATACAATGATGAGTAGTAATATAAAATTAGTAAATCTAGTTGATTTCGAAATGAGATGTTGTAGTTGTTAGGCAGTTGCACACATGCTCATCTAAACACTGTGATTAATGAGTGGTGAATTAATTGTATCTGCCAAACACCTATTTTATTTTGAACTTTCTTTTGTTTACAGGTTATAGAAAATTAAAAATAAGAAGAGATAACTCAGTCTCTTTTTTTATAATTAAATGAAAATATGACCTGATGCATAAAATTCATAGCTTTGATAATACTTAAAAAATAACAAAATTACAAATTAATGCTCTACAAACTGAGTTTGTAAATGCTGAAAGAATAGTGAGAGAAAAAAATTCTATCAGCAAGGATCACTTGTAGAAGGCTTCTGAGAAGAGATGAGTGTTGCTTGGCTGGAGAGAGAGAGAAGTAATGTGAACTGATGCTGTGGTTAGATTCATATAGGAGAACCCTGATTCTTTGCTGCAAACATCTCCCAGTTGTGTGACTTCTACACAGAGTATACTACCAAG
This sequence comes from Myotis brandtii, assembly GCF_000412655.1. Classification (NCBI taxonomy): domain Eukaryota; kingdom Metazoa; phylum Chordata; class Mammalia; order Chiroptera; family Vespertilionidae; genus Myotis; species Myotis brandtii. Next base: position 1,137,285 of record NW_005371082.1, on the reverse strand, counting down.
TGCTATGATTACTAAAGACACAACTATTGTTTTCAACAACTCAATTATTAGGTATAAAGCAGCAATGCAAGCTTGTGTTAGGGGAGGACTGGGAAGGAGGGAAGGATGCTCTGGCAAGGATCAGCAGCAGCATATGCAAAGATATTTAACATGAAGCCACAGCAGATTGTAAGTACAGGTTCTCAGATTACTGATCCCAAATCAGGATGCCTAAAGGACATAAAAATGGATATAATCAATGCAGTTGTTGGCTTCCATTTATTGTGTTCATGTGAATTTTTAATTAATAAATTAAGCATTTATTCATATTACATCATAATGAAAATTTTCACTGGGATAGCAAATTCTTCATTTTAAACGCCCTGCTTTTCTAAAACAACAACAAAAAACAAACAAACAAACAAACAAAAATCCCACTGAATATCTAGGGCAATGCACTTATGATAAGTTTTTAAAAAGTCTTCTCAGCAATAACATTTTATTTTTTATATTTTTATTGACTTTTTGAAGAGAGAGAAAAGGCAAGGGAGCTGAGAAAGAGAAACATTGATGTGAGAACAAAACATCAATTGGCTGCCTCCTGCATGCCCCCTACCGGGATCACGCCAGAAACCTGGGCATGTACCCTGACCTGGAATTGTACCAGCAACATATTGTGCATGGGACAATGCCCACACTGGCCAGGGCAACACTTTATATAATACTTATTTTTACTGGATACTTATACAGTTTTCACTTGCTCATGTTCTCCAGTAATCTAGTGTTTTGAAAATATGCAACAGCAAAGTTAGCCATTTTACTAGGAGATTAAAAGGGAATTACCTGGTTAGGTTCACAATTTCAATTCTGCTAACTAGGATCTATACCAGGGGTCCTCAAGCTACAGCCCGCGGGCCACATGCAAATACAAATATTGTATTTGTTCCCGTTTTGTTTTTTTACTTCAAAATAAGATATGTGCAGTGTGCACAGGAATTTGTTCATAGTTTTTTTTTAAACTATACTCCGGCCCTCCAACGGTCTGAGAGACAGTGAACTGGCCCCCTGTTTAAAAAGTTTGAGGACCCCTGATCTATACATTAGGGAACTCACTACAATTGGCAAGGAAAGGACTAAGAAAAAACTTTCAGTAGAACTCTAATAAGTCTTGCTGAACAAATGGATCACTTCTCATGGAATTTTTAATTATTATAAACTAGTGGCCCGATGCATGAAATTCATGCACATTAAAAGGCAATTAATTAGAGAAAATATTTTAATATTGCTATTTGCCCTTTCTCTATAATAGAAGTGTCAGAGATGAAAGAAAATTAGTAAAATGTATATGAAAATCTTCATCCTGTCAGAGTCTGGGGCACACTGCAGGACCCAGAGTCAAGTCCCCGCCCACCGTGCACTCCTCAAAATTGCATGAGACCAGACCCAGCCGGTCCCACCCCCATTGGGCAAGATCCAGACCCGGTCGGCCCCACCCCCGTCAAGCCCTGCCAGGTGGGGGGTGCAGCCTGAGGTTCCCCAGCCTGGCACCGGGGCAAGGGGCACGGCCTGAGGTCCCCTGGCCCGGGCCAGGGCGGGGGGAATGGCCTGAGGTCCCCTGACAAGCCCTGCGGGCGGGGGGTGTGGCCTGAGGTTCCCCCTCCAAACCTGGCCCAGTGCTATGCAGCCTCAGGTCCCTGCTGATCACTTGTTACAGCTCGTTATAGGAACCCCACCTCCGCTATGGGCGCAGCCATCTTGTGATGGCATGAGGGTTAATTTGCATATTACCTCTTTATTATATAGGACAGTATGGCCCATATCCTGATGGCGATGCAATATTTGCACCCATGGAAGCAAAAGCAAAAGAACTATTTATGGATCGAATATTTTCTATGAAATTTTTACTGTCCCAATCTTTGTTTGTCATTAATACTTTTAAATATGCCGGGTATTCTGGAAAATGTATATCATTTGGACAAACTTTACCTTTGCTACAACATCAAGTAAATTTCCCATAAGATGGTTTTTCATCAGAGAAATTTAGTGATAGGCAAAATTGACATCTAATAGTCATTCCACCACAACTGTGTTCGATAATTGCATCCTCATTTACTCCATTTTCGCTGTGAAGGCAGTTCGTACCAGTATTGGTAGTACTTGTTGATGACTGTTCTTTAGGTTCTGTCATTGCCACCACCTTCTTTCAACTTCAGAGGCATGTTGGTCTTTAGACATTTTCTGTCGATGACACCAGTTTCTTTTGGCTGCAGAGCTATATTGTGTTAGTAGTTGCTCTTTAGACATATTCCTACCTCCCTGCTGTCAGTGTCTGGGATGCAGGTGAATGAGAGTCCTGGCTGTCAGGCTGCTGAGAGCTGGCTGACCAATGGCTGATTCTGGCTGATTCTGTGGGGGATGGGACTCTCTCCTCCCTGCTGTCAGATTCTGGGCCGGCACCCACGCGGACATGGAATCAAGTCCGCCTGCGCTGGGAGACCCAGAGTCAAGTCCCTGCCCACTTTCATGTGCCTCAAAATCCTGCGAGATGCAGACCTGCCTGTGCCCACACAGATGGATGCAGCATCCAGCCTCACGGAGCTGTGGGACCCCCTGTGGAGCCACCCCCGTGGCACACTGGGCTGATGGAACTCTGGGGAAGCAGCGAGGAGCAGCAGGGGGGGACCCGCCCCCTGCAGGGCTGAGGGGACTCCTGTGGCAGAAGCCCATAGTGGCCAGCCTTGCCCCCACTGTGGGTGCTGCCATCTTGTGTTACGGGAACCCCACCTCCATTGTGGGCCCATTCATCTTGTGTTAGGGGATCCCTGCCTCTGCTGTGGGTGCTGCCATCTGTGTTATGGGAACCCCACCTCCATTGTGGGCGCAGCCATCTAGTGTTATGGGATCCCCACCTCTGCTGTGGGAGCCACCATCTTGTTATTGTGTGATGGTCAATTTGCATATTCCCTCTTTATTAGACAGGATTTTGTTGTTACTTTGATCTGAATGAGATGTTCCACAATAAATTTTGCCTCTGAGTCCAATAACAGGTATTTACATACTTACCCAGCAGAGTTTTTTGTTTGTTTGTTTTGATTTGCAGAGGAAAGCTATGTTGCCACATGCCAACTCAAAAAAATTAGTGTAGCCATCTAAACTGACTCATTCTGAACAAGTTCACATAGCAGAAGTATATAACATATAACAGAAAGTATGCATGCCAAAAGCATTGAAACTATTTCTCATATTCTTCTTCTAATGGTGACATCTCTTGACCTTTACCTGCACCCTGAGTCAAGCACAGATGCTGAAGTATAGAATCTTGAAAAATGAGAGGATGGGGAGGGATGGGGGAAAGGACTGAAAAAGAGGGGAGGAGCAGTTGAGGTGTAGTGTAGTTTCTTAAGACAGGAATTTAAGGGGAAAAATGCCCCTGACAAGGGAATCCCAATTTGACAGAATATCTTTCCCAGCTACAAGGAATCTAGAATCCATTATTGCCATTTAGAGAAAAGAAAAAACAGAAAAAGGAACATAGGAATTTCCCCTTAGGGTAAAATAAGTTGTTTCTCTTTAATAAATTCATAAACTTAAATATGGAACCTCAGATACTATAGTCCAAAGCTAAGGAAACCAGAAGGTAAACAGTAAAAAATGTTTGGTTGCTTAAATGTTATTTTAGCTTTTATGTATATTATGTAAAGCAAAACATGGACATTTCATGAAATATGTCAAGCACAACTTTCTAAAGGAAAAGACTAACCATTTCTCTGATAAGAACTGCATTGCATATTCAATAGTGGATAAATCCTGTAAAAAAATTTTCTCATAGCAATGTCATTAAGTGTTTTCCAGTGATTGAAAGAATCATACCATTTTCTTTCCTTTCACATAGAACTTTACAAGATTATCCACATGCAAGAAAAGCATAACATAAATAATATCTTACCTATTAAGTTGCTTTCCATCTATGTTGAGACCAGGGCTTGGTGCCCCCTTAGGCCTCATTTCTCATCATGGCTGCCTGCTCTCTCTAAGCCTGCCACATTTTTTCAAACTGCTGACCCTTTATAATTTAATTTTGTATTCCACAGTCTAAAAGGATACACACACACACACATACACACACATATATATATCAGAGGCCCGATACACAAAATTCAGGCATGGGTAGGGTCCCTAGGCCTGGCCGGCAATCAGGGCCAATCTATGGGGTAAACGGCAGGGCAATCGGGGGTGCCCCCACTGGCAACCGCCTTGGCCAGTCTGGTGCTGCCAGCTCGCTGACCCCGCCCCCCGCCATGGCCACTGGTCGCTTCCCTCTGCAGGAGACAATTGGGGGGCAGTGCCAGCCCGCTGCTGGCC
>NW_005371082.1:1117512-1132908 GCF_000412655.1 Myotis brandtii | reverse complement strand
ACCAGCGGGGCGATTGAGGGGACCCGCTGGCACCCGCCTTGGCTGGCTTGGGGCCTGCAGGCTGGGTGCAGCTCCTGTGTTGAGTGTATGCCCCATGGTGGTCAGTGCACATCATAGTGACCAGTTGTTCCACCAGTCATTCAGCCATTTGGTCTATTTGCAAATTAGTCTTTTATTATATAGGATTTATACTAAATATATATACATTTGTATATATATGCATATATAATTACTAAATTAATAAAGAAATGAGTAATGTCAAGCTAGAAGTGATGAAACATAAATATAATTAAAACGTACATTTTCAAACAACTTCCATTATATGACTTAATATACAAAATGATGGTATGACATATATATCGTCCATCTTTATTTTACAAATAAGGAAACAGAAACTCAGACATGTTTTTTTAAAATATATATTTATTGATTTCAGACAGGAAGGGGGAGGAAAGAGAGATGAAAACATCAATGATGACAGAAAATCATTGATCTGCCTCCTGAACGCCCCACATTGGGGATTGAACCCACAACTCTGGCATGTCCCCTGACTGGGAATTGAACCATGACCTCCTGATTCATGGATCAATGCTCAACCACTGAGCCTCACTGGTCGTGCCTCAGACATGTTAAGTAGGCTGCCCAAGAATATCTATATATATATATAAAACCCTAATATGCAAATAGACCAAATGGCGGAACAACCGAACAACCAGTCACTATGCCGTGCGCTGACCACCAGGGGGCACGCACGAAACATGGCAGGCATAGGCAGCAGGCTGCAGAGCTTGGAACATGGCAGGCATCGGCCATGGTGGCCTGGTGGAGCAGGTGAGTGGGGGCGCCAGACCAAGGTGGGGCGCCAGTCGCTGTCATCAGAGCAAGCATCTGATGGTTACTGAAAATTCTTTGCTCCTGCGCTCTGCAGTCCTGCCTGGCACTCCCACCTGCTGCCGTCGCCGACCCTGCTTGCACCTGCGGACGGCACTAGAGCCACCGCTTGCACCCAATGCCGGCGGCCAGCGCCAGCACCGATTGCTCAGCACTGGCAGTGGGTGCAAGCGGTGGCTCCAGGCCCCGATCGCCCCTGAGGGCTTCTCCACCTCCCCCTGCTCCTGAGGGGCAATTGGGGCCGGCAGCAACCTCTCATACCCACTGCTGGCGACAGCCCCACTTGCACCCACTGCCGGAGCTGGCCCTGCTCACACCCGCAGCTGGCACTAAAGTCACCACTCACACCCACTACCAGTGCCCGACACCAGTCCCGATCGCTTGGCACCATCAGCAGGTGCAAGTGGCACTGTCAGCCCTGATCGCCCCTGAGGGCTTCTCCACCTCTCCCTGCTCCTGAGGGGTGATCAGGGCAGCAGCTGCCACTCGCACCCGCTGACTGCGCTGGCCCCAATCACTCTGTGCTGTCAGTGGATGCGAGTGGGGCCGACACCATCAGCGTGTGGGAGCGGCAGCAGCAGAAGTGGGGCTGCTGGCAGACAAGGGCAGGATGATGGGCTGAGACCCTCCCCTGTGCTCACTGCAACCTCGCAGCCCACAGTTCCTTTCAAGGTGCACGAATTCATGCACTGGGCCCCTAGTAGTTAATAAAGCCACTTGATTGGTATTTGAACCCAGATCATTCCTAAATTTCATATGCTTTCTACTACAGCTGCCTTTAGAAGTTTTATACACAATGAGTAGAAACTGAGAAATTATATGTAGTAAATTAAATTTTATTCAAGTTGAAGTAAGAAAACACTCTGTTTTTTAAAAGTTTGGGATATTAATATCATTTAATGAATGCTCACATTCATTTGGTTTATTATTCTTTATAAATACAAAAGAAGAAGATCCAGCAATGCAAGTTTAATATAACAAGAGATTTGGCAGTACTTTATTAACCTGCCCAGGTAGGATGCCTGAAATGATGTAATGACTACTATTTCTCAGTTCATGCAGATGTATTGAATTACAGCCTAGAGATGTGTAACTTTCCTTCATAAAGAAGAAAGCTGGAGAGTGCAAAGCATTCTGTTGTAATTCAAAGAAATCATTCTTAAAAAATATATTTTAATTTTGCAATTGCATACTGATTTCCTTTCACGTAATCTTATCATTAACTGATTTATACCTGGAAGAACCAACAGCATATGGGAAGGTGTCAGCAACATGCTCCCCCAAGAACTAATTGAGCAAGAGCTGCCAGTTGCCACCTAGACTTGCAATTGAAGAGAACAGAGATGGTGCCACTCACTGTGTTACTGTATTCCTAACTGTACAGACTAGGAATTGAAAGGCCTTTACTAAGCTATATTATTTCTCCATATACATTCTCTTCCTTTCCATGGGGGAGCATAATGTCAGCAGATCATACATAAAGGTTCTAAAAAGAAATCCAAGGTAGATTATTCATAATGCTTGTCATTTACTAGAAGTGTGATGCTATACGGAGGAAAAACACTAAAATTAGGAATAGGCTGATCAAGGCATGTATTGTTTCCTTCTTTAATTTCCCTGTTAGAAGGAAATTCTTTACTCAAAAGAAAATCTTTCTGTCCCATCCATTTCCAGTTTAAAATATTAACACCTCCTTATGGCTGTCTTTTCTTCTATTATTTGCACACTCTGAAAAAAAATTGCACTTTATAAAGAAACTGTGACAAATATCCTGAGTAGGAATAGGAAATCCTAAACACAGGGCAATGGTTTCAGATGGTTGTAAACTACCTGTCAGTGCTTTTTAGGATTGTTGTTCAGTCCATTTGAGAGAAAGGAAGGTTGGATATGACTATTCTCTCTTGATCTCTCCTCTTGGCCTGCTGTTTGCCTCGCTGGCTCAGCCTGTGCTTTGTAAATGTTGGCACTGCACCAGCTTCTCTCTCTGCCTTCTTATATTTGGTCAGGTGTCTCCTTGTAGAGCTTACCCACAACTTTTGTTCTCACTGTGGCCTCTATTGTAAATTTTCAGACTTCCCTTCCTCCAGCTCAGTAGCTTTCTCTAGGCTCCTGATCCAATACCAGAACTCACAACCCTCTAATATCACTTCAAACTCATTAAGAGTTCATAAAACGGGAAAAAAATGAGTGTATCATCCCAGAAGATGTCATGGATGGGCAGGGCTTGAAGTCACCATAATATTAGATTCTTCTATATCAAAAGTGCCTAGATGTTCTGTCAAAATGGTGGCATAAGTAAATGCAGTACTGGCCACTTCCCACACCACATCAAAATTACAACTACAATACAGAACAACCATCATTCAGAACCACCTGAAATCTAGCTGAATGGAAATCCTACAACTGGGGAATTAAAGAAGAAACCATACCAAGAATGGTAGGAGTGGTGGTGACATGGAGCAGAATCATGGAACCGGCTGACCCAAACTCTTGTTCTCACTATGGCCACTACTGTAAATTTTCTGACTTCTCTCCCATGTGTGGTGGTTTAAAATCGGGAGGGATGCCCTAACCGGTTTGGCTCAGTGGATAGAGCGTCGGCCTGCAGACTCAAGGGTCCCGGGTTCGATTCCGGTCAAGAGCATGTACCTTGGTTGCGGGCACATCCCCAGTAGAGGGTCGATGTTTCTCTCTCATCGATGTTTCTAACTCTCTCTCCCTCTCTCTTCCTCTCTGTAAAAAAAATCAATAAAATATATTTTTAAAAAAATTAAAAAAAATCGGGAGGGATATCTTGGCTATAGAGTTTTCCCTGAGGAGCATGGGGTATCTGCTCACACCAGACCCCAACCTAGGGTTCCAATGCTTGGAAGAGAAGTCCCCAAAACTTTAGTGGGGATTGTGGCTGAGTGACATGGAGGCTGCTGGCCCCAGGGAGCTCCTCTTAAAAGGCCCATGCATGGACTTACTTGGACTCACTCCCTCTGAGCTCCAGTGGTGGGGCAGCAGTGTGAAAGGAACCTGGGACATTTGGGAAGGAACTTGCCTGGAATCAGGGCAAAAGCTGGAGGGGCAGCTTTCTCCCAGACAGGAGTGCTGGCAGAGGCCATTGTTCCTTTGCTGAGTTCTCCCTACCCCAGAGCCAACAGGCAGGCACCATATCTGAATCTCCATCAACCTGGCTCACACTTTTCAACCTGCCATGCTGATTCCCTGAAACCCTGCTCCTCCCTACTTGCAGGCTTATCCCACTTCCTTTCCCATACAAATGGTCTCTCTTTTCTCATGTTTCAGACTTTCCTAAAATCTCTCAAACAAGCAGCAGCTGGCCTCAGCCTGCCCCATACCTCTCAATAAGTGGCCCCAAGCCCTGCCTATCAGTAGCTTATGTTGGTTCATAGCTTGGCCTCTCCTGAAACCTTCAAGCCCACCACAAATAGTAGGCATCTGCAGATGCTTTTTAGCTTATGCTGGGTGGCCCCAGGCAGGGCAGAGGCAGTGGTTGACTTTGCACCTATCAGGAGGCTCCAGAGCCAGTGCACCAGTGATCAGCTTTGACCATGCCAGATTACAATCGTAATAACTCCATCAGTGACACACTCAAGGGGCAGACTCAGTGAGCACCAAAGCCCCACTGAAGCAAGTCCTGCTCCATAGGGTTGGCTCCTGAACAGCAGCTCTTCCACTGTAGTTGAAGCCGATCCTCACAACCGATTGGCCTGAGGGTCAATCCCTCCTAGTGATACCAACAGCAACCAAGGCTCAACTACAACAAGACTATGCACACAGCCCACACAGGGACGCTTCAAGAGTGCCCAGCTCAGGTGACTGGGGAGGCTGAACCACTGGGCCTTACAGGACAACTACTACACACCACTCTACCAATTCCAGGAGACATAGCAGATCTACATAATATATAGAAACAAACACAAGGAAACAGCCAAAATGCAGAGACAAAGAAACGTGTCACAAATGAAAAAACAGGAGAAATCTCCAGAAAAAGAACTAAATGAAATGGAAACAGGAAAACTACTAGATACAGAGTTTAAAACAATGATTATAAGGATGCTTAAGGAACTTACTGGAAACTTCAAGGAACTTAGTAAGAACTCAAGGAATTTGGTGAGAATATCAACAACATGAAAAAGGACCAGTCAGAAATGAAGGATACACTAACTGAAATAAAGAATAATTTACAGTAGAGAATGTTGAGAATCAAATCAAGAATATAAGGAAGCAAAAAAAAAAGAAACCCAATCAGAACAGCAAAAAGAAAAAAGAATCCAAAAAGTAAGGATAGGGTAAGGAACCTCTTGGACAACTTTAAGGGTACCAACATTCAATTCATGGTGGTAGTGGAAGGAAAAGAGAGAGAGCAAGAATTTGAAAACATACTTGAAAAAATAATGACATAAAACTTCCCTTACCTGGTGATAGAAATAGGATTACAAGTCTAGGAAACACAGTGTGCCAAATAAGATGAACCCAAAGAGGTCCACACCAAGACATATCATAATTAAAATGCCAAAAGTTAAAGACAAAGAAAGAATCTTAAAAGCAGGATGAGAAAAGCAGTTAGTTAACTACAAGGGAGCTCCCATATGACTGTCAGCTGATTTCTCGACAGAAACTTTGCAGGCCAGGAGGGAATGGTAAAAAATATTCAAAGTGATGAAAAGCAAAGACCTATAACTAAGATTACTCTAAAAGCTAACATTTAGAATTGCAAGTCAAATAAAGAGCTCTCCAAGAAAAGAATACGCTAAAGGAGTTCATCACCACCAAACCAGTATTACGTGAAATGTTAAAGGGGCCTGGATGGTGTGGCTCAGCGGTTGAGCATCCACCCAGGAACAAAGAAGTCACCATTTCAATTCCCGGTCAGGGCACATGTCCTGGTTGTGGGCTCCATCCCCAGTAGGGGCCTGTAGGTGGCAGCCAATTGATGATGATTCTCTCTCATCAATGTTTCTATCTATCTCTCTCCCTTCCTCTATTTCTAAAAATCAATAAAAATATTAAAAAAAAAGAAATGGTAAAGGGTCTTCTTTAAGAAGAAGAATAAAAAAAGATCAAGAGTAGGAACAATAAAATGGCAATAAATACATATCTATCAACAATTGAATCTAAAAATAAAAATAAATGAACAAGCAGAACAGAAACAGACTCATAGATACAGAGAACATTTTGACAGTTGCCAGATGGGAGAGGGGTGAAAAAGGTGAAGGGATTTAGAAGTACAAATTAGTCATAGCCTATGGACACAGTGATCCAGTGCACCAGTGATCAGCTCCGACACGCCAGATTACAACCCTAGTAACTCCATCAGTGACACACTCAAGGGGCAGACTCAGTGAGCACCAAAGCCCCATTGAAGCAAGTTCTGCTCCATAGGGTTGGCTCCTGCACAGCAGCTCTTCCACTGTAGTTGAAGCCAATCCTCACAACCATTGGCCTGAGGGTCAATCCTTCCCGGTGATGCCAACATCAACCAAGATGAAGCCTTGGATGGGGTGGGAAATGGATGGAGGAAAGCAAAGGGGGAAAAATGGGGGACATCTGTAATACTCTCAACAATAAAATAAATTTTTTAAAAAACTGCCCAGATAGAACTTTTATATTAAGAAAATGTATTAAATTTTTGGAATTCAACACTATGCCTAATACACATCCAGTGGTTTCCATTCAATTAATTTGCTTGTCTAAGATCATTTTTTATTTTTATTAATTAATTAATTAATTTAAATCTTTATTGTTGAAAGTATTACATATGTCCCGCTTTTCCCCCCATTGACCCCTTCTAGCTTGCCACCACTCCATGCCCCAGGCCTTCAACACACTATTGTCTGTGTCCATAAGTTATGCATATATGCATACAAGTTCTTTAGTTGATCTCTTCCCTCCCACCCCTGCCTTCCCTCTGAGATTCAACAGTCTAGTCCATGCTTAAGTCTACAGAAAGCTTTGCTTCTTGGAGAATCACAGAATTAAGTACTTGGGCAAAGACCCTGATAAGAGGCAAAGTGACCATCATCAGATCTTTGGTGGTCTTGCACATCCCAAATCTCAGGAAAGGCTCAAAGCACACTTATTATGGGCCACCATCAGGCAATATATGGAAGGAAATGGGTAATCCTACAAAACAAATCATGTTTTGCCAAGATATTTGATTGGGAATTAGAAAATAAATAAATAGAAGGATCATTGATAGGATCTGAGATGAACTCCTTCAAGAAATACAGACATGTATGTTGACAGATACTGTTATCAACATTTAAAAAATAAACTCTATTCTTGAGTCTATTCCTGGTATGTCATCTTTGATATAGTCTCCTCAATTTTCTCTACACATTGTGTATTACTTATAGATTCAAGAAGGTTTTAGTTAGGAAAATCAAAGGAAGAAATAAACAACAGCTAAAATTGGGAAGTGGGCTCATTCTAAAGTCACAGTTGTGATTGTTGTATGAGGAGATGACCATGATTTTATTGTTCTTCCTCTGAAGACTCTCAGTAGGGTGGGTTTTGCCAGGTCTCCTAAAGCAAATGGCACTATAAAACTCCATTTGGCATTGGACTATTGTCCATTCGAATATAGTCTGTGTTGAGGACCAAGAAATCCAATGATGGAATGAAATGATGTAAATCTGCCCAGAAACTTTTGTAAAGAATGATCTCTTTTGTAAAACTGACTAATAAAGAAGTACCACAGTTGCTCTTTTACCAGTAATTGTTTAAAATATTTTATTGTAAATGAAAAATATGTGGTAGTTTGCAAGCGAGAAGATTACAATTTTTGTGCCCTCTTCAAGGACAGAAGGATTAACATAAAATCTGAATTCCTAATTCATATCCCAGGCTTTAATAAATATGGGGTCTATCTCTAAGGCACAGATGGAGAGAATATATGTCAACCTTTAAAATGGATCAGCAGCTCTCTCCATATTGCTTGTCCCCCACATGGGTGATAAGACCTGCCTACCTATTTTCATAGAAACCTGTGATGTAGTGTTTTATAAAACTTACTAGAGGGTATTATAATTGTTACTTGTTTGTCTTCCCCCATGCAGAAAGAGTCTACATCTGCATTTCTTTACTAGTTATCATAGTTTATGGTACATAGTAGGTACTTGTTAATAATAAGTACTTATTGGAATTAGTGAATATCCTTATTGGTAAAATGTTTATAATCAATATGGATATAATGGGACATTCACTGCTGATTTGCTATCCATTCTCTGAGGTTAATTTCACATTCTTGACAGAGAAAATGTGGGATTACTCTGCTAATCACTGTGGATCACCTACCACCCAGGCCTATGTGGAACACTCTTTTTAACTGATCCCTAGTCATTATCTGTCAATTATTTGAGGGCTTAGTGACAGGCATAAAGTAAATATTCATTAAATGTCTGATGAATGAATGGATAAATGAACCTACCTGATACTTGTCAATCTCACCTCAAAAGCTTGGGGTTAATAGTTACCAGTGTGCCAGTGAAATCATGCAATGTTTTTCATGAGCTGTTTTTCTCAGCCAATCCTGGTCAGGATTTTTAATATTTGACTGCAATATAAGATCCTTGAAGGCAAGTACTAACTATATTGATCTTGTTCACCATTGTATTCTGTTTTAAATGCATATAAATAATCGGTAAATAGTTGCTGAATGAATGAAGTTTTTAATGTTTTAACTTTAGTCTTTGTAGAGGAGATTTCAAACGTAAATAAGTAGCGGCTGGCCAGCATGACTCAGTGGTTGAGCATTGAGTGGTTCAATTCCTGGTCAGGGCATAGGCCTGGGTTGTGGGCTCTATCCCCAGTGTGGGGCATGCAGGACGCAGCCAATCAATGATTCTCTCTCATCATTGATGTTTCTATATCTCTCTCCCTCTCCCTTCCTCTCTGAAATCAATAAAAATATATTTTTAAAAAGTAAATAAGTAGCTATAATAGAAAACACAATGTCAAAGAGAAATAAGAAAAAAATATTTGAGGGTACTCACTTGTGGTTAGGATCATGTTCTGTTGTGGGGGTACTATATTTTAATAAAATAAAATTTATAAATATTGATAACAGTTTTGGTAGATCTTGAATAGACAGGTAGAATTTCAATTGGTATAAATGTCCAAGGGAGCATTTACTTTTATTTTAAAAATGAACCTCATTATTCAAAGTTACAGAATTCCTTGATTCAGAAATGTGAAGTTTAAAAATTATAAAGAATTCTTATCTTTATGTCTGCAAGGAAAATCAAATATTTTAAGCTGATTTTTTTAATCACATGGAATGTTGATAAAATATTTTTAAGACTTAAAAGGGAGGGGTTTCAGAAATGTATTATATAAAATTAATGTTAATCACTAAAATAGATTTAAATATTTTGGTACCAGTAATCGTCTTTAGCTTTTTAAAGATCTAATGTCCATCTAAAGCAGGGGTGGGCAAACTTTTTGACTCGAGGGCTACAATGGGTTCTTAAACTGGACCGGAGGGCCGGAACAAAAGCATGGATGGAGTGTTTGTGTGAACTAATATAAATTCAAAGTAAACATCATTACATAAAAGGGTACGGTCTTTTTTTTTTTTAGTTTTATTCATTTCAAACAGGCCGGATCCGGCCCGCGGGCCGTAGTTTGCCCATGGCTGATCTAAAGCAATAAGATCTTTAAGAAAAATAATTTTACTTTTAGTGATAAAGCATACTTCAAATATGACATAAATAAGGTAGAAATAATAAAAGCAGTGCCTAAAACATTCACTTAATCATGTAAGACATCTCTGGCTCAGTAGCAAAATCAAAACACTTAAAATTAAAGGCTCTTTGCTCTTTCTTCTACCTTATACTGCTTCTCTGAGGGAGGCATAAGACTGGATCAAGAGGAAGGTTCAAAGATGTACATGGCTATTATGGACTTCAAGAAGTTTTTAATAAGAGCACTAAGAAATGGCACAAAGCAGCTCAAAATGAAGTGCCCAATGACTAGTCCAGATATAGGTGTCATAGGAATGGAGGAGGGCAGAATCGGTGTGTGCAAGAAGGCCTGGAAAGGCTCCCCAGAGAAGGAGGCCACTGAATCAGGTCTTAAAAAATGAGTAGGAATTGAAGAAGCAGAAAAGAGATTCTTCAGCAGTAGGGACAGGGGTGAAATCTCTTTCCTTCCAAAGATGAAAACTTTTTTAGGCAACAAGAAGGGAGTCAACCATGACAAGCCTTTAATTCCAGACTGAAGAATTTGGATTTCATCCTTTTATCAGTGGGGGACCTCTGAGTGTTTACAGAACTATACTTTAGAAGATTTCTCTGGCAACTAGATATGTGAAAAACTGGAGCTAAAGAGTCAGGAGATGGGAATATAAGAGACTAGTGTTCTCATCTGTAAAATGAGGGGAAAAAATAACTACCTCACAGGGTTGTTTTTAGAATTAAATGAGATACATATGTAAAACACTTATAATTATGCCTGACACATAGTGTTAAATGTGAACTATTATTACTTTAGTGTTCTGGGTGTGGACATGAATGAGCCCATATCCTGCATTTATTTCCACTTAACAAGTATTAAAGTCAGTTCTTCACTTACCGTGCCTCAGGTTCTTACTATTAAGTAGTGTTGCTGGTATCATTTTCCTCTTCCACTCTTCCTTCAAGTAAGTGCGCATTTGTGTCATTTTTTCTCTAACCTTAATGGTCATCAGGGCAGCACAATGACTTTCTTTGACTTACTGTTACTTTGTTATTCATATCAATTTTTCCTCCTTCAATTCTACCCTAGTTATTAGGTGAGAAATCTTCCTGAGCATGCTTTCTGCTTATAGGTATGATTATGAAATAAGTTTTATAATTTTTAGAACAATTTAAAAATAAATGCACGAGTCCAGGTTTTCTATGAAAAAGAGGCTCGAGTACAAATTCTATGCAGAAGAACTTGACTGGGAGTGACATTTGATATGTACCAGCAACTTTGTTTTCATAGGTTAGTCCTGCTCTATAAACAGAGATTTGACATGCTAACATAAAGGGCAGCTTTAATTAGAACAGAGTCCAATCCAGAAGAGAGAGAGGATAGAAGATGTAGTATGAAAGAGCAGAGACAAAGTAACAGTCAGGGCCCTAGGTTCCCATGCTTCATCTTCATTGAGTAGTCAGATCTCCTTAGGAAGGTCTTTGTTTTCTCACATGCAGAGTGAAAATACCATTCATCTTACCTACATTTCATCCAATATTCCATTCTACCCAAATTTATCATCCACTCCTATGTGCCAGGCACAGGACTAAGTGCCAAATAATAATGAGCAGGAATGTACATGGTCCCTGCCTTCATGGAGTGTACAAACTAGGAGGAATAGACAAATATTAATCAAATATCTATCCTCCTGAATATCATAATTCAGGTATGACAGGCTACAGGGTGCTGCAGGGAGCTAGGGGGAGACAGAGAAAGTATACTTGAGGAAATGAGTGTTGAACAGTGGTTGATTATGCCACTGTGCAGGTAACTGGTGTTGTAGCCCAAGAAGAGGTAACTACATGTTCAAAAGTCTCAGAAAAAAGGCCAGTGTCTCTGGAACACAGAGAGCAAGAAGGAGGCTGTCAGAGGCAAAACCAAACAGGGTCTTTAGGCTGTTTTAAAGGATTATTTGAAAGAGTTATCTTTAAAAATTATAAAATGCTGAACAAATGGAAGACAATTCTATTATCATCATGAATATTGTCATTTTGAGTTATACTAAGAGAATTGTACCAAATATCATTATATAACTTAAAATAAGCATTTATTCTACTCAAGGAATCAAAGAACAAAGATTGGCTATACACTAGGTCATGAAATATTCTTTAAAGAAAAGTCTAGGCATCCCCCTAGCTTGGTGTATGTAATGCCCGTGATTTTATAGAACCATGAACTATTAGTTTGGAGAGGACTCCCTCACTTACTTTCTATGATATATCCAATGTGGTTGACCACACTAAAATTGAAAGCTTCTAGGTGCAAGGATCTCCTAGCTGCTGAAGTCAACCTGTTCTATGTTTGTACTTTGAACTTGCTTAAAACCTCCCACTCATATTTTGGGTCAGAACCTATAAGGCAGTGGTTCTCAACCTTGGCTGCACATTAGAATCACCTGGGAATCTTTTTAAAATCCTGATTTCTGGGCCTCATCCTCCGGAAATTCTGTTTCTTTGTTACTAATGTTGTGGCCCACATTAGTAACAAAGAAACAGAATTTCTGGAGGATGAGGCCCAGAAATCAGGATTTTAAAAAGATTCCCAGGTGATTCTAATGTGCAGCCAAGGTTGAGAACCACTGCTGTAAGGTGAAGATGGGGGATGGAGGTCCTAATCTTACAGTGTGCCAGGTGCTTTGCATACATAATCTGAGTTAACAGTCACAAGAACTTCATGAGGCCTAACCTCATTTTATAGATGACAAAACTGAGGTGCAAAAAATGAGCTAATTGTTGTCCAAGCTTACATAGTTAATAAGTAGCGGGGCCTGACTTTGAATACAAGTTGACTTGACTCCAAACCCACAGGTGTTCTAGAACTGTACTTTACAGACATTTTAAAATATTTTTATAATTACAGTATCTTTTGAAAATCTGATGAAATCTAAAATCTTATCCTCTATAAAAGTGAAAATATGCACCAAATTTTACAAACAGTTCCAGAGTTTTGGTAGCTATTATTAAGTTCACTGGTTAGAACATAAACTTCATGAGGACAGATCAGTGTCTGCTTTATTCATCGATGCCTTCCCAGCATTAAGATTATTCCCTGGCGGAAGATGGCGGCATAGGTAAACACCGGAGACTGCTGCCGCAAACAACCACTTCAAAAATACAACTAAAAGACGGAACGGACATCACCCAGAACCACAGGAAGGCTGGCTGAGGAGAGACTCTTCAACTAGAAGGAAAAATAACAGCACACCGAGGCTCAGAGGAGGCGCAGTGTGGAAAATACTCAGGTGCGGAGGTGCGCGCGCAAAGCGGGCTGGTGGCTGAGAGCGCGGTTGTCGTTTTCGGTCAGGGGGGAGTCTCAGACTCTGAGCTCCAGATCTGGGCGAATCGCTGGGGACTCGGACTCAAACGGGAGAAGCGGGAGTGTCTGGCATCAGTTGGAAGGCAGCTTTCCCTCCGAGGTTTGCAGCGGTTCCTGGGGTTCTGAGAAGCAGAGCCTCTGGGAACGGGACTGAGAGGGGCCATAACTGCTCCCTCCGCCCGCCCTGCCCTGTTGATCCCGCCCCGCCCAAGCCCTGCGCAGAGCCATTTGCCGGATCGCCTCAGGCAAAGGCTAGATTAGCACCTCCCCAGAGGACAGAAGTTTTCCGCGGCAGACACAGCTGATTCACACAGCCAGTCGGCCTGGTGGTCAAATCCCTCTAGTATTAACTACAACAATCAAGGCTTAACTAGAACAAGACTGCGCACAAAGACCACTAGGGGGTGCACCAAGAAAGCATAAAAAATGCGGAGACAAAAAAACATGACAGAAATGGAGGATATAGAGCTAAAAAACGCAATTTTGAGGGCTTGCAATAAACTTTTGGAGAGCTTCACGAAAACTAATGAGACCCTCGATGCTATGATAAAGAAACTAGAAATTAAGCATACACGCTCTGAAATAAAGAATATTACACCCAATAGCAGACCAGAGGAGCGCAAGAATCAAGTCAAAGATTTGAAATGCGAAGAAGCAAAAAACACCCAACCGGAAAAGCAAAATGAAAAAAGAATCCGAAAATATGAAGATAGTGTAAGGAGCCTCTGGGACAGCTTCAAGTGCACCAATATCAGAATTATAGGGGTGCCAGAAGATGAGAGACAGCAAGATATTGAAAACCTATTTGAAGAAATAATGGCAGAAAACTTCCCCCACCTGGTGAAAGAAATGGACTTACAGGTCCAAGAAGCGCAGAGAACCCCAAACAAAAGGAATCCAAAGAGGACCACACCAAGACACATCATAATTAAAATGCCAAGAGCAAAAGACAAAGAGAGAATCTTAAAAGCAGCAAGAGAAAGAGACTCAATTACCTACAAGGGAATACCCATACGACTGTCAGCTGATTTCTCAACAGAAACTTTGCAGGCCAGAAGGGAGTGGCAAGAAATATTCAAAGTGATGAATAGCAAGAACCTACAACCAAGATTACTTTATCCAGCAAAGCTATCATTCAGAATTGAAGGTCAGATAAAGAGCTTCACAGATAAGGAAAAGCTAAAGGAGTTCATCACCACTAAACCAGTATTATATGAAATGCTGAAAGGTATCCTTTAAGAGGAGGAAGAAGAAAAAGGTAAAGATACAAATTGTGAACAACAAACATGCATCTATCAACAAGTGAATCTAAGAATCAAGTGAATAAATAATCTGATTTACAGAATGAACTGGTGATTATAATGAATCAGGGACATAGAAAGGGAATGGACTGACTATTCTTGGCGGGGAAAGGGGAATGGGAGATGCGGGAAGAGACTGGACAAAAATCGTGCACCTATGGATGAGGACAGTGGGTGGGGAGTGAGGGCGGAGGTTGGGGCGGGAACTGGGAGGAGGGGAGTTATGGGGGGGAAAAAAAGAGGAACAAATGTAACCTGAACAATAAAGATTTAATAATAAAAAAAAAAAAGATTATTCCCTGGCATTGAATAATAGTTTTCAAAAGTAGCCATTGAATAAATGTGATTCCAAATGCCTGGGCTCATTCACTTGATTCCCTACAGTAGGATGATAAAAGTATGGTATGGAGGGTTGCCTCTGTGCAAAATTCAAGAGAACCACAAAATGACTTCCCAACTCTGACCACAAGGGACCCAAGGGTTCCTTAAGGGACCTCCTAAGTCCAGATTTGAGAAATTATGGGTCATTGGTTTTTTTTTTGCTTTATAACTTTGAAGTCACTTTCTCTTCCCCCACTCTCAGAAAAGCATTATGTCTTTAATAGTTTCTTTTTAAGTTAGAATTTGATGCACACTAGTAAAAATAGAACTTCTGAGTAAATTTTCAGGAAATATTTGGATAAAAAGTAGATAGACCACTTTGTTCATATACTTCCTGCTCTATTATTAAAATGGATTTTGTTCATTGTTGGGAGGCTAGCACTTTAATATGTATATTTCTAAAACTAAAGTAAATATTAGTTCTTAGAAAATAGTTGTAAGGATATATTATCTATACTAGATTTTAATGCTAGGAATAGCTGAAAAGATAGTTTTCTAAATTTAGAGATTGCTTATTTGAAGTTTACCACCCTTAATACTTCCATTGTATCTTTCCCCAAAAGGCAACATTCAAGAAGTGATATGGAATACTTTTTCAACTAGCTTTCTATTTTTTTGGGGGGCGGGGGAGGTGGAAAGGGGAGGTAGATTCTGATGCAGTTGAGACAAACAGTAGAAACAGAACCGATAATGACATATATTTGATTATATATATATATATTCACTAGAGGCCCGGTGCACAAAAATTTGTGCACTCGGGGGGGGGGGCCCCCAGCCC
>NW_005371082.1:1115055-1116594 GCF_000412655.1 Myotis brandtii | reverse complement strand
CCTCCCTGTTCGCTTCAGTGCATGGCTGCCGGCCGCCATCTTGGCTGACAGTTAATTTGCATAAGGATATGCTGATTAGCCAATGGGAAAGGGTAGCAGTCTTACGCTAATTACCATGTTTCTCTTTTATTAGTGTAGATATATAGCCAAGGTCCCTAACAACCAAAGGCTTCACCTAACACCGGAAGTCAGTGCTAGGTTGCCAAGGTGACCCAGCACTGACTGCAGAGGGGGCTGTGAATTAGGCCCAGGAAGAAGCCTGCAGAGAGAGAGGCAGGGTCTGATCTGCAGCCTCAGTGGCAGCTGTTGATCAGCCATTGCCTCTCTCTTTATCTCCCCGCTTCACCAGCAGCCACCAGTCTGTTTCTCTCTTGCCTAGGCAGGGCTGCTGATCAGCCCCGCCTCTTTGATCAGGCCCAGAGATAGGCCCAGAGATGCTGACTGGCATAGAGACCAACCAATCAGAATCAAATCTGGGTGAAGTGCCAGGAGCCAATGGCTGCCTAGGAGGTGGAGCTTTTGATGCTGAGTGGCATAGAAACTGACCAATCAGAACCTAATCTGGGTGAACTACGAAGTCAGAACCTAAGGTGGGGGCTGAGGAGGGGTTTTAAGGGCAACAGCTGTTTGGTGTAAGGTGTAAGAAAGCGGTTCCATGTTTTAATGACTGGTTTGGCAGTATAGTGCACATGGCTGGCTATCAATCCAGATATAGGGATTATGTATTTTTGTCTGCCAAGAGCATCTCCGCCTGCTGAAAAAGGCTCCCCCCTCCACTTAAGCAATCCTAGCCTATATAATCTATCTATACTAATAAAAGGGTAATATGCCAATTAGACTGGGTCGACCACCCATCTTCCGGAATTCGGACTTCCTTCCAGACAAAGCCATGGTGGTGGGGGCCAAGGCAGAGGCAGCTAGGGGTGATCAGGCCGGTAGGGGAGGGAAGTTAGGGGCGATGAGGCAGGCAGAGGCAGTTAGGGGATATCAGGCCAGCAGGAGAGGGCAGTTAGGGGTGAGATCAGGCCAGCAGGGGAGGTCAGTTGGGGGCAAGATCAGGCTGGCAGGGGAGGGCAGTTGGGGGCGAGATCAGGTCGGCAGGGGAGGCCAGTTAAGGGTGATCAGGCAGGCAGAGGCAGTTGGGGGCGAGATCAGGCCAGCAAGGGAGGGAAGTTAGGGGTGATCAGGCAGGCAGAGTCAGTTGGGGGTAAAATATGGCTGGTAGGGAAGGGCAGTTAGGGGTGATCAGGCAGGTTGGCAGGTGAGTGGTTAGAAGCCAGCAGTCCCAGATTGCGGTCGGACATCCTCCAAGGGGTCCCCGATTGGAGAGGGTGCAGGCTGGGCTGAGGGAACCCCCTCCCCCCCGTGCACGAATTTTGTGCACTAGGCCACTAGTATGTGGATGTGTGTGTGTGTGTGTGTGTATATATATATATCTCCTATCTAATAATAGAGAAACATGGTAATTAACCATAACTTCGCTACCCTTCCCATTGGCTAATCAGCGAGATATGCAAATTAACTGCCAGCCAAGATGGC
>NW_005371082.1:1061845-1114485 GCF_000412655.1 Myotis brandtii | reverse complement strand
ACTCATGCACCAGGCCTCTATTCTATATAGTAAAAGGGTAATATGCCTCCCAGCACCGGGATAAGCGGAGCTGCAAGGCCTCCCAAACCCGGGATCAGCAGAGCCGCGAGGCCTCCCGGCACCAGGATCAGCGGAGCCGTGAGGCCTCCGGGCCTGAGATTAGCGGAGCCACGAGGCCTCCTGGCCTGAGATCAGTGGAACCTCCCAGCACCAGGATCAGCGGAGCCACAAGGCCTCTCGAACCCGGGATCAGCGGAGCCGTGAGGCCTCCTGGCACCAGGATCAGCAGAGCACCGAGGCCTCCTAGCAACAGGGTGCGGCACCCCAACCCCCCCATGGGCCCTGCTCTGTGTGTGACGGGGGAGTGCCCCAACCCCCTGATCGGCCCTGCTCTGTGTGTGACAGGGTGCGGCACCCCAACCCCCCCATGGGCCCTGCTCTGTGTGTGACGGGGGAGTGCCCCAACCCCCTGATCGGCCCTGCTCTGTGTGTGACAGGGTGCGGCACCCCAACCCCCCCATGGGCCCTGCTCTGTGTGTGACGGGGGAGTGCCCCAACCCCCTGATCGGCCCTGCTCTGTGTGTGACAGGGTGCGGCACCCCAACCCCCCCATGGGCCCTGCTCTGTGTGTGACGGGGTGGAGCTGCAACCTCCCCATCGGCCTTGCCTTGAGTGTGACAGGGGGTGGCGCCCCAACCCCCCAATCGGCCCTACCCTGAGCATGACTGAGGGTGGCATGGCAACCTCCTGATCCGCCCTGCTCTGTGCATGACAGGGGGGAGCTCCCCAACCCCCTGATCGGCCCTGATCTGTGTGTGACAGCATATGGAGCCCCAACCCCCCTGAAGGGCCCTGCTCTGTGCGTGACAGGGGGCAGCACCCCAACACCCTGATCAGCCGGCTCTGTATGTGACAGGGGTGGCGCCATAACCCCCTGATCCACCCTGCTCTGTGCATGACAGGGGGTGGAGCCCCAACTCCCCAATCGGCCCTGCTCTGAGCCCGAACAGGGGCTGTGGGGCAGGCACCTAGGGATTGGGCCTGCCCTCTGCCACCCAGGAGCGGGCCTAAGCCAGCAGGTCATTATCTCCCGAGGGGTCCCAGACTGTGAGAGGGCACAAGTGGGGCTGAGGGATACCCCCCCACCAGTGCACAAATTTTTGTGCACCGGGCCTCTAGTATATATATAAACAAAGGGAGGCTTTAAGAGGCTAAATAATTTAAACAGTAAGTGGTAGAGTTGGGGTGTTATTTGATGTTTTACAGCAGGAGAATAATATGATGGAAGTGGTATCCTGAGAAGATCAATGTTCTGTGATGTTTGGAATAGATGTGAGTGATAAGAGTGGACACAGAGACACAAGTTGGACTTTCAAAATTGTCTTGCAGAGAGCTGGTCCCTAGGTAGTGGAGGCAGTAACACAAGAAGGAATGGATGTGAAAGGAAGAAAGGAATCAATAGTCTTTTTTTTTTTCTCTTTCTCTCTTTCTCTTATTAAGAACACTTGGGTTTTGCCTATTTCTGTGTTAGGCACTAAGGAAGTTGAAGCCATATTGAACAGTCTCTATTGTTTTCGTGCAGATCTTCAGCTCTCTGTCTTCCATCTAAGACACAGAGGTAGTTAGAAATAAGCTGAGGCTGAGGTTCCTTTACACCTTCTGACATGAACCATTGGCTAGGCTTGATTTTCTCATTATTGAAGCAATAATTAGTCATATTACAGAATATTTGCAAAATGGAAATTTAAAAGACATCACTTATAACTCTACCATACTAAAATGGTTATAATTATCTTTTGGATATGTCTTCTTCTAATCTTTTTTTTTACTATGTTTTCTTTAATTTTTAGAACATCATAATTATAGTCATACTAGAGGCCCAGTGCACTAAATTCATCCACTGAGGGGGTTGACCCTCAGCCCAGCCTGCACCCACTCCAATCTGGGACCCCTCGGGGGATGTCCGACTGCCGGTTTAGGCCTGATCCTGTGGAATAGGGCCTAAACTGGCAGTCGGACATCCCTCTCACAATCCGAAACTGCTGGCTCACAACTGCTCGTCTGCCTGCCAGCCTGATCACCCTGTAACCACTCCCCTGCCAGCCTGATAGGCGCCTAACTGCTCCCCTGCCAGCCTGATCAGCACCTAACTGTTCCCCTGCCAGCCTGATAGCCCCCAACTGCCCTCCCCTGCTGGCCCGGTCACCCCCAACTGCCCTCCCCTGCTGGCATGATTGCCCCCAACTGTCTTCTCCTGCAGGCCCAGTCGCCCCCAACTTCCCTTCCCTGCAGTCCGGTCTCCCCCAACTGTCCTCCCTTGCTGGCCATCTTGTGGAGGCCATCTTGTGACCACATGGGGGTGGCCATCTTTGACCACATGGGGTGGCCATCTTGTGCGAGGGTGTGATGGTCAATTTGCATATTACCTCTTTATTATATAGGATAGCACATAGCATTTTGTGCCCTACATTTTTCATTTGCAATAATACATTGATTAATAGAATGCCATAGGACTGGATTTTCTAAAGTAATATATATTGAGAAACAAGCCAAGGCCAAGAACAGCACTTGAGGGCCCCCAGAGTCAGGGAATGAAAGAGTACTTTAAGTTTAGGAAAGAATGAGAGTAGTTTTTGGGATGTTCTATTTCTCTATGCAGCAAACACATTTTTGATGCTTGTAAGTATTTTCTTGTGATTGATTAGTATTGAGTCATCTTGGTGGGGCAGCAGAAGGAGAAGGTAACCACGCCCAGCTATCTATGTTGTACTTGGTCTGTTGAAACAGGTCTGTGTCATAAGACACAGTGTGATTATGATGGTGTTCTTGGAGGTTGGCCAGAGGCCACTCCATACTTTGATAAAAATCAAGCTCTGAAGAAATAGTAACATGAGAAATCTCAGAACAGTCTCTCTATATTTATATGCACACATATATTCTCTAACAGAAAAGAATACACCAGAAAGGCTGTACAAAATAGGTCTAACAGCTTAATAATACCATTTCCTTCCCTTAATTCAAAGGAGTACCAGAATAAGACACCTTTAAGGAAAGCTACTATGGGTATATATTTGGAAACCTGCTTTGTATTTAAAAGCAGAATTGTACCAATTTTGAAATGGTGATTGGACAGAGGATGGTTTGGTTTACAAAGCCAGAGCATTTGATGGGTGGAATGAGAACTTCACACATACACTGTTGCTGTGATTCCTGCCTCACAGACTCTCCTTCCTTCCTATAATTCTTGAATTCAGTTTGCCCTCTTAGTTCTTCACCATTATGCGTGATAGCCCTTATTCTAAAGGAATACCTACAGGAAATAGCAGTAACTGAGAGGTATCACCCCAACTAGAGCTTTGGTGCAGAAAAGAATGACTCAAGAGGAACACTGGGGAAAAGTTGTCCTTCCAAGTGGAGTCTTGAAATCCTAGAGGTCTCTACAATGTTGTGATTTGAAATACTAAGCTCTTGTATTAGTTACTGAAGGTAGTATAGCATAGGAAAATATTTATGTACTTTTTTTCGTCATGGACATATTGTCTTCCCTCCTTCTCACCTGGTATGCATCCCTCCAGGCTCAGCATTAGTTTTCTGCTATGCAGAATAAGTCTACTCTTGTCCTGCTATCTTACAGGCACCCTGTACACACCTCTGTCATAGTATCTGTAATGCAGTCCTTTGATTATAACTATCTTCAACTTTTCCCATTATAAATCATACTGTTAAGAAGAGGGACATCTTTGTACCATGCCTGTGCTTAACATGTGCCTGGCATGAAGTATATACTAGAAATATTTCATTATGAAATGGTGAAATAAAGAAACTGTAACATGAGTTAATTAGTGGCTTTGTCTCAAACAAGATGCCCAACAAGATGCCAGCAAAAATCATATTTTCATCACATCAGAATCCTTTGGTTAAATAATTGCTCCTAGCCCAAAAGAGGAATCTCCCCTTGATGCCCTGAAATTTGTCTTCCCAATCACCTCAAAGTTCCACTGATACTAATATCTAAGGACTAGAGAGCTATTTTGCTACCTTCTCAAATTATTTTCAAGTTCTTCTCTCTTTATGGTATGTGTTCTAATGCCATTGCTCCTTCTTGGATCACTTCACATTCTTAGAATATAGATTGATGGTCTTACATTAGGAATTAGAACAGAAAACATTCCATCACATTCTTAGTGCACTGAGCTGAATTTATCTAAGAAGGTGTACGTAGTTTTAATATATAAGAAATGAAATTGCATTGTTAACTCCCCACCCTTATTCCTCCAGACTTTGAGAGCCATGGTTATTTCCAAAATTTACTCAATGCCCAGCTGCTGCATCATACCAGATAGGAAGCAATCCTATCTAATAAGAGAGTGATATGCAAATTAACAGTCACTCCCTCACTTTGTCACTCCCTCACTCCGTCACAAAGATGGCGGCAGCCACGAAGCTGGAGTGAGCAGGAGGCTTGAGTTGCCCTGGCGATGGAGGAAGTCAAGCTTCCCGCCTGCCCTGGCCGGGCCTGAGCTCCACTCAAGGCTACAAAGTTTCAATTATAGAAGTTAAATAAATCCCAGATACCTGCTTCCAGCACGTGGCCATGGCCAGCCTGAAAATGGCTCTCATCCCCTCACCCAGGCTGGCCAGGCATTCCAGTAGGGCTCCCCACCCTGAAGGGGATGTGGCCAGCCTGAAAACAGCCATCAGCCCCTCATTCAGGCTGGCCAGGCACCCCAGTAGGGACCCCCACCCTGATCCGGGACACCCTTCAAGGCAATCCAGCTGGCCCCCACCCATGCACCAGACCTCTATCCTATATAATAAAAGGGTAATATGCAAATTGACCCTAACAGCAGAACGACTGGGAATGACTGGTCAGTATGACACACACTGACCACCAGGGGGAAGACGCTCAATGCAGGAGCTGCCCCCTGGTGGTCAGTGCGCTCCCACAGGGGGAGCTCTGCCCAGCCACAAGCCAGGCTGATGGCTGCCAGCACAGCGGTGGTGGCAGGAGCCTCTCCCGCCTCCTCAGCAGCACTAAGGATGTCTGACTGCAGTTTAAGTCTGCTCCCCTCTGGCAAGTGGACATCTCCCAAGGGCTCCTGGGCTGCTAGAGGGATGTCTGACTGCCATCTTAGACCCGATCCCCCGGGGAGCGAGCCTAAGCCAGCAGGTGGACATCCTCCGAGGGGTCCCAGACTGCAAGAGGACACAGGCCAGGCTGAGGGATCTCCCCAAGTGCACAAATTTTTGTGCACCGGGCCTCTAGTTGTATATAAAAATGGAAACTGGAACCAGAGCTTACAATCTTAATAATGGTGTGCCTTTCATTGGGCAATCTCAAACATTTACACAACAGATAATGTGGGGAATCAATAAAGGACTTTCCAAAGGATTCATCATAGGATTTATTTAATTAACAAGCTTTCTTTTTATATATTCACATTATAATTTGAGTTAACATTAAGAAAATGTATTCACTGTTGTTCAGTCTGGGGAAGGAGGTTATAATTCTAACCTGATGTAAGTGAGGATATGTCTCTAAGTGCAGACAAATTACACTTGAGACTGAAAAATCCATTCTAATATTAGTAATCTAAGCATCCTTTAAGAAAAGAAACACCCAAAATAAGCAATTACCTTTATTTTCAGTTAAGGCAAAAATATATAGATTATAGACAATACCAGACAGTAAATTAATTAAAATCAACAATAAAAATTATTAAAATAATTATTAAAAATATATATGATTTTGTCAAATGTTTTTTTCTGCATCTATTGATATGTTCATGTGGTTTTTGTCTTTCAATTTGTTTATGTGATCACGTTTATTGATTTGTAAATATTGTACCAGCCTTGAACCCTGAAATAAATCCCACTTGGTCATGCTGGATCAAATTTGGTAATATTTTGTTGAGAATTTTAGCATCTATGTTCATCAGGGATATTGGCCTGTAATTCTCTTTCTTTGTAGTGTCTTTATTTGGATTTTGAATTAGAGCAATGCTGGACTCACAAAAAGAGGTTGGAAGTGTACCTTCCTTTTGGATTTTTTGGAATAGTTTGAGGAGGGTAGGTGTTAGTTCTTCTTTGAGTGTTTGGTGGAACTCCCCTGTGAAGTCATCCGGACCAGGGCTTTTGTTTGCTGGGAGTTCTTTTATTACTGCTTTAATTTCATCAGTTGTTATTGGCCTATTCAGGTTTTCTGATTCTTCCTGATTCAGTTTTGGAAGTTTGTAGTTTTCTAGGAATTTATCTATTTCATCTACATTGTCCAGCTTGTTGGCATATAGTTGTTTATATTATTTTCTTACAATCCTTTGTATGAGACATATGAAAAGGTGCTCCAAGTCACTGATTATCAAAGATGTGAATTAAAATGACAATGCAGTATCACCTCATACCTGACAGAGTGGCTACTATCAACAAATTAACAAATGACAAGTGTTGGTGAGGATATGGAGAAAAGAGAACCCTAGTATACTACTGATGCGAATGCAGACTGGTGCAGCCATTATTGAAAGCAGTATGGAGTTTCCTCAAAAAATTAAATATGGAACTGCCATTTGACCCACTAATCTCACTTCTAGGACTATTTCCAAGAATCCTGAAATACCAAACAGAAAGAATGTATGCACCCCTATGTTCATAGCAGAGAAATTTACAATAGCTAAGATCTGGAAACAGCCCAAGTGCCCATCAGTAGATGGGTGGATAAAAAAGCTGTGGTACATTTACATCATGGAATACTATGCAGCTGTATGAAAGAAGAATTCTTACCCTTTGATACAGCATGGAGGGACCCGGAAAGTATTATGCTAAGTGAAACAAGCCAGTCAGAGAAAGACAAGTATCACATGATCCCACTTATATGTGGAATCTAATGAACAAAATTAACTTATGAACAAAATAGATCCAGAGACACAGAAGCATGGAACAGACTCTGGAAACTCAGAGTTAAGGCGGAGGTAGATGAGAAGAGATTAACCAAAGAACTTGTATGCATATATGCATATCCCATGGACACAGATAATAGGGTGATGAAGTCTGGGGAGAGGGGCAGGGGCGGGCTAGAAGAGGTCAATGGCAGAAAAAAGGAGACATATGTAATACTTTCAACAATAAATATTTAAAAATATATATGATGACCCCTGGCCAGTGTGGCTCAGTTAATTGGGCGTTATTCCATGCACCAAATGGTTGCTGGTTCGATTCTTGGTCAGGGCACATGCCCAGGTTGCCAGCTTGATCCCTGATAGGGGGTGTGCAGAAGGCAGCTGATCTATGTTTCACTCTCACATCAATGTTTCTATCTCTCTTTCCCTCTCCCTTCCCCTCTCTCTTTAAAACACACACACACACACACACACACACACACAAAGAACAACTTTTTAATTGAAGGCACAGCAGGCGTGCTTATAAAATTTGTGGCTGATTCATAGCCACAGAATATAACTAACTTTCTTCTTCCTCCTCTTCTTCTTCTTCTTCTTCTTCTTCTTCTTCTTCTTCTTCTTCTTCTTCTTCTTCTCCTCCTTCTTCTTCTTCTTCTTCTTCTTCTTCTTCTTCTTCTTCTTCTTCTTCTTCTTCTTCTTCTTCTTCTTCTTCTTCTTCTTCTTCTTCCTCCTCCTTCTTCTTCTTCTTCATTTCAGACTCTCTCTGTGGAGCAGGTATTATTTATCCCTTCAGGCTCTTTAATTTTTCAAGGGATCTTAAACTGACTCTGTTTAATAGTCAAAGTATATATTGTTGCTACTAACCAACAGAGTGAAATATATGCATTTAAGGCTCTTTCTGGAGAAAAAAAACCTTGACTTACCTGTTGTTCAATCCTTATCCAATCCAAGTTGTTATATTAGCAACAACAATATTTATGATGATTGCCTAAAAAATGTGCATCCATTCCACTAGACATTCTCAATTTTATCCTTGGCAAAGAATTAAATAATCATTTATTCAATTATTTTCTCAATCATTTATTCAGCCAATCACTATTGACTTTGTACTATGTGCTAGGTTCGGTGTAGGCACTGATTATAGAATGTGGATGAAATAGATATGGTCTAGACATGACAGTCGACTGGGAAAAAAAAGCAACACATAGATCAATGAGAAAATAAATGTGTAATTACACATTTAGAAAGGTGCTCTAGAGACAACAGATGCATTGTTGCTTCACTTAAGTAAAGTGAACAGGGATGGCCTTCCTGAGGACATACTATCTGCTAGACCTGTGGTCGGCAAACTGCGGCTCGCAAGCCACATGCGGCTCTTTGGCCCCTTGAGTGTGGCTCTTCCACAAAATACCACATGCGGGCGCGCACGTACAATGCAGTTGAAACTTTGTGGCCCATGCACAGAAGTCGGTATTTTGTGGAAGAACTGGTATTTTGTGGAAGAGCCACACTCAAGGGGCCAAAGAGCCGCATGTGGCTTGCGAGCCGCAGTTTGCCGACCACAGGTCTAGCAGATAGTAGAAAGCTGAGAAGGAGCCTGTGATGGGAAGAGCCCCATGCAGAGCATCTTGGCTAAGGAGTAGCACATCCTATATAATAAAGAGATAATATGCAAATTAACCCTCACACCCTACGACCAGGCCGGCAGGGGGGTTAGTGAGGGATGACCAAAGGACTGAACAAGCAGGCTGTGTGGGGCGACCAGGCCAGCAGGGGGGCTGTGAGAGGCAACCAGGCTGGCAGGGGGAGCAGTTGGGGACAACCAGGTCAGCAAGGGAGTGCAGTCAGGGGCAACCAGGCCAGCAGGGGGTGCTGTTGGGGGTGACCAGGCCCACAGGGGGTGCATTTGGGGTGACCAGGCTGGCAGGGGGGCAGTTAAGGGCAATCAGGCAGGCACGCCGAGGCAGTGAGGGACAATCAGGCTGGCACGGGGGAGGCGGGGGTGCAGTTAGGGGCGATGAGACAGGCAGGCAGGTGAGCGATTAGGAACCAGAAGTCCAGGATTGTGAAAGGGATGTCCGACTGGCAGTGTAGGCCGGATCCCTGGGATTGGGCCGTTGGACATCACCAAGGGGTCCCGGATTGGAGAGGGTGCAGGCTGGGCTGAGGGGACCCCCCTTCCCGTGCACAAATTTCGTGCACCGGGCCTCTAGTGTATAAAGAAGATCTGAGGTAGCCAAGTGGAGGAAGCTGATGACATGGGAGTAATAAGCAGGAATAGATCATGCAGGGCCTCATGCATCAAATAAGGAGTTTGGATTTTGTTCTAGGTACAATAGAAAACTTTTGAAATACCTTAACTGGAGAAGTGATATGGTTCAATATATAGTTTAAATAGCATATTCACCATTTGTTTTGGGGGGCCCCTCATAGAAATTACTTTTCCCAAACAGTGCTTTTTAATCATACTATTGTCAGTGAAGGGTACAATTAAAAAAATGAGGTTTGTTACCATATCCAATATCATTTAGGATGCTGATTCTTTGTAAGAACTCAGGAAATTTTTCCCTGGGCATCTCTGTGTTTATCTTGAATTACCATTTTGTTTTTATCTTATGGAGATGTTGAATTGTGTCACCAATTTTATTTCCCTTTTGCTTTGTCACAAAGGAATCCAAAGCCATATTTTCAGCCACCTCCCACAGATGTACATTATTGTTTGTGTGGCTTGTCTTTGTATTTATGTGAACTAATTTCAGCTGAGGGTTTATTATTTTCTTACCTTACTTTAACTTTTTCCAAACTCACTTAACTATTTATTTTATATTCTTACTAGAGGCCTGGCACACAAAATTTGTTCACAGGTAGGATCCCTAGGCCTGTCCTGTTATAAGGGCTGATTTTCCCTAGCTGCTGGCAGCTGGCCCCATCCCCCCGCTACCAATGGTGGTAACCCTTTGTGTGTGGGGCAACCAGCAGGGTGATTGGGGCCCCACTTGCTCACACCCGCCTTGGCCTGGCACCACCTGCATCCACTGCCACCCACCCCCAGTTCTCCATTCCCTATCGGTGATTGGAGCCTGCTGGCTGGGGGAGGGACTGAGAGGTTGGCTGGCAGGCTCAGGCGATCAGGGCCTGTGGGCTTGGATCAGCTCCTGCGTTGGACGTCTGCCCCTTGATGGTCAGTGTGTGTCATAGTGACTGGTCATTCCGCCATCCAGTCAATTTGCATATTATGCTTTTATATATATATATATATATATATATAGATAGATAGATAATATATTTATTTATTTATTTTTTAGCTACATCATAGATCAAGGCAGAATTAAATAGTTGGAGGAGAAAATCAGGAATTTAAAGTATCTCAATAATTCCACTAAGTTGAAAGACCTGTTTTTAAGTTTGCAAAGTCATTTGTTAAGTACATGATAGAGGGCACTCATTTAACAGTAGACTATATGAAGATACATAAACACCACATGGATTAAGCTCTGCAATTGACTGTAAAACAGTGTGAGGCAATAGAGATAGCTTCCCTCACAACACTTAATATTGGTGTAATGGTGAGTTCCTTGGCTCTTTTCCCTGCCCTTGGGGGTAGGCACATCAATTCCTTTGTATATTTCATACTTATTGCAATGATGCATAGGCATTCAGTCAATATTGAATTAATGATTGAGTAAGTATAGATTTTAAAACTAAACATCCCTTAATCTCAGATTGGATCAGCAAAAGTGCAGTGCCCTGGATGCCGGTGGGATGCACACATTGTACCATACACTACTGTGCTTGCCATATCTACAGCTCTAAGATTAGGGTAGGAGTCATATTTAAAAGAGATAGTGACATATTGGAGCCTGACATATCAGAGCAGATCTAAGAAACAGCAGTTAGCTTGCTGAATAGTTAATTATGAAATTTGATGAAAAGGGATGTTTAGCCTGCAAAAGATTCTTATAAGGGCTTTCTACAGACATTTAAAGGAAAAGAATATGGAAGAAGAAATAGATTTGTCCTGTCTAACTCCAACTGGCAGAATTAGAGTCAGTGAGTGGAAATTATGAGGAAAATCTTTCTCAAACTATTTGTGGTCTTCAGTAAAATAATACACTTCATGTATGTGGGTAGCATATTAATTAATTGGCTTGAAAGCAATTTGTTTATCAGATGAATGTCTGGATTAGAAGATGTTCAATGTCTTTTCCAAATCCAAGATATAAAAACGTTATTCCCATTGTACTTGCAATAAATGGATTCCATATTAGCATGTAACAAACTAATCTGATTAATTTGCCATATAACGACTATTTACAGGTATTAATATGACTGTTAATTCTAATGGGTTTTATATTAGTCATTAAAATATTTCTGAAGGCAATATGTTTGACAGGATGGAAGATTAGGAAATCACACAGTCACAGATCTTTGAGACAACTTAGAAAAGTGAACAAATTTTGATTGGCTGGAATGGGTGAGTATAGGCAATGAGCCCAGGACAAGCCAGACCAGATCACTGGCCATGAGAACTGGAACTGACAGTTGGGTCCGTGGGGAATGGCATGAGGGCACAGCCACACTCTCAGCGGCCTATAAAAGTGAAATTAACCAAGGACAGTAGTGAAGACTGAGAGACAAAATAAAGAAAATCTATCACCACTCAGAAGTCTTTGCAGCCATGATAGGACTCCAAAAGGGAGACATGGTCTATGGCTACGGAAGCTGAATCAGTCAAGAATCCACTCTGAAACCTTTCACACAGGGTCCTAGTCATGGCTGCTAATGTTAGCATCACTAACTTGACTGTATTGGTCATTGGGCATGTGGTGCATGCATATTGGAAAGGCTTATTGGCACAGAGTTGGGCACATACATCACAATCAATTGGTGGAAATCCTCAAAATGAGCTTAGAGCCCACAGGAAGGCTATGACATTAACCCACAACCTTTTCATTCAAGTAATTTCAAAAGCAGTCTTTCAAATCAGTTCTGCTTTTTTCCGCCTACCACTTGTATCTCAAACATTTTCCTACTTGGCAGAACTATCTTGGCTTCCTTTGAACAGGCTGACGAGGCGGCTGGAATATATGTGAAGCAGTAGAAGGAGAAGCAGACAGATGAGAGCACAGTGAGCCACTCCTGGCTTCTGTAAAAGCACTCTTAGCACTCTGCCATATGTACACAAAATTCCATTGAGTGCTAATCTAGGATCATCTATCAAAAGATTTGAAATTTTTAAATACCAAATGTTTTTTTTAGAGATCAAATTTCAGAGTTTTTACTGTATTTGGTGTGTTTGATGGAGAAGAAATGCCATGGAAAAGGACAGACAATATGCAGAGTTAGCCTTGAGGATATGCAGAAAGCAGAAGACACAGCCTATGCTGCAAAGAGAACTCCTTAAACTAAGAAGCAGCCAAGCTGCTTCCTCACTGTAGGATTGGGGGTGGGGGTGGGTTCAGTTCTCAGCCATAGACTAGGGTCTCAGACTAGGGTCTAAGAAGGACCCTGGTTAATTAAAGGCTTTTGGCTTTGCGTCTCTTTACGTCTAAACACCCAGATCTCAACCATCATAGAATTTTAGCCATCTCATAACTATATTTCTATATAGACATTCCAGTATCACATACAATTAGATAAACTTAAAATGATTTTCAGTATATTCTTACAAAATATTCTCCCCTATCTAATTTCCCCAGCACCCTTTCTGTGCCATAGTTTCCTCTTTTCTGTCCATCATGTATGATAATGGAAAGTTAACATATCATTGGCTTAGAGGTAAACAATGACTTCACCATGGCTTCACCTCTGGGAGTCTTAATTTCCTTTTCCATAAAATAAGACACTACAGAGGATGGCTATGGACGTTAATTAAAGACATGAAATGTAAATAGCATAAGGTCTGGTACACAGTAGCTATTTAACACTGTTAGCCTCCTCCCTCCTCCATCTTTTCTTTATTACTCTTTTTATTACATCTGTTCATCCCATCCCTGAAATCGACTGAGTGAAGTTTGCTCTTGATGAACAAATTAGGAAAGAGGAAAAGTAGATAAAAATTAACCACTAGTGCCATCCATGTTCCTCTTGTTTGAAGGAATTGGAAAGGAAGAAATCCGGCTTCAGTCTTGGAAGGTACACTTGGGACTTCAGCACTCCCTCCCTCTCTGATTTCTTTGGACCTCACTCCCTCACCACTGAAGAGGAAGAGTTCTCTCAATGAGACGCAAGGAGGGCATTATCAGCCCAGGGTAGCTTATCAGCAGTTTGCTTACATTTAGAGCAAACATAACAAAACTGTCTACCCAGTGGTAATTCTATTACTGGGACCAAATGCTGAAAAAAAAAAGTCATTAAGAGGATTCAGGTTCCATAAAAATGTATTGCTAATGAGAAAATAATGTTACTTCATCTGCTACTATGGTATTTTGGTCATGCAAAATAACAAAAACATGGTGAGCAGTTGCATGGACTTATAGATACTACTTGAACCATAAAATTAAACTTGTACATGCCCTGGGGAAGATAGAGATGTTGATACATAATCCTGCATGGATCCTCCTGTTTAAACTGAGACTGATTTTCAGAAAAAACTAGGCTTCATTCTAAATTGTCTTTTAATTAGGGAGTAAAAAATTCCTCTTTAAAAAATTTATGGTCAATGCTTGTTCTTCATTGCCAGTTGCCTATGAAATACTATGTTTCATGTTATTACATGTGTTTACATATATAAAAAATACATATTAATGATCTTGAAGTTTCTAGAACAAAACACCTCAGGACTTTCATGTGTTCATGTATTCATTATTATGCAAAAAGTAAGCATTGTGAATTTTTAAAAAAATTATACACTGCAGTGCTTCTTAGGAAGAATAATTTCAAGTATTTTTAAAATGCAACCAAGTCAATAATGAACTACAAGGGTGGCATTGGGAATAGCCAGTTTTTCTTTGTGTCAGTGACAACTATTAAACAACTATACCTTACTTCCTGCCTTTTCCTTCCCAGAACATAGCCAAAGTTCCCAAGTTCCATATTCTGCTTTTCTTTCTCTCTCTATTTTTCTTCCATTCTCTCCCAATGAACAAATAATTACTGCCAGGTGTCTGGCTTGAATACATGGTTTATGGCAGGGAAGTCCCCAGTGTTGGACTATCAGAGCAAAAGCACGTAGACAAAGTGGCTGACAGCATCCTGATCAGATAGCAAGCAGTGCTGGATCTGAGCTTGACAAATAGACCTTACAGGCATTTAATATTCCAGTGTAGTGCTAAATATGTCTACCATTAATGCCATTCTTCTGGCATACCTGAGTCGCTAGTTCTTGGATTCCTTTCTAAGAGGATGCCCTGGGACGGGAACAACAGGACCCAGTGAGATCTTCTTTCCTTTTTCTACAATGATGCTGACTTGAAGACTTAAACTTGCCTACTACTCTTGCATAATTACTTAAAGAGGCTCACAATTGCCTTAAGAGGGAGTATGTTTTATTGTAGACCTTAGAGACCTTCATTAATCTGTCCATTTACCCAGTGGGATAGTTACCAAAGACAGGCTGCTTCTCAGAATTGGGCCAGCAAAAATTCCCTCAGGGAAAGATGTTAGGGCTGACAACCTTAAGAGAACCACAGTAATAAGAATTGAGGGCCTGATTTAAGTCCCGTTAAGCTGTTTATGGAGAGTTTTTCATTATTAGGACTATAAATCTCAGACCAGGTTATGTTTCAGTTTGAGTTAGCCAAATGTAAGAACCACTTGGCCATATGCTTCTTTTTCAAAGAACTTTATTCATTCAGCCTCAGGCTCAGCATTAAATAACATATTTTCTATGGACTTTTTTTTCTGTTCACATCACACAATATTAAATAGGAAAAATTGGAGGGGGGGAATCTAACTACTTCCACATGAATCCTCACTTGTGGCCAAATTAAATCACTTGCACTTTCCTTAAACACAAACTCTGATTCCTGGTCTCCCACATGTGGGCAGAGACCCTCCTGCAAAGCCCTCCCCAGCCTTTACCTGTCAGAATCCCACCATTTTTTAAAGTCCACCCAAATGTCTCCTCCTCTGTGTGGTCTGCTATCATCACCCCAGTCAAAAATAATATTATTCCCCTAACATTGCGTTTGTGTTTTTTTTTAGGCACCCTTTCACATAAAGCTTATGTTGCAAGCTTTTGCATAACTTTTCTATTGTATCTGAGCAGCTTGGCCACAGACAGTACCTTGGCATGAGCCTGCATCTTTACAATGATTCTTGGCAGTGTCCTAAATGTAATAGGTACTTCATAAAAATTATTCTTCTTGGTGATTAAAAATTGAGGAAGTAGGAAAATTAAAGAACAGATATTTAACAGATATGCTTATGCCCATTGCCTATCCCAGTCTTATCTGTAAGAACTCTCAGAGTCCCATTGCAGAGGGTCAGAAGTTTAGTGTATTTACTCCCGTGTTCAAGCACTTGAGGTTCAATTTCACTGGAAGAGCTTCATTTCTTTTAATGAAGCGTGGTAATTTATACTCAGCAGCGTATGTTTATTCAAAGTAGTTTTTCATTTAGGGTGTTTATCACACCCATCTTTTACCTAGCTGCAGCTATCGGGGAGAAAAGAATGTGCTTTCTCTAGCTTTAACAGCCTAAAAGATTTCCTATGCCTGGGGGTTATTTTTCTCCTACCGCCATTTCTCTTCCCTTTCTCTTTTTCTTTTAACCCTTTTTAGCGAGTGCTGCTTCGTGGCGCCTAGTCAGCACTGAGGCAAGGCAAATACTCGCAGCTGCTTTCAGCCAGCGCTGGGGATCGAAGCTGCGGGCGGGCACAGCTCTCCCGGCTAGGGGCTGACTGACTGTGGAAGTGCTCCTGCTCCTTTCTTCCTTTGATTGGCTCCCCGTGGTCACGTGAAGGCCAGGGGGTTGGAATTCTGAGTTGCGGCTTCTGGCACTCCTTTTTCTTTTAAAATATCGCTTGGTCTGTGGAGCTCTGCTGGGCTTGGTGCCTTGCTCTTTTGAGACTGGAGACAGACGCAAACAGCCAGGGTAGACTGAGGTGGCAAAAGAAAATCTGCCGAGATGTTCGGTCAGGGACCCAGGACCCCAGCTTCAGGCTGCTACTATCTAAATTCCATGACATCTGAGGGCCAGGAGATGTACTTGCGATTTGATCAGACTACAAGACGCTCTCCTTACAGGATGAGCCGGATTCTAGCGCGCCATCAGCTAGTGACTAAAATTCAACAAGGTGAGTTGCCGGTAGTGGAAGGCTGTTGCTAATTCTGATTTCTGTTGGCTCAATTTCATGCTAACTCAGTTTTGTAAATTATTGTTTTCACTTTACAGTATGTGGATTTCTATGCCACGTTGCACGTAACTTTTAGAAATAACTTTAGGCTGCAGTTTTAAGCGAACAGTGACAGCACTTGGCTGCCACATAACGTAAGTGCACAAAAAACTTCACGGTAGGACAGTGAATCATAAAATTCCAAAACTTATATGTGTTTACAGAGTAAATGAGACAGGCTTACTCAGTGTGCATTTTAGGAGCTTTTCTGCAGGTTCCTCACACTCTGTCACATTTGAAACTTGGATACTTGTTTATTTAATCAGTAGGGCAAGGGGTTACTCACTTCCACCCTGCACAGGTTCTTAAGAACACTCTTAGTGGCAGGGGAAGTTAGAATTCCAGTCTTAAGGGCATGAGACTGACAATAAGGTTCACATTTCTGCCTCTTTGTATGTTTGTGTCAGTAGTTGCCACTGATTTGTTGATATTGTTTTTTGCTGGTAAAGGATAAATGTGTCCTCTAATCTCAAAACAAGTCTTGTGACTTGTGCACAGAAGCCCCAGCTTCCTGTATTGATTATGGTGGGTGGGGGGATTGGGGGTGGGGAATCAACAGCCTGGGCATCACTAAAACTCATCATTCTCCAAAAATAGTTTAAAACATTCTCCTAATCTTAGGATAGGTCTGTAGAAACAAGACAGATGAACATTCCTAGGAAGTCCCTAACTGGTGCACACTTACCCAGTAAGTTTATGAAGTTTATGACCACCTCCCTCTTCTAAAAACATAAATAAATAAAAGAAACAAATTATTTTCTAGAGCCATTGTACAAACAAATTCCACTTAAAATAGTTTAAGAGTATATTGAGTTTTAAATGGGAAGTTGGGGTTTGTAATCGTGAAAATCTTATTGTTCTGTTTCCAAAAGGAACAATATGAATTCTAGTGAGCAGCATTTGATGAGATTGTTTCCTTGGAAATTAGGATTTGTTTGTAAAGGCTCAGGAACTGGTTATGTGTGAAGGATACTGGTCCTACATACCGATCTGATTTCAGGAAGGATATTATGTCATTCCATAAACTTTGTGTGCAGGTCTTGATTGAATAGAAACAAAAGTAATTATTTCCCTGTGGCTTGATTTAAAAATACTTTAGGCTTAGAATAAAAACCATTTTTGTTTTAGAGATTTCTGACAATGATGTTTTACCAGATGCCATCATCATTAGGGACATAGGGATTTGGTAAATGTTTGATAATGATTTATAATCTATGTTCTGTGAATATTCCTCAGCATGCATATAAAGTGTATTATGTTAGAAACATTGCATAGAAATACTTTGAAATTGTTTTGAAAATCTCTTTAAATGTGTTTACAATAATTAATTTCACTAAAAATTATTTATGTTCTTTTTGGAATGAAGATTATTTTTTCATTGAGGACTTAAAGTTATGAACATATACATGATCACTGAAACTGTACTATGAGTATATGTTTCATTTTCATTTTTTTCAAATTAAAAAACTTGAGCATTCTCACCTTTTTATATCGGGCAATGGAATGTTTGAAGCCAATGAATGCCTACAAATTAAAAATGAGAATTAAGATAATAGGAAAGCATAAAAGAATTCCAGTAGTCCAATGATTAGGATCTGATTATTTGTTAATATACAGTGGTATGGGAAGACATGGAGAAAGCAGAAGCAACGTAATTTTATTGGGTTAACTGTATTAGTAGACTGGTTTACAGTAATAATAGAGAATGTTGATTGAGCATGTATAATATATTGCGCATTGCTCTGAGAGCTTTCAATATATTTCAATTTATTTTAAATTCAAAAGTCCTTGTAGATAAGTACTATTTTTACCCATTTTAAAGGTGAGAAAACAGTCATATAGAATTCAAGTAATTTCTCTGAGGTTACATAGTAAGAGCTGATATTTGACTATACCTCTAGAGCCCATGTTCTATAATACACCACACTGTTTTTTAGTTTTTATAGTGAGTGTTAAAGTATTGAACCTATGGTTGATTTTTTGGATTATATAATATCCCCAAAACTTTTCAGTTATCTGTACTATTACAGAATCTGACTTGGTCACTCACTGTGAAATTTCCATTCAGGTTTTACTTCTCTAGTGGTTTTAAAACTCATGCTATGTGTTTTACTTTCCTTAAACTGTTAGTACCCTATAATCATTAAATTAAAGCTTATCAAGCACATATTAAATTAATGACATTGGTCTTTGTTTTTGTGTGTATTTCACATATTGAAATGACAGCCACATCAGTAAAATAATTTGCATTACTCTGCTATAGATTTTTCAAGGAAGATTTAGCATTATATGAATATAATTTGGGGCATTGTTACTTGTGATCTTTCATGGCTGTTGGGAACAATGCAAACAAGAGTAAATTGCTCCCTACTGACCTCAGTACAGTGAGATAATCATTGAATGGCATGGACATGATTCAACAGCAGATACACTCATAGGAAGGAAAAACAAGGAGGAGAAATAAAGGAATCTTTGATGATGCATAGGATCAGAATTAGTTGCCCAAACACAGGATGAATCTAAACTTGCTCACTTTAGGGTATGCTCCAAAATCTATAGGCATAACTTTTCTAGCCTTCTTTTTAGATCTACAGTTTTATGTCCAGTTAGAAAAAAAATAGAAATGTTTAAAATAGAGTGTTGTTTGCAGAGTAAAAGTTTATCATAAGTCATACTGCCAATAAGCCTTACCCCACAATCCTGTTGAATCAATGGGGAAATTGTTGTAGGGAGAGAGAATGGATATAATAATGGTCCTTATTTCCCTCACTGACAGGCATTTGGGAATGA
The DNA here is from genome assembly GCF_000412655.1 of Myotis brandtii. Taxonomy (NCBI): domain Eukaryota; kingdom Metazoa; phylum Chordata; class Mammalia; order Chiroptera; family Vespertilionidae; genus Myotis; species Myotis brandtii. The sequence continues at coordinate 1,095,465 of NW_005371082.1, read as the reverse complement.
ACTAGAGGGAGGACACTGAGGAGGTGGAGGAAGAGCATTTTAGGCCAGAATAGGGGTCTTACTTATGTCATTGATGGCTGTGATTTATTTGTTAGACACATCCACATGCTATTTAATATATCCATATCTAAGCAGATATTTAAATGTGATTACTTGCTTTGTGAAAGAATGTATCATGCTACTAAACTTTTAAAATAATTTAGATGCATAAAACAGCATGACATGAACCAGATTGCAGTAAAGTCTGCTGAAGCAGAAAGAAAGGAGACAGGGATGCAGGCTCTATTGAGACACTCCCTCATTCTTTTACTGTGGCAAGTTTCAGAACTTCACTGGGCCTTTGTTTCTTGATGAGAAAATGAAATGGTTGGATTATGATTGCTCAAGTTTATTCTGGTTCTCAAGTCCTCTGTAGGTGAGTCAGTAACTCCTTGAACAAGTGTGTGTAAAGCAGGGAAATTTCAACCTAAAGTAATAGAAGCTGAAAAGGAAATAAGAGCAGTTTTGTAATGGGGAATAAATCTATGGTTTATAATTTTTCTAACCTGTCAAGGAAATGGTAAAGTGAAAATCAAGTTTTAGTTCTACCTGTGCCACTATTTAATTGTGTGATCTGGGGCAGGTCACAACTTCTCTAGGCTTTCTTTCCTTCTTCTATGAAATAGAAGGTTTAGATTAAATAAGTGTGAAGTCATCTCTCAAATTCTAGGATTCTGTAATAGCTAATACCTAATTTTAATAACTAAAATTTAGGTATGACTTTAAGAGAAAAACAACCCTTATTTATGTTTTGTTAATTATGTCATTTAATATCTACCTGAACATTTTTGATATCTGTTTAATGCTCTCATTATCAATTTAATAGGAAAGTTAGGCTGTCCAGTCTTGTGGAGTACTTAGATGTCAGTATATCTTATAATTATAAAGAAACTTGTAGAAACGTTTGCTTCTCTGGAGTCCAGGACTGTAAAATAGAGTTATTGTGATGCCTGGCTTATCGCGAGGACTGTCGGGACCAGAGAATGTCCATGTATGCTCATCCCCATTCTCACACACACACAAAAAAAAAACACACCCTATTTTTTAATATAAATTCAGAATGTAGAAAATTTCACTACTAAAAGAATTAGTGAAAGTTAGACTTGCATTTTCATGGACTTTTTATCTGAGACTACTTTTAGAGATAGCCCCTGAGTTGAACTTAACTAGAGTAGAATAAACTGCCATTTTGATGTTCCCAAGAATGGAAGTGGGCATTAGTGATGCATCCTCTCTCATTACTCCATCAAGTCAAATGGCATTTTGGGAATTTACTCAACCTAAGTGATGGTATTTTTGTTAATTCCTGTGTATTGTCGGCTGAAATTAAACAATTATTTGGAATTTATCTTTCTCTTTAGTACATTGTTACCCCACTATTTTCAGAACTGGGGGGTTATTATGCTGGCAGAAAGATAGATGGAATACAGAAAACAGGGTGAGAAAGCATTTGTCATGTGTTGCTCAAATTCTTTTTTAAAAAAAGCAGCAACAGTCAGAAATTCACATTTCGTGAATCAGAGCCTCTCTCTGTTCAGTGCTGTGACTGAAGGGCTGTACATAAGGGATACTGTTTAACCAACATTACAGAAAAATCTATTAAGTGAACTAAGTTAAAAACGTTGGAGAACATTTTAAAATTATCACATGGTAAAAATGTGAGCAGTCAAGAAATAAGTACTAAAAGGGAATTAGCAAAGAGCAATATGCTCATACACATACAAAAATTGAGAGATTTACTTGAACCAAATTATGACTTCCATAGCTGCTCATCACTGCTTTTATTAGTTCTGGTTTTATAAATACACATCCCAGATGCAGGCAGTTGCCAAATTTGGATATTGGAACGTTGGTTTAAGTGAACAGAGATTCATTTTTTTTTTCTTAAATCTTATTTCCCCTCTTATAGTCAGAGTTTTAATCCTTAGTAAATTGTGAGCACTGGTAAACTCTCATAAAGTTTCCTCATTTCCTTAGCAATATAATTATGGGCTAATTTTAATGCACAAGTGAGTAAAAAAAAAAAAGAAACATGACTGGTCTGAACAATAACAATTGATGACCAAAACAAATTTAGAAAGAAAGAAAATGACGATGGGTTTTGGTAAACCTCTTATATAAAAGATGAACAGATGAGAACGTGGTGTGAGACTAGGGATGAAGGTACAAGAAGAAGATAGGAAAACCTAACTATGAATTGCATACCAGATATTTGAATGAAATAAGGCTCATGTAAAAATCATTTTCTGTCTCTTTAGAGGCAACTGAATATGATTTTGTTGTGAGTAAAGACATTATATATTAATTTACATTCTACCTCATTACCTAAAGGATTTGAGAAGAATATCTATTAATATCTACATCTATATATCTATATATCTCTATCTCTATCTCTATCTCTATCTCTATCTCTATCTTCTATATCTATATCTATATCTATATCTATATCTATATCTATATCTATATCTATAATTCAGTTTAAAAAGGTAAATCTGATGAAAAGAAAAATGTAGGTTAATTAATAAGATAAAACTAGAAAGCTATCCTATATAATAAAGAGGTAATATGCAAATTGACTGTCACACCCTCACACAAGATGGCCACCCCCATGTGGCCACAAGATGGCCAGCAGGGGAGGGCAGTTGTGGGCAATCAGGCCAGCAGGGGAGAGCAGTTAGGGGCGACCAGGCTGGCAGGGGAGGGCAGTTGGGGGGGGACCAGGCCTGCAGGGGAGGGTAATAGGGGGTGACCAGGCTGGCAGGAGAGGGCAGTTAGGAGGGACCGGGCCTTCAGGGGAGGGCAGTTGGGGGCAATCAGGCCAGCAGGGGAGAGCAGTTAGGGGCGACCAGGCTGGCAGGGGAGGGCAGTTGGGGGGGGACCAGGCCTGCAGGGGAGGGGAGTTGGAGGCAACCAGGCCTGTAGGGGAGGGCAGTGGGGGGGACCAGGCCTGCAGGGGAGGGTAATAGGGGGTGACCAGGCTGGCAGGAGAGGGCAGTTAGGAGTGACCGGGCCTTCAGGGGAGGGCAGTTGGGGGCAATCAGGCCAGCAGGGGAGCAGTTAGACGTCAATCAGGCTGGCAGGAGAGTGGTTAGGGGTGATTAGGCCGGCAGGCAGACGAGCGGTTGGGATCCAGCAGTACCGGATTGTGAGAGGGATCCCAGATTGGAGAGGGTGCAGGCTGGACTGAGGGACACCCCCCCCAAGTGCATGAATTTTGTGCACCAGGCCTCTAGTCTATATAATAAAAGCCTTAATGACCATTACAGTGGAACTACCAGAACGACTGGGCACTATGATGCGCACTGACCATCAGGGAGCAGACGCTCAATGCAGGAGTTGCCCCCTGGTGGTCAGTGCGCTCACACAGGAGGAGCGCCGCTCAGTCAGAAGCTGGGCTCACAGCTGGTGAGTGCAGCAGTGGTGGTGGGAGCCTCTCCTGCCTCCGTGGCAGCACTAAGGAGCAGCAAGCTGAGTGGTAAGGATCAGTGAGCAGGCGGGCAGTAAGCAGTGAGGGGGTCCTGGACTGCGAGAGGGCGCAGGCCAGGCTGAGGGACCACCCCCCAGTGCATGAAATTTGGTGCACTGGGCTTCTAGTATTACATAAATGTATAAAACATAAAGTCCTGAATAATTATTAAAAGTGGTCTGCAAATTTAGCTTGAATTTCCCTAATCTAAGCAAAAAGGAAAGTATAATCAGGGGAAGAGTTGCCAAGTCCATAAGGTCAAAACATAACAACACAACCTTTCCTGGGACTTTATTTTTAGGAGAATTTTCTTCCAAAAAACTTCATATAGGAGAACAATTTTTCATGCTAATCTTGTAAAGGGACTACCCATAGTGGATGGTGCTCTTAACCATTCCTATTGTGAATTCAACAGCAAGTCTTTGGTAGCATCCTGCTGCGGTGGAAGTGGAGGCAGAACAACAAGTTATAACTCAGTGAAAATATTTGGGGAAGGGATGGGTGGATCAACACAAAAATATTCAGTATTTAATTCTCTCTAATTCTCTGGCTCAATCTAGAAATAACATAGAGACTATCCAGAGACAGTTTTCTTAGGTCTCCTTCAAAGAACACGAGTCCTGTTAGGCATTCAGGAGGAAAATGTTTCTGTAGTTAAATAATTTGGGAAATGCTGCATCCTCTTCTGCTTCTTGCAAATTCACAGTGGTGAAAGGCTCAGAGAAATCCTGTAGATTGTTTCAACTGGTATATTTCATCATGAAACCATTTATTCACTGGATACCAGAAGTGACATCTTGTAAGACCAATGTTCCCTGAGGAACACATTTTTAAAAGGCTGATTTAGCAAAGTGCAGAGCCTGTGGTTTATTCTTGTATTCTGAACATTTTTCTTGTATGGATTGGGAAGTAGGTAGTTTGAGGTATTTTGAGAGTAACGTTGCAAGTATTCAGTGGCTTCCACTCCAAATACTTTAAAAAATCAAATGGTAGAGGCAGGATGAACATATTTTTTATGCAAATTAACAACCTAAATAAGATTCTAACCTGATTAGGTGGTTGCTGCACATTTGCCAGGCAAAAAACTGAAAGACTAGGTGTAAGGACAGAGTTAATAATTATAAACAAGAATACAACCCGTCTTCAAATAACTCTACAAGTGAGGACCTGCTGGCTTGAAGAAATAAATTATTGCTTTTTAGCTTTAGATATGCATAACCTATGATAAAGCTGAAGTCCTAGGTGAGTTCTAAAGCTAATTCAGGATAGTTCAATACTGCTGGGAAGTGGAGAGACTGCCCCACAAGGAAAGGAACAGGAAAGTCTTCAGGTGTCTCAAATTGAGGTGATGTGGGATATGTACTCCCTGAAGCTCAGGCATCTGTGGGTGGCTCAGAGTCAATTTTTGACTTCATGGTTCAAACATATTCTTGGTACATAAACTTTCTCTCAGTATGAAAGATTAAAGTGAACTGATAGGTAATAGTTATTTTAATTAGTAAAATCTGTTTTGTTCAGTTGTATAAGCAACTTACCAAGTTTTCCAGGAATACTGCAAATACAATGTTAGGTATTTTTCCTCCTGCTGTCAAGGAGAATACATTCACATTTATATTATGATGATGCTTTTTGAGAAAAATCCACAAAATATCAAAAAGCTATCACAGAATGCATGAAAAATTAGCCACCTGTCTAGTGCAAATGTTCATGGTGTAAAGTCACACAGGACTATGGCAGTCACATGGAATGGTGTAGTCTAGGGCAGGACAGAGACACTGATACCCTGGACATTTATACACTGTTGTTTGAAAAGAAATGAGCTCTCTCTCTCTCTCTCTCTCTCTCTCTCTCTCCTCCCTCACTCGAAACTTGGGATCTAAAGGAATTTAAATGGGGTGGTTAGAAAATAACTTAAATTACAGAACATGGTAATGCTGTTAGAAAAAGGAAATCAATATAAATAAATCAAATGTCTGACTAGACTGTCAAATGATTTCCCTCAGAAGGCATAGGAATCCTGACCATTTGAAAGGTCTGACAGGAGCACAGTTGACTAAAATACCAATGATTTGCATTCCTTGCCTCTAACACTGATACACCACAAGGATGAAACAATGTAGAGGAGAGAGAGTGGAAATTGTAAAAGAATTTAACATTCACAAAGTAATTTACATGTTAGCATTTTGAGCTGAAGAAGGCATTGTCTTTCTGTATTACAACTCTACTCTTCCTGGTTGATTTTGAAAATCATACATATGGATGATTTGTAATCACCAAGTGACATATGGGGAAAAAAGTATGATATTCATAAAATTGTATTTTTCTCTGAATGTCTTCTAACCCCAAATTATTTATAATACTTAACATTACAATAAGAAACAAGAGTCCTCGCCGGTTTGGCCCAGTGGATAGAGCATTGGCCTCTGGACTGAAGAGTCACAGATTCCATTCTGGTCAAGGGCAGGTACCTTGGTTGCAGGCTCTATCCAGGTTCTGGTCAGGGCATGTGCGAAGGCAACCAATTGATGTGTCTGTCTCACATCGATGTTTCTCTGTTTGTGTCTTTCCATCTCCCTTCCACTGTCTAAAAATCAATGCGAAAATATCCTCAGGTGAGGATTAACAAAAAAGAAAGAAGGTGTGTGAGAGAGAGAGAGAGAGAGAGAGAGAGAGAGAGATCCAGTGATACTGGTATTCCAACCATCCCACCATCCCAATAAGACTAGCGTTCTTAATAAAGAAATTTAAATCCCTCCAGATACTTTGAAGGATACAACGTTTCTCACTAAATGCATTTCTCAAAATAGAGAATGAAATACATTTCCAACTGTTACGGTGGTTTGGGCCTATGTAAAACCATGTGATATGTATAACAAGTTCTTAGTAATCAAAGCACCTTCACTTCTACATTGATCTCTTTGGATAGAAGGGTCATCTAACTGCACCCCTTACCTGAACATTTTCATCCTCATCACTGGTATTTTGTTTGACTTGCTATGCTTTTAGGAGGAAGGTTTAAGGCAGATAAAACTGTTTAGATATTTTTATTACCGACTTTCTAGAAGCAAGAGGGGAAAATACTTGGCAAGAAAGAAGGGAACTCAGTCTTGCAGGCTATCTTGAAGAAGACTGGAAAATAATTTCAGTGACTGAGTTCATCATCTGTTGTTGGTCCCAACACTAAGTATGATGTAATTCCACATTTGAGTTTTTATGCATTATCAGTGTCCAAGGGTGGCCAATCCATTGGGATTGCTTGAACAGCTCATGAATAATAACACAGGCCTAAATAGATGGGAATTTGTTTCTTGCCTTCTATAACATTCTTCCAAGAGTTATTCCGTTGACAGGATGTTGAAACACATGTTCTTAGGGGTAAATAACTAAAATATGTTGATTAAATTCCAAGAAATACTTTCTTTTACAAATAGCTTCATGAGATCAAGAATGTTCCAGGAACACTATCCATTCAACCCAAACTCCAAACTTTTTATACCTATAATTTGGAAAATTGGAAGCCTTCAGAGTCAAGCAGCTTGAATTTGAACTCTAGCTCTATATCTTCCTAGCAGAATGACCTTGGCCAAGTTACTTAACATTTCTAAGCTTCAGCTCCCCATAGGCAAATGGAGCTAATAATAGCCACCATCTCAAAGTTATTGCAAGGATTAAATGAGAGAATATAATTAAATGCAGAGCATAGTGCATTGCACATACTATATCTATACTAATAAAAGGGTAATATGCTAATTAGACCGGACATCTTCCGGACAACCTTTGGGACAAAGCCATAATGGCGGGGCCGAGGTAGAGGTGATTAGGGGTGATCAGGTCAGGAGAGGAGAGCAGTTAGGGGGATCAGGCCAGCAGTGGAGAGCAGTTAGGGGGATCAGGCCGGCAGGCAGGTGAGCGGTTAGGAGCCAGCAGTCCCACATTGCGAGAGGGATGTCCAACTGCCGGTTTAGGCCTGATCCCGCAGGGGTCCCAGATTGGAGAGGGTGCAGGCAGGGCTTAAGGCTCCCCACCCCCCGTGTACATATTTTGTGCACCAGGCCTCTAGTGCTCAGTATAAGAAAAAAAATATATATATATTATTATATATTATATATATTAAACAAGCATCCATGTACATATGGCCTTCAAGGTACAGTAGTACCTCTTATCTGTTGTTTCACTTTCTGTGATTTCAGTTAACTGCAGTCAACCATGATCTGAAAGTATTAAATGGAAAATTCCAGAATTAAACAAGTTGTAAATTTTAAATTGCATACTGTTCTGAGTAGCATGATTAAATCTTTCGTGATTCTACTCAGTCCCTCTGGGAATGTGAATCCTACCACCATCCAGCATTTCCACGCTGTACATGCTGCCTGCCAGATAGTAGCCTTTTCGGTTATTGAATCTACTGTCTCACAGTAATGCAGTGCTTGTGCTCAAGTAACCTTTATTTTACTTAATAATGGCCTCAAAATATAAGAGTAGTGATGCTGGCAATTCAGATATGCAAAAAGAGGGCTTCATTTAAGTGAAAAATTGAGTATAGCACAATAAGATACTTGAAAAATAAAGACTACTGTCATACAACTTTATTACAGTGTATTGTCACAATTGTTCTATTTTATTATTAGTTATTGTTGTTAACATCTTATGTGCCTGATTTATAAATTAAACTTTATCATAGTATATATGTACAGGAAAAAACAGTAAAGCCGGCCCTCTGTGTCTGATATGTACTATGTGTTTAGACCAATCCTTTTTTTCTTGTCATTATTCCCTAAACAATACAGTGTGACAACTATTTACATAACATTTACATTGTTTTAGGTATTATAAGTAATTTAGAGATGACTTAAAGTTTACAGTAGGATGTATAAATACTGTGGCATTTTATATAGGGACTTGAGCATCCACAGATTTTGGTGGAAGGGTCCTGGAAATACCAAGGGACAACTGTACACATAGGGTTCAATACTATACAAAGTTTCAGAGATTGACTGGAGGGGTCTTAGAAGGTATCCCCCACATAGAGAGGGAACCACTGTACTGTATCATCAAATGAAGAGTAAATTATGTACTTACTCTATACACAGTTTATTAAGACCAGCATACATGCTGGCACATTTTTTGGGATCCTCAAAAAGTAAATAAAATTTGAAACAAGAGGACTTTTTGTGTTTGTTTGTTTTAAAGCTTAAACTGTAATGAAAACCATTGTTGTTCCCAATTGTCATTTTCTATGTACAGCTGCTACTCATTTCGGCTGCCCTGAATTGACCTGAAATGATGGGTTTAGGCCAAGTTTTAACTCATATAAACAGCAAAGCCTGTTGATCCCCACCCTCCATTAATAAAAGAGGCAGGAAGTGTTCCTAGCTCTTGGAATCACTTGGTAGTGACCCTTAAAGCTAAGGGAAGGCAGTAGTGCTGGAAGAAAGGGGGCTGTGCTCTCTTGGGCCCAGTGAAAGGCCAGGGAGGAATCTGTGTGGGTGGAGGGGTGGGAGCAAGGCTGAGACAAGCCTCATTAACCAGTGATAGAAGGTTATATCTATGTATCTGTTGCTGATCTCTATAATATCTGAATTTCTCTCCCAAATTGTTATTTTCTAAACTGACAGGTTAACTTTGACATCTTTGTTAATTTTGTAGAAACTTTCCAGTATTACAGTAGTCTTTGTATAGAGGAGTTAATACAAAAGAAATTCTGTAAAATGTAAACTTCCTAAGGCTCAGTTGGCAATTAAAAAACTAAGCACTCTGTTTCTCAAACTAATTCAAGCAAATCATTTAAGAAAGTTTCATTGCCCATTTCTCTAAGGATTTTATTCCTTTATAATTGAGAAATATTCTTCATGATTGTTAAATTCCTCAGCTAGAAAAGAGTTCAGCCAGGCTGGTGTGGCTCAACAGTTGAGCATCGATCCAGGAACCAAGAGGTCACAGATTTGATTCCTGGTCAGGGCACATGACTGGGTTGCGGGCTTGATCCCCAGTAGGGGCCGTGCAGGAGGCAGCCAATAGATGATGTTCCTCTCTCATCAATGTTTCTATCTCTCTATTCCTCTCCCTTCCTCTCTCTCTAAAATCAACAAAAACATATACAAAATTATATTAAAAAGAATACATATGAATATGATCCTTAGAATTTTTTGAAATTTGTTCTTAGATTTGAATGGATTAAATAAACATGGATATTTTTCTTAGTTATTTATGGAATATATATAATCTTAGATCCCCTTCTATGTAGGATGTCTCCCACAAAGAATAGAAATGTCTGTTAGTACAGCCTTTACACATCATAACTTAAATGTGAACCTTAAACTTTGTAAAAGCCTTGTTTTATAGGATGAAATATTTGATGTCTACATATGGCATCCTGGAGATCCTGAAAAACTATTTTAATAGAAATTTCTGGGGGTCAATGGGAAAAAAGGGGGACACCTGTAATACTTTCAGCAATAAAGAGAAATTTAAAAAAATAGTAATTCCTCCACTGGCATTTGGTAGTAGTGCATGACAACTTGTGGAGCAGGTCCATGTGCATTGTCTTGAATACATGTGTAAGGTCACCACCATCGGAAACTTTGTCTCCCACAATCTGTCTTTCCGAGACCTGACAAATGCATATGCAAATTTTCCTATTTGAAATGTTTATAATCTCATTTTCCTGAGTCACTCCTTTGTAAACAATTTCACTTGGTTTTGTTATATGGAAAAGCATACTTACCTGAGTGGACTCTATAGATAAGTAAAGACTCAGTTGATACAATAAGGAAATTTAGCAGTGAGTAAGGCAGTTGTAAAACATTAACTAATTGGTAGAATAGGGGTGGTTTCAGAGTCCAAAATTTTCCTTTCTCCCCTCTATTTAGAGTAAACTTAATTCCACACCTTGTTTTACCACATAATTTCTGACAAAACCATTATTTGTGTTTGGTTCACCTGAGTTTTCTCCGGTGACTTTTGTCTCCTCCTATCTTTTGATTACTCTAGCAGGGCTGGTCCTGCACACTGCAGCTCCAGTTCTATGAAGTTTATTGATTTGTTCCATACTGCAGGAATGACGTGGAGGTGAGACAAGTTTTTCAGCTCATGGACTATCAGTCATGCTTTCTTCCGGCTGCTTGCGTCTGTGCAGCTATCCCCAAAGGTGTGTGTGTGGAGAGGGGAGGGGCATGCCTACTGGGCTCAGAGAGAACATTTCCACTGAGTCACCCAAGTGAAAAGAAAAGTGAAAGTTGAGTTTTGTCATGGAGAGGTAGGTTGTCAACATAGTTTATTAACATTTATATGCATTAGGTAAAATATTTTCAGTTGGGGATTGGTGCTTTGACTTTTTATAAATTTTGTGCCACAAATTTAGCTTTTGAAACATTTTAAAAATAGTAAAGTGTAAAAAAATAGTAAAGTGTACTTATTGCTACACTTATTGAAGGCTTTCTATTATGTAGCAGGGACTATTTTCAGCACTATATATATTGTTATTTTATTTAATTTTCACAGAGTCCTGAGAGTTAAGTTTACTCATAGTAAGGCCTAATACTGATGATATCCATTTTGCAGATGAATAAACAAAGACTGGAGAAGTTAAATTACTTTCCCAAAGTCTCACAGCAAGTAGGTGGCAGGACTGGGCTTTGAACTCAAGGCTGTGTGATTCTGGAGCCTACATTATTCACCACTGTGCAACTCATCACCCTGATAATTATAAGTAGGCATGTCTACCTGAAACCAAGGCAAGCTGTTTTGTTTTATCATTTTAGATCTGGTTGCTTCTCCCTCCCCCACCAGCCCTTCAAGTTGTTGGAGGATTTCATTGTGTCTCTAAAACAAGCAGCAGCTCTGTGTGACCATCCTATACACTGAGGACCCTCCCACTGCCCTCTTTATCAAGGACTCTCTGTCCAAAGTCAACATCAAGGCAACAGCATTGTGGCCTTTGGCGAAGAATCTGGCAGAACAGGCATAACAGAGGGAAAGGTTGGATTCCTCACCCCAACCTCTTTTCCCTGCTTCTCATGCGGCCCTCCTTCCCAGAAAGTCCTCTACCAAGTTTTCCCAGGTCTCTTAGGACCCATAGAGCTCAGTAGCTCACTGGACCTTCAGAGTGGATCTTGCATACAAGGAGGAGAGCAAGAAGTGAGGTGGAAATTAAGTCATACTTGTGTTGTCCTCTGGACTCTGGGTCTTGAGCTCATCTGTTCTTCAGCATAAGGAAAGCATGTATTAAATCAGGGTCTCCATGTCCAGAGAGAAGTCCTGGATAGAGGGTTTTTTTTCTCTCCAGATTTTACAATTTTCACCTCAGTCACAGCTGAGGCCTGCAGACCAAAATAGTCTCAGTTGTACTTTGCACTTGTAGTTAGAGAACAGTAGCCAGTCAGAGAAAATATCAGTGTTCTGCCAACTTCTGCTATTTGTGAAATTTTGCCAGAAGCAAAACAGGATCAAAAATAATAAACAGACCTCCTCCTTTACTGCATGACTGCTATTTACAAAAAGAGATTGATGGACTGACTGTGCTTGTGTGAGTGCTCAGTGGAGGCAATTTTTAAGGAGAAAAAGTTAATTTTTTGGTGCTCGGTTGCATATGATTTGAGATTTTTCAGAAATAATTGGGTTTTCAGAGAACCCACAGCATAGATAGTGCTTCTTCTCCAATACAAATGGCCTAAACAGTAGATGAAATACCTGACACATAAATTAAATGCAGCTGTAAATTTTTTCCAGGGAAAATGAATATTGAAAACAAAAAATAACATGAGTCTTAAGTAGAATAGTGATGTTTCCAGTAGAAAGAGAAACCTGGCCTGTACTCCAAGCTCAGGGAACTAGAAGGCGAGAGGCCTGGATTCTAGGTCACCTTTGTCTATCAAATAGGAATAATATCAGCTCTTGCTACTCAGTGACATTGTAAAGTAAAAATCAAATTGGTATCAAATCAGCTAAAATGGAAGGCATGGTGCTCAATTCTGTCATGGCTGAGCAATGCTAGGTTATATGATGGGAATCACTGGGCTGGCCCCCACAGGCACCGTACAAAGCAATACCCAGCACTTCAGCTGGACACAAAACATCACCACATTAGCTCGACTTACTTGAATAATAGTTTATATCACTCCTCAAGGATATGGAAATAATGTACCACTTTTTTGTTTTAATCTTGTTTGATTGTTTTGATATCTGTTTTATTTTTTGTTTCAAATTGACAAAGTCAACTAATGTTTAGCTTTATTTTATATTTTCTTTTTATATATTTGATGTGCTATGAGTGAATCTCTATATTTAGTTAAGTTCATTTCAAACTTCTGTTTTCCCTCTTATATTTCTTTTATTCTGAGGTGTCAAGAATTTTACTTTGTATTTTTACTCAGTTAATAAGGTCTTCTTTACCCTTAATGAATAATTTCCCATAATGATGAGCAGAATTAAACCTTTTAAAGTGAAAGATACTGTGTTATAGACTTTGACAAGTTAGAGTGTTGTAGGTCATAGCTTTCAGAGTTATGAATTTCCAGTATTAATTGGGCTTCCTACCTAAGGCCAACAGGGAGTGTGGATAGTTACTCCTGCAGGCAGGATAGCCTGGTGTGGCTGTCTAGCTGGAGGCCTACAAGAACTTACTGTGGTCATGGGGATTGTCTGGGTGGGAGGGGACTGATAGAACCTGATGTCACTTTACCCCAGTATCTGTTAAAGGAAAGATATGCCCAGTGCTTTCCTCCTCCCTTGCCCAGCACAGTCTGGTCAGGAAAGTCTTAAGAAAGTAAGGTGAAAGGAACACAGACTTTATAAACATACTAGAGGTCCAGTGCACAAAAATTCATGCACTCGGCGGGGGAGGGTCCCTCAGCCAGGCCTGCACCCTCTCGCAGTCCGGGACCCCTCAGGGGATGTCTGACTGATGGCTTAGGCCCGCTCCCCAAGGAATCGGGCCTAAGCCGGCAGTCAGACATCCCTCTGGCAGCCCGGGAGCCCTTGGGAGATGTCCACCTGCTGGCTTAGGCCCACTCCCCGAGAGATTGGACCTAAACCATTAGTTGGACATCCTTAGCGCTGCAGTGGAGATGGGAGAGGCTCCTGCCACCGCTGCTGCACTGGCCAGCCATGAGCCGGCTTCTGGCTGAGCAGCGCTCCCCCTGTGGAAGCACACTGATCACCAGGGGGCAGCTCCTGTGTTGAGCATCTGCCCCCTGGTGGTCAGTGTGCATCATAGCGACCAGTCGTTCTGCTGTTAGGGTCAATTTGCATATTACCATTTTATTATATAGGATTATAGGATCCCTTTAAAATGTTTGACTCTTGTTTGATAGTTTTGATATCAGTTTATTTATTTATTTATTTATTTTTAATGTTTGAGTGTGCCGATGGTGGTGGATTCCAGGAGTAGGGACAGCTACTAAGATGAGACTTGTGGAAAATCTTTGAACATTGCTAAGCACTCTGTATATTTGGTTATTATTTGGAAATCCTGGATATCTTGAATGAAGGGGTATTTGAGAGGGAAATGTGAATGAAGAGGAAAGGAGCTTGTTTAATGAGGGTGAGACTAACTTCTCTCTGCCCCACACACATGCTGCTCTGAGTTTCTCTGCAACCCTCTGCTTAGCAGGATACACTTCTTAATTATAGCTGGCTCTTCTCAGTCCCCGGCCATTTACTTAAATTACCATGTTTTGTGATTGATGTCAATAATTTGACATGGGAGTTATGAAGCCTTCATTTCAGATCCTTTATTTATCAGAGAAAGAATCTTTCAGACATTCTTTCTTTGGCTCTGGAGGCCCTGCATTTTCTAAAACTTGTAGCTTATAGATGCAATGTGCATTGCTTAAAAGCATGGTCTTTGGTGTTATCTGGACATGGGTTCAAATCCTAGCTCCAGCACTGATTAGTTTTGTGAACTTGAGCAAGTTCTATGACCTCTTTAAGCCTGTTGTCTCATCTAAAGTAGGAATAAAAATAATAACATTATGGAATGAAGTGTTGTCACACATGCAAAGTGCTTAGCACAGAACCAAGCACTTACTCAGGGCTCAATATATGTAATCTTAAAGGACACTAAAGATTAGCAATATAGCCCATTACACCGTGTATTAAGTACTTGTGGGGAAGATAAAAAGTATCCATATTCAGGTAATTACATAAGGTGGAAGCAAAGGAAGAGCCACAGTCACAATGCATCTCAAATGAGAATATCTGAAGTTGCCTCAGAGGAGAAAAAGTATGACAAGGGCTGCCTAGAAACTATGCAATTTTAAACAAGGATTTTCCTAATCAAATGGAATTTACCTCTGAAAGAAGACAGCTGTCACACTCTGGGTATAATAGAAAATATTTTTAGTCCTTAAACTAATGAGACCATCCCCCATAAGTCCAGAGTATAAACTTCAACCCTGGCATGAATTTGATGGGAACATATCTAACTTTTAATCTTTCAATTCTAACGTCCTCAAATGAAGCATCATTAAAACATTTGCCTCAGCAGGGCAATCAATTGGGAACTAATAATACATTCTGTTAACTACTCTCTTAAGATGTGGTAATATAAGTGCAGAGGAAGCCTAGTGCCCCATCTTCACCCCACCCTCAAGTTAGTAGCCTGCTCTAAAGCATTGAACAAAAGAGACAGCACAAGTAGCCAGACAAGATATCTTCAATCCCCTTGGCTTCTTTTCAAAGACAGCCTTTTAAGTCTTCTGTTTTTACTAAGTTTTGCTAAAATCAAAACATTGAATCTCAACTTTGTTGTAATCCATTCAGCTGGCTTACAGAGTGAAGTGCAGCCATTGCTTTCTGTTTCGCATGGAAGAACATAGTCATTCACTCACAATATCACTGCTTGGGAACCTCCTATGTGCCAGGGGCTATTAGGTACTTGGGATATACCAGTAACAACACATTAGAGCACAATCCACCCCACAGTTTAATTGGGTGCACTTAGAACAGGTGCCATGGAGTGTTATAGTTGCGGGGATGGGTATCGTCCAGGGAGAGTGGAGCCTAATTTTAGCTTTAGCTGTTGGTATGTTGTTGTGGTGGTGGTGATGTTCCATTGCTTCAGCTTCCATCCCTTGAGCAGAAAGTATCCTTGCCTGATATTACTGGCTGGTGATTCTTACTAGCTGTCTGGGGAACCCTGAGGTTAAGACTTTATCAACTTTTGCCTCATCAGTTTGCCATGTGTCTTCCTCAGAATCGAAATAACTAGGCTCCAGTTATCTAAGAACATGGAACTTACTCTGTGTAGTGAAAAGTGAGTGTATTGCTGCTCTCGTCTGTCATGGTAAAGTCAGGGCCCATAATCCACAGCAAGCTGCCCTCCCTGTTAACACTGTTGCATTAGCATTGTGGTTTCCCTGAAGGGTTAAGATGGTGAGGAATTTAAGAGAGGATACATTTTAGAAATGAATGTCATTTTTTCTGCATCAGTTATAACAGTGGAAAACCTAACCAAGTCAATATTTCAACACATAATTTATTCAAAGTTGACTGTGTGCAGTATCTTTGCTGGTATTGTGCATGATACAAAATGTAAAATATGATCACTACCCTCAAAGAGATTAAAATCAAGTGAGATAAGATGTGTAAACTGTCATTAATATCAGCCATTCAAGGAAATATATGGTCGGTGACTAACAGACTATCAAAACATAGGCGTTCAGAAGAAGAGTGAATTGTCAGTGTAACAATAAGGTAAGAAGAAAAGATCACTGGGCCTGCACTATGAAAAGTGGCTGTATTTCCACTGTGCAAAAATCAGAGGGAGTTATTTTAAGCACGGCAATAGAATGAGTTGAAAATTATGATTTCAATGATTAAGAATGTAGTTCAAATGTGGTGAAATGTGGGTGTTGTAGGAAGTGCAGATGATACAGTTGAACAAGGAGTTGAGGCCAGACTGCAGTGAATTTGAAATTTATTTGCTAAATAATGGGAAGCTATGGAGAGTCTTTGAGAAGAGAAGTAATAGGAAGAAAACAGTAGTTTAGAAAAATGAATAGATGAACATGTGTTTGATGTAGTAAGACTGAACGTAGAGAGAAATAGTCATTGAGCATATATTTTGTCTAGGCCCTATCTGAACATGATAAATAATTATCTCACTTAACCCTCACAATAGTTGGTACCACTGATGTTTCCATTTTAAAAGTTAAGAAATGGAGGTTCAGAGAATTTAAAGTAACTTCTTCAAGTTAAACCCAAATAACTATTAGCGACAGCCATTGAACCCAGGGCTGTCTGACTCTTGTGTTCTTCCACAGCTCAAGGCCTCCCCTTATACTAGTAGTTCTTGTTACAGTTGTTAGAGTGCTACCCCAAAATATTGTGAGGAGTAAGGATTTTAACTATGACAATAAAAAAAGGATAAATATAGGACTTAGCTCTGTAACGTTTCAGAATGCAAACTACTTACTTTATAAAATTTTAATGTTTTCAATTAATAGTTTGTCTGTTTATGCTTTCCCCCCACTCACTATGATAAGAATTCATTCATTTGAATATGTTAATATACCTTCTACAATAGATATGTATTCTACTCAGAAACACCTATTCAGTGATTTGTTATCAGTAATTGGTACTCAGTAAAGTCTGGGTCACCTTATAACAGAAGTTTCATTGGATTGTACTTAAATTACCTAATGTAACTATATAGATTGCCTTCTGCTTTAGGCATGATCCCTTAAAAATGTATTGGTAATAAATAAAATTAAATACTAATATTGAATGAGTTTAAAACATGACACATTACCAATTAGCTTGAATGATTTCACATTTTTTAAAAAGGCTTTTCTAAGAGTATAATATGCCCAGATACACATATAATTTAGTGACTGATGTTAGAAATGTGAATGAGCCAAGACACTAGTTAAACTGGGCCAATTGTCTGTAATAGTTTGAAACCACACTATTAATCTGTAGAGGAACCTAAAATACAAATGTCTCTATAGGACACCTATGCCTTTTGTTTATTCCAAATTCTTAATCAGTCAGTCATTATTTTATCAGGAAAAAGAGTTTCAAATGTGAATTCTTCCAGAAGTAATTTAAAGATATTTAAATATTTAATGAAATGTGAAATTGCACATATTTTCCTCAGACAGGTGTTCCACTGTTATTTTATAAGGGCTATTAATATAAAGTTTTACTTATCTGCTTGAATTGTAATTCATACTCTGAATCTAGCTGCAGGTTGAATCCTAATTAATTGAGATGACTGAGAGCCTCCAGGGGTTTGTGTTTCCAGGGGGAAGAAGCCATTTTGGAGAATCGACTTGCTTAGATAATGTGCATATGTAGTGAATTATCCACTGTACTCTTTAGCATGCTTGCACACATGCTATTTTCTCAACACAGTCTCATTTCTTGATTTCTGTTTAGAAAGTTACTTTTCACCATTTCCCTCAAGTCCATTCCACTTTTTTTTTTCATCAAGATGGTTATCTCTACAGATAAAGATGGGCAAATGGTCATCATGAGTCAAAGTCTCTTGTCTTGGCCTAGATACACTTTTCTACATGACCTCTCCCAACAAGCAAAAACTAGAGGTCACTGTCCAACCTCTGGGTCAACTCCAGGTTATTCTCTAAAACTGCCTGCTCCTGACCTAATAACCAGCTCCTAAAAGTTCATGGCTCCCCAAGAGAGTGTTTTTTCAATGTTCACATTTAATGTTCTTGTCTGATATATAACTTTCCCTTTCCTCCTGATTAGGCTGCTCTGTACATGGATGGCATGTGAGAAATCACAACCTTTGCATTTTTTTATGTATCAAAAAACACTTTTAGATAGCACTGGAGAAATGTGGGACCTTAAGCTCCTCATCATGCCCAATGGCAGACCATAACCTCCAGCTGAGCTAATCCTACAAGACCAAAGTTCCCAGTGAACACATTCTTTGAGCAGAAATGGTTAAATTTCATGGAGGTTCATTTGGTTACTGTTGTTGTGTAACAAACCCCCCAACCCTAGTGGCATTAAACAACCATTATTATGCTCATCGGTCTCGTGTATCAGGAATTTGGAAAAGACACAGTGGAGATGGCATGTCTCTGCTTCATGTGGACTGCAACTTTAATTGGAAAAACTTGAAGGCTGAGGATGACTCAATGACTGGGCCCTGTAATCATTTAAAATCTCATTCACTCCAAGGACTGGCAGTTGATGTTGCCTGATAGGTAGAGCATCAGCAGAAGCTGTCATCTGTAACATCTACTCATGTCCTCTGCACGTCGTTGGTTAGGCTTCCTCACAGCATGGAGACTGCCTTCTAAGAATGAGCAAGGCACAAGTACATGTCTTTTTATGACTAGCCTTGAAGTTGCATAGATTCACTTTTGCTTTATTCCACTGGTCAAAATAGTCATAAATGTCTGCCCAGGTTCAAGGGAAGGGAACATTGACCATTTGATGGGAAGAGGTTCAAAGACTTCACAGAAATATTTTATAACAGCAACAAGATATCTTTGACACATTTGATAATTCTGGGTTTCTGCCATTCTTGCCGGCATGTGGCTGGCCCTTGACTGATTCATTTGACTGAATGGTATAACTGGAATCGGCTATAGCAAAACCACACAGTGTGGTTTTGCCCCCAGGTGTGAAGAGTGTGCCTTGGTGACATTCCGAGGTACACTGCATTACACTAATTCTTCAGTTGTGATTATATCAACAGTGACAGGCATTGTTCTGCACATATATTAGCTTGTTTAAGTCCCCAACACTATGCAAAGGAGCCTATGCTCCACCACTACTCCTTGCCCAAGATTAGAACAAAATCCCCTGTCCAAATTTAAAACAAAATCAAACATCTCCAAGATTTAGGATTGGAGAAGAATCTCCAAGTGAGGCCAAATGGTTCTCAATTTTACCCCAAATCATATTCTCTAGAGATGAGTACTCCGAGGTCTCTTATTTTACTAACAGCTATTTTTTAAGGTTACCCTGAAACCTTGGGGTAGAATTAAAGTTTCTTGATGCTGTTTTATAAAGAAATTAAAGATGGGGTTCCTTTATAGCAGTGGTTCTCGAGCAGTGGCAGTTTTACCTTCCAAGGGACAATTGGAAATATCTGGAGATATTTTTGATTGATCATAACTGGGGGTGGGTGCTGCCAGCTTCCAGTAGATAGAGGCCAGGGATGCTCTGAAACATTCTACAATGCACAGCATAGCCCACTACCTCCCAAATAATTTTCTGGCCCCAAATGTCGATACTGCCACTGTTGGAAACTCTGCTATACAAGATGTTTTTATAACCTCCCTTTATAAAAATGAGGAAACTGGAGCCTAGCCGGGTGGCTCAGTTGGTTGGAGCATCATCCTATACACCAAATGGTTGCAGATTTGATTCCAGGTCAGAGCATATACCTAAGAGTATAATATGCCCAAATACACATATAATCTAGTGACTGATTGTGGGTTCCATCCCCAGTCCAGATGCATTCTGGAGGCAACTGATCAATGTTTCTCTCTCCCCCTACTCTTTCTCTAAAATCAATTTAAAAAAATCCTTGCTCAGGATTTCACAACTAATAAGTGATGTAGCCAGAATCTAGACACCCATCTTGAGATCCTGAGTCTCATGTTCTTATTTCCTTTGGGGCTCTCAGTCAGCCTTGCCACCTGCCCAGAGAGAGAGGACTTAGTGATAAAAGTGGTTTTGCCACTTTTCTCATGTTCTAGGCAGTGAGAAGTGTACCACACCCATCGTAATTAATATGAGTCACCGTGATGGACATGGTGCTTGAATATTTTCTTTACCCTTCAGGAGACAGGTGCTCACACCAGCATAGTTAAGATTATGGGTTGGGTGTGGGTGGGAATTGGGCTCTAACCTCCCAGATTGAGACTTATGAATAACACCTGAAAAACTGGAGCGTAGGATGTGTGTGTGTGTGTGTGTGTGTGTGTGTGTGTGTGTGTGTTCTGGTGTGTTGTAGGAGGTCATTAAGATCTTATCTTACAATGACAAGCAAACAGCTAACTGCTTGTAATTTTAAGATAATTATTTTCTCATCTGGCAGACATGCTGAACAGGAAATTAATCTAAACCCCAGAAAGTTTGGATCCTCTGCAGATAGTCAAGAAAGAAGCATTCACTATCCTCTTGGAGCCCCCATCACATCCAACAGGCAAACTGAAAAATGCAGCTGCGGCTGGGTGCTCCCATCACACTGGGCCTGGAGAGAAAACAGAGCTGTGTCTGGCAAACACAGGCCCCAGGCAGATGGGCCCTACTCCCTATCGACACCTTATTAATACCACCTGATGGAGATGGTCTGCCTTTGAGTCCTCCTTTAGACCCATTCATCACTTTGCATTGCATGTCAGTGCAAGAGCTGGCTTCATTCTGCTTTGGACAAATGAGTCTTCAGGTGATAGATGATAGTTAAAATGTCAGGCAAATGTTATCCCCAGTGAAATATTTGTCTGTCTCTGCTCAGTCTCTTTCACTTCCAAGTTTGAGGCAGTCTCTCTTCATTTCCAAATGGGAGGGTAAATACACTTCAGATTATTCACTTAGATCAGTGGTTCTCAACCTTCTGGCCCTTTAAATACAGTTCCTCTTGTTGTGACCCAACCATAAAATTATTTTCGTTGCTACTTCATAACTGTAATGTTGCTACTGTTATAAATTGTAATGTAAATATCTGATATGCAGGATGGTCTTAGGTGACCCCTGTGAAAGGGTCGTTCGACCGCCAAAGGGGTCGCAACTCACAGGTTGAGAACCGTTGACTTAGATGAAGCATTTTCTGCTCCTATCTTCTCAGTGCATGTGGGCCCAAGTTCACCAGGGAAATCCTTCTAGGGGCGAGTAGCAGAAGAAAGAAAAGGCCTGTACTGCCTTCCAAACTCAGGCAGCCCACACATACAGTGTTTTCACTGTTCTGGAAAGAATGAAGCATTCATAAGCCATTCCATTTTCAAGAAAAAAATTTCCTGTGACATTTTAATCCCCTTTTGTGCTGAAGCATTTTTAGAGTTTTCTCCCGACAGTCATCTTGAATGTTTTGTATCTTTCCCTTTTAGCTGAATTGCATATTATGAGCCATGACCCACAATGAAAAGCCATGTCTCTGTTATTGAATGACAGTCTCGTTCTTTGGGTTATTCTGGCTATGGGTCAGCATATAAATGCTGACTTCTGAAAGTCCAAAGACATTATCTAGTTGAAATTCATGTTGAAAAACAAAAATGAGCTATGAGATGACAATGACCACCTGTAATCTCAAATTTGGCTTATGTTTCTGTGAAATATTTTCTTTAAATGATATGTCTGTGCCAAAGCATTTTTCTAAATATGAGATCTGGCTTATTTCTGAGATCTCTTGTCTGCTAATGGGATTTTTATACCTACTCTGTATCTAAATCAGGATTTCTTAACATCAGCACTATTGACGTTTTGGGACCAGAGAATTATTCTTTTGCTGGGGCTGTCCTGTGCATTGCAGAATGTTAGATTGCATCTGCGGTTTCTACTCTCTAGATACCAAAAATGTCCTTCCCCAAGTTAGTAACCAAAAATGTCTTCACACATTGATCACCTTTGGCTGAGAACCACTGATATAGGTGAAAGAATACTTAGATACAAGTGAATGCATTCCTTTGTTCATTCCTTTTACAAATATCTTTTGAGTGCTTACTGTGTACCAGAATCTCCTTTGGAGACCATAAATAGATAAATAAAGAGATCATAATTACTGCCCTACAGGGACTTGCTGGACAGACAGATGGAACTTCAATAATTACGTTAGGTATGTACTCTAATCAGAATATGAAGGATTCAGCTTGGGAAGTCAGAAAAGGAAATCTTAACTCTGCTTTGGGTTATCAGACCTTTTGGAATTCTTTGATTTTCTGTTTATTCAGGAAGTACCTATATTTTCGGGGGGGGGATATTGTTTACCAAGGTACTATAGAATGTCTCAAAACTAAACCTGTGAGTTTTTTTTTATAAACGTATTGATTAAGTACATTTAGATTATCAAATGTAGATGGAAAAATGCCCTGGTATGCTTGAGAGCATTTGAATGATTCAGCTAGGCACCACGGTGTCAGGAGCTGAGTGAGTGTCCAGGCTTGGTCTCAGGAAGGTGTCTGCCATGCTTTGAAGAAAGTTTTCAACCCTTGTTCAGTAGTCATAGGCAAAAGTGGATGTTTTACTGCTCTGGGTCTGAGATTTGACAACCTCCCCAGAAAATGTCGAGGACAGTAATGTGAAAATGGAGTAACATGAAGCTGGTCTTGATGAAGTAGGGTTGGAGTAAAGCTGTCCCAACTGTTGAACAGCTGACACTGGCAATCCTTGCTCACTGGGAGTTGCACTGAAGAGCACAGTTCCCAGCACTCCAGCTCCAAATCTTCCCCTTAAAAATTTTATTTTACAGATGTGCCCCATTTTCCTCCTTTGCCTTCCTCTACCTGGCTCCCACCCCACCCCAGGCCTTCACCACACTACTATCTGTGTCCATGGTTTGTGCATATAAGTTCTTTGGTAATCTTTTCCCACTCCCCCAACCCCCTTCCTTCTTCTCTTTCATTGCAAACAAGTGAGAAATCTGCTATTATAAGGGATGTTTTTGAATGTATGTAAATTTATATTTAAAATTAGGTATATGTTTTAACTATGTGGGGAGCAGTGTGATTTCATTATTAAGAACATTGCTGGGGGAATTAGAAACACTTAGAATAAAATTCAGGCTCCACCAGGACTAGATGTTTGACCTTGGACAAAAGTTATCTTTATAGAAATTGGGATAATAACCTCTACCTCAAAAGAGTGCTATAAGAATTATAGATGTTCAAAAATTGTCTCATGTAAGTGCTTGGCAAATAGGGTAGTGGCAGTATTGTTAGTAACACATTACTTGCCAACCCCTCACATTGGTGTGACCCTGTGGTTGAAAAAATGTTATTTTAAAGATAGGAACAAGACCAGGAAACCATTATAGATCTACAGAGCAACTGTGTTACTTAAAACCAAAAATCAAAAATAGATGTCTTTGCTTTTTTTTTATAATCCTCACTGGAGGATATTTTTCCATTGATTTTTAGGGAGAGTGAAAGAGAGAGGGAAAGACAGAGAGAAACATCCATGTGAGAGAAACACATCAGTTGGTTGCCTCCTGCACCAGACTGGGAGGAGCTTGCAACCAAGGTATGTGCCCTTGACCGGAAATGAACCTTTGGCCACAGGCCGGCACTCTATCCACTGAGCTAAACTGGCTAGGGCTGTCTTTGCTTTTTAATGCAAGGAGTCCTTGAAGGTTCTTCAACAAAGTAAAGCTGGTCTTGATGAAGTCGGGGTGGCATTTATCCTCAATTAAAAAACTGATGCTGATTAGAGAGGGGAGATCAGGAAGACCATCAGAGCTTAGGAAAGGCCTGCATAGGTAGAGATAAATCAGTAATGGTTTTAAAACTCAAATGAAAGTGATGCCACCTTTTGGTAATTTCTTGGGCCTGACACAACCATAAACAGAGAGGCCTTTGCCCTTGACCTCTGAGACTTAAAAAATGTGTCCAGACCACTTTCAGTACTCTATTTGGCTGACAACTATGCAGATGTGATCAAGGATAGTACTACAAGCACAAAAGAAGTACCCTCCACCAAGGTTGAGATGACATTAGATCATGGGGACTGACACCAAAGCAAGTGTGACATTTAAAAGTGGAAACATTGATGAGAGACCTATTTTGAGGAGGTCTCTTTTGTGTGTGAATATTCTTGACTGAATATCCTCCTTATCAATATGTTCCTCTATTAATTTTTAATTTCTATCAAAATCTCAGAAAGAGGATATTGTCAGTCCTTATGAAAATGAGGACAATATAAATTTTACCCAATTTGTTCCTCAGAAGATAATTTTTCTTATCCATTCCTCCTATTTTTTTCACTCAACATTTATTAAACACCTGTTATAAGCTGGGCAAGACAAGACAAGGGCACTGCCCTCCTGGAGCTCCCACTGTTGTTGGGGTGGAGAGAGAGAGGCATAAAGAGGTAAATACAGGATAAGGCAAAAGCACAGTGGTGGGTATAAGTGCAGAATGCAATGGGAGCCACAAAGTCCATACTAAATACTTAGGGAAGGCTTTCAAAATAAGGGGATGTTTCATTTGACTTTTGAAGGAAACATACAAGCAAATATAGAAAAGAAAGATGTTTGTAGGAGAAATATCATATATGCTGTAGCTTAGCAGTGTGTGAAAACTTAATCTGTTCTTAGGACAACAAATTAAGGGGAAACCTTGCGTGTGTCTTTTTATGAAAGCAGAGACCTGAATAGTTAGTTCACTGTGACTTCATAAAAGCCAGACTTTTGAATTTACCAATTTCTGCCTACTTATTGAAATTATTCTTGCCTTGACTTTATTGGCACCTTATTTCCCTGCTAATTCCTAATTGCTGGAGCCCTTCTCAAAATTAGTCTGAGTGTGAAAGTTGTGTGTTTCCATTTGGTTCTTGTGCAGAAAAACTACACATAAATTTGAATTGAAATCTTTATTTGAAAACTTGCAAGAGTGGTTCTCAGAAATACTCTGTACTTCACATTTAGAAACTGCCTGAAATGTTTTATAATCCATCCTTATGCCTTCCAGCTGCAGTGGTTCTCAACCTTGGCTGCACATTAGAATCACCTGGGAATCTTTTTAAAATCCTGATTTCTGGGCCTCATCCTCCGGAAAGTCTGTTTCTTTGTTATGGGGTAAGGCCACAACATTAGTAACAAAGAAACAGAATTTCCGGAGGATGAGGCCCAGAAATCAGGATTTTAAAAAGATTCCCAGGTGATTCTAATGTGCAGCCAAGGTTGAGAACCACTGAGCTAGAGGGTCCAAAGAATGCATACCAAAAAGGTTGTCCTTTATTATCTCCCCCCATGCTATTTCTTTTTTCCTTTCTAGTTTCTAGAGTGGAAGATTGCATGGTCTGTTGTGATAATATATTCCTGTACGATGGTCTTCTCTATCATTAAACTATTTCTAAGTGAACTGAAATCCAATAGAAACTTGCTCTCTTTGGTGTTTCCTCAAATGAACGCACAGAACAACTGCTCTAGCACAGTTTAAATTTTTTATATTTTAGGAAGATGGTTATGAAAGCATTTACTCCAGTGACATAATGCTGGGGAGGGGAGGGGACAGGGAGGGCTATTGCTTGCTTTAATTATACCAGATAAAGAATGAACCCAGTTCTCCTTGGCAATTGGAACCATTGATGCTAAAGCCAGAGGAAGATGCTTTGAGTAAATTTTGTAGCTGGAAGGAGATTTGCAGATGAGGGATTATCACTCAGCAGCTTAACGCAAGAACTGATAAAGAGGAACTGTCCATTTCAAATAAATCAGAGCCTCATCACATGCATATAGGACAAAATTACCAAATGAAGCAGCTGGAAGATTACAGTAAGTTTTAATTATCTTTTAATAGCCAAATGGTTCTTGCCAACACATGCTGATAATCTGTCAGCTGGTATATGCCATACAATTGCCATTTATGAGTCTCAGCTGTTACAAATTAGAAACTATATTTACAGTGATGATCTTTTCCTTTTAGATGCAAATTCCTGGAGATGTTCAAACTGAAATTTGGCCTTACTGCTTTGTTTCTGTTGCCCTTTTGTATGGAACTGAAAAGGCTGGCAAAATCTGATAATAATTACCAACCTCTTTCTTGCTAATAATTGATGACTTTCATTATGAATATAATAATCTCAATCCATAAAATATAAGGATAAAATTATTTCTGGAGCTCATGGATTATATTTTTAAAAATTGGCTAAAAATCATTTTTAGTGGCAATTTACATTTTTTTTTCAAGTCAGCCTGACCCCTTCTCCTCTCATTAGGTTTATCCATCTCCAATGTGCTTTGAGCTCCAAAACTCTGAGGTGGCTGCTATGGTCTCAGTCACATTCACTCTCTATCCTCAGTGCTCATTTAGCATTGCACCTGGCATTCAGTCCATGGTAAACTAAATGAGAGAAAGGCTTTTGAATTTACTGATTTCTGCCTACTTATTGAAATTCTTCTTGCCTTGACTTTATTGGCATCTTATTTCCCTGCTTCTCTTGATTGATTTTACTGATGTCTTTGCTAGCAACTCTTCTTCCTCCTCCCACCCCCTAGCTATATGTTCCCAAAGATTGTTTCCATTCATGGCTTTTATTACCAGTTTCCAAGGGGTGCTTCTCAAATCCACATCTGCAGGTCAGACCTTACACCTCTCTTTCAGCTCCATATTTCAGATCGCGTTAATGAACATCTATAATTGTATAATCATTGTCACTCCTAATCAACAAGTTTAATAACTGAATATATTAATTTTCTGTCTGGAACCTTTTTTCATTTTGGTTAGAGCTTCATCTATTCTTCCCATTTTCTTGATAAGAAACTTGATCATTTAAAAAATTTCTCTAATCTTGAACTCTATAGTCAATCTCTAAGCATTATCATTTTTTCCCTAAAATCATTTTTAGGATTGGCATAGGGATTGAATTTTTTTTTATTTTCACCAGGAGCATTGCAAGTATTCAAATATAGAAACTACTCTATGATTTCAAATTAAAATTTTTAATATATAAACAAATTATACTTTTTTGAAATTCTCATAAATCTGCTCACTACCAATAGATGGGGTTAGTTAGCAATGTGTCATCATTTTTGTTTCTGCTGTCACGTTAGTTAATGTCCTTGTCACATTTAATCTTGATTGAGAAAGGTTTTTGCAATCATTTTGAACTGATTCTAGCCTGATAAATGCAAAAGGAGTAACAGTTCAAAGTTCAAAAGCAGTTCAAGATCTAGTAAGAAAAGACCTACAGTTTCTATGGAAACAAAAGTAGAAGTTTTTAAAAACTTGAAATGGAAGGAAATGTGTTGCATATGGACTTGGAATGGATAGTTTGATAGTTTTTAAACTGTTTAAGTACTAATGGGTTTGGAAGGAATGTGTGTAAGCCATGTAAGAGGTGAAGAGGGCAGAACCCATGTGACTAGCAATTATGTGTGAGTTGACAAAGTGAAAACCCTATTGACCTTGTGGCTGGAGGAGCAGTCTCTGAGCACTCAGGCCAGCAGGAGCTTTCCCCACAAGGCTGAGCAAGCAGAGGAGCAATTGATGAAATGCAGGCCATCTACCCCAGATAGTTTCTTAGGCCCCACTTCTCTTCAACTCTGCACATCAGAGTGGTTACAACTCAGGGCTGGCAACAGGCCCAAGATGCAACAGGCTCTTGGCACTCCATGAAACCAAGTTTGAAATTTTTTATGAAAATGGTATTTTTTTGTTGTTGAATGCTTAGCTCCTTTAGTATTTCATTAACTAACACAATTTGAAAGCGGTCAGATGAAAATAATCAAAATTATATTTTATTTATATAAAAATTGATCTGAATTCATGTACTCTTTTCTTTGGTGATTATGACAGGTCTTATATTAACCTGTAGACCATCATTATGAATGTCTGTTTGGTGCAACATAGCAGAAGGGCCACTAATTAGTGCTTTCTCTGCAACTCAGGATGGGTAGAATCAAAACCTGGTCTCTTCTTTCCATGGTTCCAATGAGCATTCACTTATACATCATGAACCAGTCCCTCCCTCCCCTGGAAGAAGTGTGGCAGAGGATGAGGATGGAGATCTTTTTGTACATAACTCTCTTATTGGTGATGAAGAGGCACCCTTGGGCTCATTCTGGATCAGTCTGATTTTTTTTTTCTCCAGTGGCCTCAGAAGATGTGGCCTTTGTGATAAGAAGAAAGGATTTGCCATCACGTTTGTTAATGTCCTTGTCACATTTAATATTGTCAGCAAGGCTCACTATACCATGAATACCTTCCCTCCCATTCACCTTTATATGCAGACTTGAGGAGGGTGAGCAAAAGGTGTGGTTGATGGCTGAAGGGCCTGCAAGCCTAGGAGAAAGGGATTTTGCCCCAGTTGTGAGTGATTCTCTTTAGAGATTGGGACACTTGATAAATTTTCATCCTTAGCTTGGATAATAATGTGAAAGTAGGACTCACTATCCTAACTATGAGGACTTATGTATCCCTAAATCTTAATCTAAGAAGAGAGTTACACTACTTGGATCTTTCTGGATATGAATCACGCACACCGCAGTTTATAGTTCTCTATATGGTTTTTAAGTTCGCTGAATTCACAGAACACTTTCAAACACTTGGATATAGGTGACACCAAAGAAGGGATGATGCTAAACAAATCAGCCATAATGACAATACAGCATAGTGATGTCTTACAGATGTGTAATAACACATTCATTTCTCTTTTCAACACTGTCAGAACTCACAGAGGTCACCTACAGTCCACTCCAGTCTCATGTCTAGCATATCCGGTCTACAAGTTATCTTCCTTGCAGCTGGCTTGATTTTGTGCTATGCCTCTGATCCCTCAGTATGCTTTGTAGCCCATTACCTTCTCAGCCTATTGTTTCACCTGTTAGAGACCATCAACAAGCTGCTTTGCCTGGAACCGAGGGGTTTCCTGGGACATTGGACTTTCAGTACTAACACTGGGAGAGTCTAGGCAAACCAGGCCAGTTGGTCACCCTATATGCTATATTCATCATCTCACTAGTATATATATTTAATTGCAGCACTGATACATTTCACAAATTGATCACTGATGGCAGTCCATCTGGAGAGAGTGTGCAGTTCCCTCAAGTACGATGGCAGACCTGTTGAAAAGTGCCCCTTTATGTTTTGTTCATTGCTCAGCGAACTTATTTTCATTGGAGGGAGGCCTTTGTTTTTATCTCTTTTAGTCTAGTTGAAATCCAAGCATCATCTTTAGATTCTTGCTTTTTGAAAGACTAATTCCAGGTTTTGTTTACAAACCAGAGTTAGACTTGACATAAATCAGTATAATTTACCTCCTCAGTTGGGTGGGGTCATAGCTGGGGCCACAGGAAGCACACAAGGTCAAATTGTCAGCAGAACTGGCTGAGAAGGCCACCCTGACCACATGGCATTTCCCTTACCCACCAACATTGCAGTTATATCAAGATATCATGTGTAAGGGCACCAATAAGTTCTGGCCCATGCTGTGGGCATAGCACTCACTCAGTGCTCAACCTGTGTTCTGTATGTTCATTGGAATAGTTCTGCTTTTCCTGGCTGAAACATTTAGGCATAGTTAGCTAATACAGTTGGAAAGTGAACAGTTGTGTTTATGTTGTCCCTTGGCTTAAAATATTTTTTAAAAAATGTTTTTTTTTGTTAAGATTATTCTTAGTTTCAGAAAGTTGAAGAGTGGGGTAAGAATAGTGCATACAAAACCATAAAACCATGATTGATAGCAGAATATAGCACCTGTATTTCTACCAGGTCTCAGAAGTCTTTTAGGAAGTCCAGGTAGTTTATAGTCATCTCCTGAAGATGACAAAAGCCATCATTTCTGTAGGACAGTGATGACATGGTGGGCAGAGAACAAATGCAGTGCTCTGGAGGTATAAATGCAGGAATATTTGTTTTGTTTTTGGATATAATATATGACAGGGGTCCTCAAACTACGGCCCGCGGGCCACATGCAAATACAAATATTGTATTTGTTCCCATTTTGTTTTTTTACTTCAAAATAAGATATGTGCAGTGTGCATAGGAATTTGTTCATAGTTTTTTTTAAAACTATAGTCCGGCCCTCCAACGGTCTGAGGGACAGTGAACTGGCCCCCTGTTTAAAAAGTTTGAGGACCCCTGATATATGACATTGTGATCTAGGTGTCATTGAAAGTTGCTTGATAGTGACCTTTTAATTTGTCCCTAAAGTAATCTGAAAATGTGAAAGGGATGAGCCAGATCATCTGCTGCAAGTGGAGTGGGCACAGGTGAATGGGGCACTGATGTTCTACTTTAACCAGACCACTCTCTGATGTTCTCATGCAAAGGAAACACATTGCTCTCCTGTACAACCCTACCCCTATTACAAAAGGGCAGGACTTCTGTGACTTCCATGGAATCTAACTTAATTGGAAAAGTACTTTTCCATGAAAATCTTGTTAAGTCATTTGATGTGGGAAATGTTATAAAAATGTCTAAACAAATGCTCTTCTGGATGAGATCTTCAATTGTTTGATTTCAAATAACACACCTATAATTCAAGTGAGACACATACATATCTTTTGGGTCAATACTAGTTACAGAGACGCAATTGGTTTTTCTCTGGCAGCCTCAACGTTGTTAGCAACTTGTGTGTATAGATCATGAACACTAGGATTTATAAAGTGAGAACTATATACAAAGCTGAAACTGGCTGTTTAGTACATTTTACTATGAAAGAAGGGAGATAACTAAATGCAGTTCATAGGGTGAAAACTTTCTTAGTCCTTCAGTGTGGATAAAAACAAATGACAGAACTGTTGTGCATCTGTCTCAGCATTCTAAATGGCATGTCTAGCAAGCAGTGATTGTTGCTTTAGAGGTGGCCTCTGAAGGCCCTCAGGCATCCCAGCTACCGCCCCCATGTTCTCATCCTCCCTTGTCAAAAACAGGCAGTGCATGGGGGTGTGCCAGTGTAGAAGAAGTTAAAGGCAGGGATGTCCAGTAAAGGGCAGCTTCTGAGACATAAAAACACTCAAAATCTTGGATAAATCATGTATTGAACCACAATAAGTTGAATTAGAAGATAATGTTGTTTCCTTTTCGTACTACTAGATGATCATTTATTACATGGGAAATACTAAATATAAGAATGATATGAATACCTATTGAATAGCTGATTCTTTTTATATCTGTGGACTTTCCAGATGAATGAAACTTATTGTTTTGCTTTTTAGGCTTTATCATAAATCTGCAGAGGTAGAGTTTTGCTACTTAGTCTATTTTGAAAAGGAAGGGAATTTACTTTTGAAATTGTGTTTAGGATGAGATGTTACTTGTTTAATTTAAGTAGTAGCATTCCTTGACAAGCTAAATAGGGTGCCAAATCTGAGGCTTTCAAAGATTATAGGCTTTCAAAATTCCTATCTAACATTAAAAATGTACTTCAACCCAGCATGGCTCAGTGGTTGAGCGTCCACCTATGAACCAGGAGGTCATGGTTCAATTCCCAGTCAGGGCACATACCTAAGTTGCAGGCTCAATCTCCATGTGGGTCATGCAGGAGGCAGTTGATCAATAATTCTCTCTCATCATTGATGTTTCTAGCTCTCCCTCTCCCTTCCTCTCTGAAATAAGTAAAAATATATTTTTAAAAATAAATAAAATGTATTTCATTATAGCTTACCATCAAGGGAAGAAATAACCCAATATATAGGTATGCCTATACTTTCTACAAATAGCCAATTACACCTTTTGATGAAAAAATAAACTTTTGGAAGTGTAAATATGCCTCCACTTACTAAGAGTCTACCAGCCTATTACATGTTGCTGACATAAAGATGTCTTCTGCAGTTCCTCTTTGAAAATACAAAAATAAATAACACAGAGACCAAAACCTCTGCAAATTAGTGGTTTTTCAGGCTTTATAACTCTACTGAATGCATAGGATTTTCTCATGATGACTACAGCTGGGATGGATGAATCACCTTAATCTGGTACACTGTTTTAATAGATCTTCCATTTTAATTATGTGATTCACTGGGAAGAGGCCTTGTAATGAGAACAAGGCCCAGATATTTCAGGGTCTGAGAGGGCTCTGAGTGACATAATCCTGCTGTTTGATAACACTGATAGTGAAGCTGATAAACCCTGTCAGCCGGCCAACCTGCAGTGGTCCTACCCCCTGAACACTAGATGTTTGCCCATATATCATCTCCTTTAATTCTCAGGTCAATCCTGTAAGGTCGATATGATGACATTTTTCAAATAAAAACATGAGGCTCAAAGACATTAACTAACTTTTAACTTAAGCACCTTAGATTCCAAACTCTGCATCCTGCTATTTCCCGAACTTATCCTGTTCTATCTCCTTCCTTTATCTATGATGTCTCCCCTTCCCTTCCCTTCCCTTCCCTTCTCTTCTCTCTTCCCTGCCTTTCCCTTTCTTTCCTAGGCCTGTCTTCATGTTCCCCATCCTTTTATTCATTCATTTATTCAAAACATATTAGCTTCTACACCATATCAGACCCTGTGCTAGATGCCAGCATTCAGCAGTGAACAAGACAAGGGCCTTGTCTTCATGTAGCTGATAGTCTAGCAAATAAGAACAGAAGTGTGTTCAAATAGACACTAAAGGGCATTTGGGAGGCAGAGAACAAGGACAAAGCACATAGAGAAGGGATAAGGGATGTTTGTTTCCTGGAGAGGATAGCTAGAGGATAGTATAGTTGACAGATTAAGAATTATAAGATTTCAACAGGATGAAATAATGGACTGAAATCATTAGTTGAAATTAAGCAGGAATACTGTAAACCCTTTCATTTAGGGTTATATATATCTACACTAATAAAAGAGAAACATGGTAATTAGCTTATGACCGCTACCCTTCCCATTGGCTAATCAGCATATCCTTATACAATTAACTGTCAGCCAAGATGGCGGCCGACAGCCATGCACTGAAGCGAACAGAGAGGCTTGCTTGCTCCAGTGATGGCGAAATCCAACGTTCCCTGCCTGACTTGCCGGACTCTCAGCTGCAACTCTAAGCAACTATGTTGCAAATATAGAAGCTAAACAAAACCCCAGAAACCGGCTTTCAGTCAGCCCGGCTTCAGCCAGCCAGACCGCAACATTGTATCAATGTTTTCAGCAGCAAGGCCTCAGAGCTAAAGCTGGCCCAGAATAGAAAAAAGAAAAAAGAAAAAAAGGAGCAGTTGGGAGCTTCAGTCACCCGCCAGCCTGAAAACGGCCCTCAGCCCCTCACCCAGACTAGCCAGGCACCCCAGTGGGGACCCCCAACCTGATCCAGGACACCCTTCAGGGCAAACCAGCCGGCCCCCACCCATGCACCAGGCCTCTATTCTATATAGTAAAAGGGTAATATGCCTCCCGGCACCAGGATCAGCGTGACAAGGGGCAGCGCCCAAACCCCCTGATCGCCCTGCGGCTCTGTGAGTGACAGAGGGCGGGGCCACAACCTCCCTATCCCCTCTGCTCTGTTCGTGACAGGGGAAGGCGCCCCAACCCCCTGATCAGCCCTGCTCTGTGCCTGATAG
>NW_005371082.1:1056359-1060241 GCF_000412655.1 Myotis brandtii | reverse complement strand
TGGCATCGCAACCTCCCAATCCGCCCTGCTCTGTGCATGACAGGGGGCAGTGCCCAACCCCCTGATTGGCCCTGCTCTGTGCGTGACAGGGGGTGGCGCCGCAACCTCCCCATCGACCCTGCCTTGAGTGTGACGGGGGCGGTGCCCCAACCCCCCAATCGGCCCTACCCTGAGCGTGAGTGAGGGTGGCATCCACCCCCCCTGATGGGCCCTGCTCTGTGCATGACAGGGGGCAGCGCCCCAACCCCCTGATCGGCCCTGCTCTGTGCGTGACAGGGGGCGCTGCAACCGTGAGTGAGGGTGGCATCGCAACCTCCCGATCCGCCCTGCTCTGTGCATGACGGGGCGGCGCCCCAACTCCCCAATCGGCCCTGCTCTGAGCCTGACCAGGGGCTGCACTTAGGAATTGGGCCTGCCCTCTGCCACCCGGAAGCAGGCCTAAGCCAGCAGGTCGTTATCTCCCGAGGGGTCCCAGACTGCGAGAGGGCACAGGCCAGGCTGGGGAACCCCCCCGCCCCCGCCCCCCAAGTGCACAAATTTTTGTGCACCGGGCCTCTAGTATATATATAAAAGCCTAAGCAACCGCATGACCCTAACGACCATAATGACTGGTTGCTATAACGCACACTGACCACCAGGGGGTAGATGCTTAATGCAGGAGCTACCCCCTGGTGGTCAGTGTGCTCCCACAGGGGGAATGCCGCTCAGCTGACCACTGACCCATCCCGGTGGCCCACCAGCCCGGCGGGAGCCACTCACTCCCTCAGTAGTCCTGCAGGTCCAATCTCCAGAGAACGAGCCAGGCACTGATGGACCAGCGCTGCTGGCACAATCCTGACATTGCCCCTGGCCTCCTGGAAGTTGGCCTCGGGCACCATAGCCGCTTCCCCTCCCTAGATGCTCAGCAAGCAAGAAACAATATAAAAGTGTCCTCCAGGTGGCTCCCCGACAACCAGCACGAATATTAGTGGGACAGATTGGATCCCAGACCAGCAAGGGCATCCCACTGCCTGCCTGGAGGGCCGATCGCATCCCGGCCCCCCCCCCCCAACCCTGGGGACCCCACCAGTGCATGAATTCGTGCACTGGGCCTCTAGTTGTTATATAAACACAGAATCAGAAAGACATGATTTAATAGGGTGTAAGATCATGTTTGAAATCTTATCAATATGAAGAAATGGTTTAGAAAGGTTCTGTCTGAACCATCATGGATTCTAAAAAAAGTACTGGTAATTCCATGTCACATTCTTAACTCTCTATGGGGCTTTTCTGTTTTAAGGGTGGCATTGATTATTAGGTAGTGCATAGAGCACATTCAGGTTGAACTAATGTGAGATAACTGGTATGCTAAAATAGCAGATTTCCCTCCAATACCTAAACATGCCTACTGCCCAGGATGTTTATGATACAATTTTCCAGAATATTTTTTTTTACTATTTTCATCTGATTGAGGAGACAAAATGGGTGTGTGCAAAGTTACTATAAAATAATAATAAACTTACAGATAATTAATGTATTATGGCATTGGGGAGAAGCAGAGAAGGGAGACAGTATGGCATTGGAATTCAACATCCTGATTTGAATACCAGCTCTGCTTATGTTTGCTGTGATGTAGACAGTTTGCTTAATTTCCTCATTTGTAAATTGGTGCTACAAATACCTGCATCACAAGATTGTCACAACAATTAGAAATAATGTCAGTAAATGTCCCACCAAAGTGCCTGTCACATTGTAGGTAGCTAAAGAGACCCTGAGAAAAATAATTGAAAGAAAGTAGGCGGGGGGTGCCTTAGCCGGTTTGACTCAGTGTATAGAGCGTCAGCCTGTGGACTAAAGGGTCCCGGGTTCAATTCTGGTCAAGGGCACGTACCTTGGTTGCAGGCTTCTCCCCAGCACGGGCCCTGGTAGGTGTGTGTGCAGGAGGCAACCAATCGATGTGTTTCTCTCATATCAATGTTTCTCTCTGTCTTTCCCTCTCTCCTCCACTATCACTAAAAGATCAATGGAAAAATATCCTCAGGTGAGGATTAACAAAAAAAAAAGGGGGGGGGGGAGTCAAGGAAGGATTCTTGGAAGGAATGTTTTTTTGAGATTCATCTTCATAAAACTATGGGCATCGGTTGACTTAGTTTTAAGAAACCCATTACAGGCCAGAAAAAAATAAAGACAAAATGAAAATATAAGATCAGGAATTTGTATAGATGGTGTTGTGTTTTCTCTTTAGTCAAACGTGCTGTCAGTTGATAGTGAGTTTTGTTAAGATTGAAATTCACTGACAGCTGTATGTGGCCAATGGTAATCTCTGGGTGGGTGTTGATTTTCCTGCTCCTAAATCCTCTCAACATTTGGGAAATGGTGTTATACTGCTATCAACTTGTTTTACTCATTTAATTTCTAAAACCAGCAGGCATTTTCATGTCAGATAGTTTTCATGAGAATTTGCATGAAACACATTTCCTAGTGAGAGCTTCCTACAAAATGTAGTGCTCATTTCTTCTCCTTATCAGCAATATATTGAAGGGGGCAAGGAGTTTTGTTTTGTTTTATTTTCTTTATCAGAAACTACTTTCCCATTTATTAGGGAAGAGAAGCTTATTTACAATTTTTTATTTTAAAGAAAACTAGATTATATGTTCAACTTGGCACCCTAAAGCTTAAAACTAAGGAAAATCAAGCTCATTCAATAAATGAATGTATAAATACAACTAATAATTAACATGTTGTGTAATTCAGGTATTTTGGGCTCATAAGGGAGAAGGTATTGGTGAGAAAGAAATGAAATGATTAGAGAGATGGATAAAGAATAAAGTGTGGGGCAAGGAAGTTTCATAAACTGGGAAGGAATACAAAGAAGAGGAAGCAGAAGTAGGAGGAAAGAGAGGGGGCAGAAAAAAAGAAACAAAAGAGGCAGAAAAATAAGGAAAAGGAATAGAGAAATGGGTGGGGTCAGTGTGGATAGGGTAACTCTACTTCCTGCCAGAGACCCTCTTCTGCCTTCCCCCATTCAAGTCTTGACTCTAATTGGAGGTCACTCTATATCTAAAGGGGGTTTTGTTGTGTGAAGGTAAGTGCACAAACCCCTAACACATTCTCACATACCAAGAATTGTCATAGTTTTAATTGTCCAGTTTTAAGTATCACCTAAAATTTTCCTTGTCATTAAAAATCTGTTGTTACATTCCCTTCATTCTTTTTTATCTTCTTCTTCCTGATGATAGCCAAACTGATTCAAACTCAAGATTATAATAGAAATCTAAACTTAAAATGTTATATGTCTATTTAGTCAAAATAATTTTTTGCCTAGTTGGGTCTTGAAGTACAGTAATATAAGGACCTCTCAGAAGATAATGTAAATTGCCTGAATGAAAAGTTTTTTGCATCAGTGATCCCCAGCCTTGTTGGCACATTAGAATTACCTGGAAAGCTTTTAAAGCCTAGTCTGGACCCACCGATTGGGCTCATTTAAGGTGGAGTTGCCTATTATTACAAGCACCTTGGATGATGTGATATGCAACCAGGATCATGCCTTTGTGGAGATGGCAATAGGGTGTGTGAAGCATGCCTCTAGCACTAACTAGTAAGGGGATACACACACACAAAACCACACACGTGTATATATACATACTAGAGGCCCGGTGCACAAAAATTTGTGCACTTGGAGGGTCCCTCAGCCTGGCCTGTGCCCTCTTGTAGTCTGGAACCCCTCGGAGGATGTCCACCTGCTGGTTTAGGCCCACTCCCTGGGGGATTGGGCCCAAGCTCGCAGTCAGACATCCCTCTGGCAGCCCGGCAGCCCTCGGGGGATGTCCACTTACCAGCAGGGAGCAGACCTAAGCTGCAGTCGGACATCCTTAGTGCTGCTGAGGAGGCGGGAGAGGCTCC
>NW_005371082.1:1041741-1055723 GCF_000412655.1 Myotis brandtii | reverse complement strand
CTCCAGCTTCATGGCTGCCGGCCGCCATCTTGGTTGGGTTAATTTGCATATAGTCGCTCTGATTGGTTGGTGGGCGTGGCTTAAGGCATAGCGAAGGTATGGTCAATTTGCATGTTTGTCTTTTATTAGTGTAGATATATCTAGGATCATATGGTTTTGCATATTGCATATATGTGGTAAAACCTTTGGTTTCTTGAAAAATGTAATAAAAAGACTAGCTCCAAAAATGAGAAGGCACTATTCATGTGGCACAACTGTCATGGAAATGGTGTTGGAGAGACTTTATGTTGAATTTGTACCTGCTTACCCACCTGAGGTGAGCCCTGTTGCTCATAATGTCACCCATTGCCTACTAACTTAAGCACTGATTCCTCAAGTGGAGCTTCCCTCCTTCTAATTCTCTACCTTCTGGTACCCTGGCTCCAGCCAAACTCAGCCACAATGAACTTCCTCTTTGGGGCCTTTTTCCAGCCATTCCTTTAAATTGGATCAATCTATAATCTCCTTAACCACACCCCATCATTCCATTATTGTCTATTGAAACTTTATCCATTGAATCTCTTCTTCCATGAAGCAATTTTAATTATCTTGCCAAAGGACACAATCATTCTTGCCTTTAAAATCCTAGTGCATGTTGTTTGTTCTCTCTCTCTCTCTCTCTTCCCTTATCTGTATTTGTTTTATGGTCATGAATATTTTTCTGATTTATTTAATAAGCTGAGTGAAGATCGCGAATATCTTATATATCTTTGAATGTTCTATTGTGTCTACCTAGCCTGTTATTTTCCATAAAAAGTGGGTAACAAGTATTCATTCAATAGAAATTAATAAAATAAAAAGGTGTTGATTTAGGTATAAAACTGATTGAAATATGACACTAAATTTTAGACAGATGTGTTTGTTAAAATAAATTGGCAGTTTAGGAAATGTTTTTCTGCTCCTTGACATGCAGACTTAGACAAAGACACAGAGATGAAAAGCTCCTCATCTCTAACACCTTCCAGCCAACATTGAGTAAGAATTTGTGTGCATGTTTCTGAGTGCATCATTTTCTTTTCAACTCTAACTGAATAACTGCCACACATCTCTCTTTTGTGAAATAAGACAGACACTTATTCATCTTAAGTCACTTCCCTTTGACACTCATGTCTAAATTGTAACCCTGGGATTTATTGTCTTTTATTTCAGAAGAAAGACAAAGCATTTATGGCTATGAATACAGTACAATTGCCACCCCACACATACACACACAAAAGGAATTATAATTTTTAAGATATTGCCAAGCTTGAGCCTGTTCTTTGTGATGTTCCCTTGGATAACAGCACATTCCAAATATCCCCACTTATGCAGTGAATAAAGTTTAATTGTTGTCCTTAGGCCGTATCTATCTCTGCTGCTGCATACAAGAGCCATGAGTGTGCATTTAAAAGTAGAAACTGGCCTCTTGAGTTTATCAGTTAATTTAATCAATTCTTTAAATTACCTTTGAAAAGAATGCATATAAGAAACAAAATCTATTTTAGAAACAAAAATGTATCTGCGCAGCTTTCTTTTCACATGGACAAAGACTCTAGCAGGAGGACAGAGTGACAGTTCCACTTATCTTGGCTGCTCAGAAATTAGATCAGTGACATATTTTCTGTTGAAGAAGAAACCTTATCTAAGTGACTAAATTTCAGAATCAATCATCTGAATTTCAGTCCTGCCCCCTCTCAAGCAGGGAGCATTATGCAATGTGTATGTTTCAATTATGTTGCAATAAAAAATGAGTAGCTCAGGGGCATTAGTTTATTACTGGTATCCAGCCATGTTTTCCTTTGCTAAATGACATTCTGAAAGCCTCCATTCTGAACATAATCATGTTCTGGTATCCACAGAGTGTGGCCCCAAATGTCTCAATTAGGGTTGAAAGTCATTCTCTTCCAGGAACGTAAGACTCAGGAGCACATCTGCATTCATTTGCATTCACAAGACATTTTTTTTTCTTTATAAACACTCCTGCAAGGATGTATATGCAGATGAAGATTAATTCTGTTTGATTTCTCACTGTTCTCTTTTATTTCTGATCTGCTTTTATGAAGTGATGTGTCAGGTCTTAGGATAAAGCATCCTCAGTTTACCAACAAGTGAGTTTATAAATAAATTTATTTAAATGATGAACATTTCCCAATAGAATCAACAGTAAATGAGGATGAGTTTTCTGCTGACCCACAATAACCTATTTAGTTCACAGTGAAACTCAACTATACAGTACTTATAGTCCCCTATCATTTCTTGGGAAAAGGAGCTGATATTTCAAATAACTTGAAATGTCTGGAACTGTGTTTGACATGTGGCAATTTCCTCCTCTCTGTTAGTGATAGGAGATTCTCCTCTCATCAGAGACAGCTTGCTGTAATGTGTTTGAAGGTAGGGATGTGTTAGTTATCTATTGCTTCGTAACAGACCACTCCAAATTTAATGACTGAAAACTCAATCATTTATTGGTTCACAATTTTTTATGCTGGCAATTTGGGCAAGGCTCTACTGGTAGGTGTTTCTGCTGGTCTCTCCTAGGTTCAGCTATGTGTCAGAAGCTATCTGGCATTTGGTGGAGTCTAGTGATCAATATTGCCCCCCTCACATGCCTTGTGGTTGGTTTTTGGTTGTTATCTAGACTCCTCTTTCCATGTGGTCTCTCATCCTCAAGGAAGCTAGCCTGGGCTTTTTGTCTCAGAGTTCCAAGAGGGTGAGTATGGAAGCTGAAAGACCTCTTCAACCCTAAGCTCAAAAGTTGCACAAGAGAAAGAACCAAGATGGCAGTGTAGGTAAATGCTGGTACTCTC
The DNA here is from genome assembly GCF_000412655.1 of Myotis brandtii. Classification (NCBI taxonomy): domain Eukaryota; kingdom Metazoa; phylum Chordata; class Mammalia; order Chiroptera; family Vespertilionidae; genus Myotis; species Myotis brandtii. The sequence goes on along the minus strand of NW_005371082.1, from coordinate 1,052,898 downwards.
TGCCTCCCACAGCCACATTAAAATTACAACTGAAATACTGAACAACCATCATTCATCACCACTTGAAAGCTGGACGTTCTACAACTTATTGGAAGTCCTACAACTAGAGCAGTAAAGAAGAAAGCAGATTGAGACTGGTAGGAGGGGCAGAGGCATGGAACGGGCTCGTCTGACACCCACGTGTGCTGTTTTGTCAATCAGGGAGGGGTATCTCAGCTGCAGAGGCCCCCCCATGAGGAGCAAAGGGTCCCAGCCACATACTAGACCCCCAGCTCAGGGTTCCAGAGCTGGGAAGAAAAGTCCCCATAACTACGGGCTGTAAAAATGTGCAGGGATTGTGACTGAGTGACACGGAAGCTGCTGGAGACCCAGGTGTTCCTCTTAAAGGGCCAACACATGAACTTACTCAGATTTGATCCTGCTGAGATCCAGTGCTGGCTTTGGGGGACCCAAGGACATATGGGGAGGAACTCTATTGTCTGGCATCAGGACAGGAACTTGGGGGCAGCTTTCTCCCAGACAGGGGTGCTCATAGAGGTCATTGTTTCTGTGCTGAAATCTCCCCTGTTGCAGGGCTGACTGCCAGCCGTATCTGAGTATCCATCAGCCTGGCTCACACTATTAACTCTGCCCTGGTGATTCCTTGAGCGCCCCCCCCCAATCCAATTTGCAGCCCCTCCTGAGCTGTTTGTAGTGGCTTTTGCATATGAATGGCCTGTCCTAACTCAGGCTTTAGACTTTGCTAAAATCTCTCAAACCACCAGCAGCTGGCATCAGTGTGCTCCAAACATATCAATAAGAGGCCAAAGACCTGGCACTAGCACCTTGCTTCACAGCTGAGCCTCACCTGGGCACTTCCAAGCCCAATATAAGTAGCAGCCACGTGTAGACCTCTCTGTAGCTCCTGCTGGGTAGCCCCAGGTAGTGGCTGAATTTTCACCACCTGGGTGGCACCAGATCTACTGCATCTGGTGGACAGCTGCAGACCATACCAGATTACAACTCTACACATCCACAAGTGACACATGTAAGGGGCAGATGCAGTGAGCACCAAAGCCCCACTGAAGCAAGTCCTGTTCCATAGGGGTGTCTCCTGCACAGAAGATCTCCCATTGTAGTTGAAGCTGGTCCTCACAGCCAGTTGGTCTAGAGGTCAATTCCTCCCAGTGACATCAATAGCAATCAAGTCTCAATTACAACAAGACTATGCACAGAGCCCACAAAGGGGTGTGCACTTAGAGTGCCCATCTCAAGTGACTGGGGAGGCTAAGCCACTGGGCCCTATAGGATACCTACTACACAAGGCCACTCAACCATCTCAAGCAGACATAGCAGCTCTACCCAATACATAGAAACAAGCATGGGGGGGGGGGGCAGCCAAAATGCGAAGACAAAGAAGTATGTCACAAATGAAAGAAATGGAATCAAGCAAACTACAGGATACAGAGTTCAAAATAATGGTTATAAGGTTGCTCAAAGATCTTAAGAGAGCTTCAGGGGACTTAGTGAGACTTATAAGAATCTTAGTGAGAATTTCAAAGACATGAAAATGGACCAGTCAGAAATTAAGCATACGCTAACTAAAATAAAGAATAATTTACAGGGATTCAACTGTAGAATAGAAGAGTCCAAGAATCAAATCAACAATTTGGAATATGAGGAAGCAAAAAACACAAAATCAGAATAGCAAGAAGAAAAAAGAATCCAAAAATATCAAGATAGTGTAAGGAGCCTCTGGGATAACTTCAAGTGTACCAAGATTCACATTATGGGGGGTGCCAGAAGGATAAAAGAGAGAGCAAGATATTGAAAACCTATTTGTAGAAATAATGACAGAAAACTTCCCCTACCTGGTGAAAGAAATAGACTTACAAGTCCAGGAAGCACAGAGAATCCCAAACAAGAGGAACCCAAAGAGGACTACACGAAGACACATCATAATTAAAATGCCAAGGGTTAAAGACAAAGAGAAAATCTTAAAGCAGCAAGAGAAAAGCAATTAGTTACCTACAGGAGAGCACCCATACGACTTTCAGCTGATTTCTCAACTGAAACTTTGCAGGCCAGAAGGGAGCGGCAAGAAATATTTAAAGTGATGAATAGCAAGGACCTACAACCAAGATTATTCTACCCAGCAAAGCTATCGTTTAGAATTGAAGGTCAGATAAAGAGATGCACATATAAGAACAAGCTAAAGGAGTTCATCACCACAAAACCAGTATTACATGAAATGTTGAAGGGTATTCTTTAAGAAGAGGAAGAGGAAGAAGAAGATGCCTATCCCTTCCCCAACAACACACACAAAGTTTCTAGTAGGTTTTGTATTTCAGAACTTTAGAACATAATAAATGCTCAATAAATGTTTGTTGAATGAATGCTTGTGAGGATGGTTAGAGGTAGGAAGTAGTGTGATTCAAGTGAGGGATCGCTAAGTAAGTTGAGTGTCCATGAGGGAGAAGAGGAGGCACTTGGCACTGGAGGGGTGGGGCTAGGGATGGGATGATAGAGAGTATCATGCCATCTTGTCTGTTGGCTGAACAGCAGTAGAGATGAAACAGGAATTCCTGAGCAAGGTCAATCAGAAGGGAGATGCTGGGGTTCTTGTTCCAGCATTAAGAAGGGTTCAGGAAATCTGGAGAAGGCTGTGCATAGACTAAATAGAAGTCCAGAGACAAAATATAATTTTGAAAGGCATTTGGGGGTCATAGGAGCCTAGTTTAAAGGAAACTAAGATCTCTTCGTCTCAGGACCCCATGCTTTTTATTAACACAAATTGTCCTGAGGCGAGGCAGAGATATACACTTCAAAGGGTCAGGGTTTCGTATACAGCAGCTGTTCTCAACCTGTGGGTCGCGACCCCTTTGGGGGTCGAATGACCCTTTCACAGGGGTCGCCTAAGACCATTGGAAAACACATATAATTACATATTGTTTTTGTGATTAATCACTATGCTTTAATTATGTTCAATTTGTAACAATGAAATTGGGGGTCACCACAACATGAGGAACTGTATTAAAGGGTTGCGGCATTAGGAAGGTTGAGAACCACTGGTATACAGAGTCATTGTCAGAATGGGGGAAATGCCTATGGCTGTTCAGGTGTTTGGCCAGTAGGAGGCAATAACATGTACATTAAGATGCCCTGAGCTGTCTGGCAGCAAACAATCAATTTAATGTATCCTATTCAGGTTTGGGGAAATGCCATTAGCTATTCCTAGATTCAGCCCTGCTGTCATGCTGGAATTGGCTTACGGCAGGGAGAGTTGCAATGGAGAGGTGTTTTGTGAGGCTGAATTCTTGTTTCTGGAAACCAGTGGTTTGGAGGCGACTGGTGTTATATTTATTCTTCAGTGAGCAGTGATATATAACTTCTAACTTAGAGGGATTAATAGGTCTTACAAGCACAGGAAAACAGGTGGACACCAGCTAAATCTCTGAATATATTAATATATAATATATAACAAGGAAAGGGTGTTTTAAAAACAGGTTTAGTCATACAACTATTATTAATTCCATATTATTTAATTTTATTTTTTCCATTTTTAAATATATCCAGACTGAAATCACCAAGCAAATATATCTGAGGGAGAACCAAACTGTTCTATCAGAAGCTGAAGCTTTTGTTTTAGTTTGACATTAATACAGAGTTGAGTCTGTAGCTTTATTCCATTACTCTATCATAACTCTGAAGGTTCGAGTTATTTCTTAGCTAGATTTTAAACACTCAATAGATTGCTTTTACTCATCCTCTTGTTTTTGTCTTTATAAGCCCCTATTAGTGCTAAGAATAACTTAGTCTATCATGAATGGAAGTCTGTTTTGACATTTAATTGATTGTAAAAATCAATGTTCCTAAAATAGTTTATAAAACAATTATACACCCATAAACTCATGGAGTCCTCATAAAAATGACAGAACACAAATTATTCATTGAATGTGTTAATAATAGCACCCTACCAAAACATCCAAATTAGAAAGGAAGAAGTAAAATTATCTTTGTTCGCAGATGACATGATCTTATAGGTAGAAAACCCTAAAGACCCCACACATGGAAACTATATAACTAATAAATTAATTCAGCAAAGTAACAGGATACAAAGTCAATACACAAAATCAGTTGTGTTTCTATACACTAACAATGAACAATCCAAATGTGAAATTAAGGAATAATTCTATTTGCACTAGCATAAAAAAGAATTAAATACTTTGGTGAAAGACTTGTATGCTGAAAAGTACAAAACATTGCTGTACAAAATTAAGGACAATAAAAAAAAATGAAAAGACATCCCATGTTCATGTATTATGTCTTATAATTGTTAAAATGTTTATACTACCCAAAGCAACCTAAAGATTCAGGGCAATCTTGTTCACAACCTCAATGGCTTTCCCCCCCCGCCCCAGAAATAGAACAAAACCATCCTAAAATTCATATGGAATGTCAAAGCACTTTGAATAGCCAAAACAATTTTGAAAAAGAGCAAAACTGGAGGCTTCATACTTGTGATTTTAAAGCAATACAAGTTACTGTAATCAAAACAGTATTGTACTGGCATAAAGACAGATATGTGTACCAAGGGAACATAATAGAGAGCCAAGAAATAAACTCTCATGTATATGGCCAAATGATCTTTAATTAGGGTGCCAAGACTATACAACAAGGAAAGGATAATATCTTCTACAAATGGTGTTGAGAAAATTGGATATCCATATGCAAAAGAATGAAGTTAGATCCTTACCTTACATCATATACCAAAAGAAATTAATTCAAAATGGATTAAAGACCTAAATATAAAACCTGAAACTGTAAAGCATCTAGGAGAAAATGTAAGGAAAATGCTTTGGCAATGTTTCTTGGATATTACATCAAAAGTGCAGGCAGCAAAAGCAAAACTAAATAAATGGGACTACATTAAACTTAAAAACTTCTGCACAGCAAAAGAAATAATTATCAGAGTGAAAAGACAACCTCTGGAATGGGAGAAAATATTTTCAAAACCTATATCTGATAAAGGTTTAATATCCAAAATACATAAAGAACTTCTATAACTCAACAAAAGAACAAATAACCCACCCAATTTATAAAAATGGCAAAAGACTGGAATAGACATCTCTTCAAAGAAGATATGAAAGTTGCCAACAAGCATATAAAAAGACGCTAAACAGCCCTAATTTTTAGGGAAATGCAAATCAAAACCACAGTGAGTTACCCCACATTCATTAGGATGGTCATTAACACAAGAAATAAGTTTTGGTGAGACTGTAGAGAAATTAGAACCCTTGCACACTATTGCTGTGAATTCAAAATGGTGCAGCTGCTATGGAAAACAATATAGAGACTCCTCAAAAAATTAAAAATAAAATTACCATATAATCAGCAATTTCACTTCTTGGTATATTTCTAAAAGAATTGAAAATAGGATCTTGAAAAGATATTTGTACAGCCATGTTCATTGTTAGCATCTATATCAGCGGTTCTCAACCTGTGGGTCGCGACCCCTTTGCCGGTCGAATGACCCTTTCACAGGGGTCGTCTAAGACCATCCTGCATATCAGATATTTACATTACAATTCATAACAGTAGCAACATTACAGTTATGAAGTAGCAACGAAAATAATTTTATGGTTGGGTCACAACATGAGGAATTGTATTTAAAGGGCCAGAAGGTTGAGAACCACTGATCTATATATATAAAAGCCTAAGCCAGTGAGTCGGCAAACTCATTAGTCAACAGAGCCAAATATCAACAGTATAACGATTGAAATTTCTTTTGAGAGCCAAATTTTTTAAACTTAAACTATATAGGTAGGTACATTGTTATTAACTTAATTAGGGTACTCCTAAGGCTTAGGAAGAGCCACACTCAAGGGGCCAAAGAGCCGCATGTGGCTTGTGAGCCGCAGTTTGCCAACCATGGGCCTAAGCGACCGTTACTACCAGTTGACCAAACAACCAGTCGACCAGTCGCTATGACCCGCATTGACAACCAGGGGGCAGATGCTCAACACAGGAACTGCCCCCTGGTGGTCAGGGTGCTCCCACAGCCAATCTCCTGTGGCCAGCAAATCTCCTGTGGTCCCTCCCTCTGGCCGGCCAGTCTCAAACAGAACTGGGCAAGATGGCTCCAATTGGCCCCAATTGCCAGCCAGGCTGAGGAACCCCACCTGTGCACGAGTTCATGCACCAGGCCTCTAGTCCTATCTAATAATAGACAAACATGGTAATTGACCGTACCTTCGCTACGCCTCCCATTGGCTAATCAGTGTGATATGCAAATTAACCACCAACAAAGATGGCGGCTAATTTGCATACTGCAGGCAGGGCGGGTTAGCGCCATCCCGCCTGCCCTGCCGCCATCCGGGCCTGCTATCTGCGACCCGGGGTGGCAGGCATCCCGTGTGCCACCCAACCTGGAGCGGCCTGACGGGGCAGCAGTGATCCGCCGGCCCGCCTGGCTGCCGTCCGTGTGTCCTGTGTGCGACCCGACCCGGGGCGGTGGGGCAGGACAGCGTGGCTCCTCTGTCACCCCAGCTTCCTCATCACAGCTCCCTTGGGGGACTAAGCCTTTAGTCGGACATCTCCTGAGGGCTCCCTGGCTGCCAGAAGGATGTCTGACTGCAAGCTTAGGCCTGATCCCCCGGGGTGTGGGCCTAAGTCGACAGGTGGACATCCCCCAGGGGTCCTGGACTGCAAATGGGCGCAGGCTGGGCTGACGGACCCCCCCCCCCCAGAGGGCACAAATTTTTGTGCTCCGGGCCTCTAGTTATTTATAATAGCCAAGAAGTGAAAGCAACCTAAATGTCCATCAACAGATTAAAGGATAAAGAAAATGTGGTATATAAATAAAATGAAATATTAGTTGGCTTTTGCAAAAGAATTCTGTGAGATGCTACAACATGGGTGAACCTTGAGGACATTATGCTAAGTGAAATAAGTGAATCACAGAAAGACAAATACTGCATGATTTCATTTATATGAGGTACCTAGAGTAATCAAAATCATAGCAGAAAATAGAATAGTGATTTTTAGGGTCTGGGGGTATAGAGTGAAACAGGGAGTTGTTAAATAGGTAAAGAGTTTCAGTTTCCCAAGATGAAAAAGTTCTAGCGAACTATTGTACAACAATTTTCATAGTGGTAACATTAATATACTATACACTTAAAAATGGTTAAGATGTTAAATTTTGTGTTATATATTTTTACTATAATAAAAAATCATTCTACTTCATGGGCATATTACAGAATTAAAGAGACATGTAGGTAAAGCATTTAGAACCGCACTTGGCTTGTAATATGCACTTGTTTGTTAGCTATTATTGTTGCCACTGATTAATCAACTCAAGCCTAAGCATGATAGGGACTTTTTCAAAGTCTCACAACTATTAAATGGCATCTTAGATCTCATGGATTTTCTACTATTATTTGATTACTTTTAAAACTGAAACTTTCCCCTTTAATGGCAAAAATTTAGGTCTTTGGGTCCTTAACCAAAATTTTCAAATGTTAATATGTTTCTTACCAAACAGTAAAAAAATAAATAAATAAATAAAATTTTAAGGATATGCTGTTCTTCCAATGTAAAACTTTTTATTACTTGCTTTACCTCTTGGAGGCAGTCCATTGCTTTTCCCCAAATCTTTCCCCTCATTTGGCCCCATGTCTAGTCTCATCTGTTGGGGAACCTATTGCGACAAATGAATCTTTAGCCTTTAGCTAACTAAATCTTTAGTCTTATTATCTGGCTTTGCCTCTGAACCTAGCCAGAGAGTTGATCAACAAAGAAAAATTTCAAGGGAGCTGGGATTGTGTCTGTTGTGTTTACTGTTGACTTCCCAGTGCTTTATGTGGTGCAATATTTACATATGAGTGAATAAAGGAAAGGTAAATGCTATTTAAAACAGAATCTTAGAATATCCAAGCTGGAAGTAATCCAAAGTAACCCATTACTGTGGAAGAGCTAGTTTCAGAATTTACTTCTACTGTCTACTGCTTTGTTCATAAATAATATCGATCAGTTACTCTATATGGTCTACATAAAGATGTCTTCCTGAGAGACAAAATTTTGTCAATCTCTTTTTGTCAAAATGCTATTGATGCTACTGAAACAGTTCTCTGAATCTGGCATACTCTCTCTGATTTTTATCACCAGATAGGATAATTCTAAGCCACAAAGACTTTTTCAACCCAATTAGTTTATTTTAAAGGCAGCAGTCTTTTCAGAGGAGATACAGTGTCTCACAGAATATTAGTGGAGATTGTGGCAGGCTTTTAAAAAGAAAATTTGGACAAAGGTGGTCAAATGAGTCTTGTGGGTAAGGGGAGGGTGAGGGGTGATTTTATTAAGGGATCACACTGATGAGTGTGTGACACAGAGGTTTAGCACCAAGGAACAGGATTACTTGGAGAAGCAAGATGCTAGAGGCAAGAAGACCAGAAAAGAATAGTCAATTGCAATAGCTTAGGTAGATAGTGAGGCTACTCCAAAACTTGTTAATGGTTGAAACAGAAAGGAGGGATAAGATATTGCAAAATGAGGCTTTTTGCCCTCTAGAAGGCAAGGACCAAGTCTTAGATGCCCAGCACTGACACAGTGCTGCACTGGCAGGTACTCAATATATAGGTATTTTATGAATTTATGAACTGATTGAAATTGGGGGCCAAGAAAAACCAAGGATTACAGCCTAGATCCATTATATATTTTGCTTTTTTTCATCTAGTTAGCTAAGAATAGTGGTTCCATTCAGAATATTGAGCATGTCAAAGGGACAAATCTAACTCCTGGGAAAGGTGAGTTCAGGTTGGGCCTTGGTGAATTGCTAGTCAGGTGGTAGCTGGAAATCTGAGACTGGGACAAGGGTGGAGTGTCAGGAGACCCAGAGTGTAGAGAGGGATTAGAATGTCCCCAGCAAGTGGACAAAGTTCAATTTTGTGGTGTGAATGAGATTGTAGAAGGCTGGTGTAGAAGAAAATAGAAGAGGTTAGCATGTAGCTCGTTGGGAGAAACATATACCTGAGACCAGGGGAAGGAAGAAAACCAAACAGAGAAAAAAAGGTAATTGAATGAGTCTATCCAAGGGAAGAAAGAATTGAGTTAGGAGATAATAGTCAAAAAGTATACATTTTGAAGAGGAGACTGACATTTTCAGGAGAAGTGAATGAATTTGTACTGACCTCAGAAGATGACCATAAGTTAATATCTAAAAATTGACATATTCAGTAAGAACACTGCAGCCACCTATTGGGTAGCTACTGTGAGCTGGAGAGTTGGTAAGGCACTGGCCTCATTGTCCTTGAGGAACTGAGGCCCAGTTTATCCCTGGTATGTTCTCGTTTTTTTCTGTCGCTTCCAAGTCAAGCACTGTAATCATTCCAGGATTAGAGGATTCAAGTTCACAAAGATCATTTTTGTCTGTATTCTAATAATTGTGCTTTCCTGATGAGTTTCCTTATTATGTTCAGCATTCAACTGGTATATTGGTAAGGAAATAGTGAGGGTGGGGGGAGGTTCCCAAAGAAGATTGTTGCTGAAAGCTTCTGACTTAGTACTCAAAGGTTTGGAAATCTCTGCATATGTACAAAGGCTTAATGGGATTAACTGGAATGAAATACTGAGATCACTACTCAGCAAATATTCTACTCAAAATCTCTAATACCAAAATAACCATGTTTTCACTACACCCAGGGGTCTCCTTGCCCTTATTTTTCCTTACTCTTTTCCACAGAAATACTAACAACATGTGTGAGATGTGTTCTGCTTGGTATTAAGGCAGAGGAGAATGTAAGTCAGATTCCTGTCAAAGACTTTGGATCATGGCTTAAGGCCAGCCTTAAATTTTGTCTTCTGAAAGAAGTGATGTGATTCATTCCCAACAATCTAAAACACTTAGTAATAGAATGATTCAGTTTTCAGAAATCAAGAGGCATTGTGAGGTGACTCAAATGCCATGGGATAAAAATAACAAACTCTTCACAATTCAGTACGTTTTCATCATTTTAAAATTATAAAACGACTGGAAGATACACACACACACACACACACACACACACACACACACACACACACCCTAATTAGTTGGGTGGTGTTATTTTTTTCCCCTGTTGGGCCATTTCTGTAATTTTTTATTCAAAGTAAGATTGACCTGATGTCCACATACAGCTGGCTTTGCCTTTAGGGGACATACTACTGAGGTGGTTCTCAAACTTCAGTATGTATTAGAAGTCCCCTGGAGGTCTGGTTAAAGCACAGATCATTATGCCCTACCCACAGAGTTTCTGAGTCAGTAATTCTGGGGTGGGGCCTAAGAATTTGCATTTATAGCAAGTTCTCATGTTTGAGGTTCCCAAAACTTGTTGGTTAATGGTACTCTCAATGTCTCAGTAACTTCTCACTGTACCCTTTTAAGACGGCCAGACTTACCTGGCAACCCTATTCCTATGTTGAAAGAAGTACCTAACAGTTTTGTTTATTAAGTAGCTAGATCGAAGCAACTTAAAAAGCATTTATGTCCTAAAAAAGTAGGTATTCAAAAATAATAATACCCCTAAATTGAAAGAATGTTTTAATTTTTTTACTAGAGGCCCAGTGCACAGATTCGTGCACCGGTGGGGTCCCTCGGCCTGGCTTGTGCCCTTTTGTAATCCAGGACCCCTTGGGGGATGTCAGACTGCCAGTTTCAGCCCAATCCCCACAGGCCAGGCCAAGGGATCCTACTGGTGCATGAATCCGTGCACTGGGCCTCTAGTATGCATATAAGATCTTTGGTTAATCTCTTCCCTTCCCCCCCTCTCTCTGAGATTCATCAGTCTGTTCCATGTATCCATGAATCTGCATTGAGTGTCTGCCCCATGATGGTCAGTGCACATCATAGCTACCGGTCGAATGGTCGAATGGTCAAACAGTCGCTTAGGCTTTTATATATATACTAGAGGCCCGGTGCACAAAAATTTGTGCACTCGGGGGGGAGGGGGGGGTCCCTCAGCCCGGCCTATGCCCTCTCGCAGTCTGGGACCCCTCGGGAGATAATGACCTGCTGGCTTAGGCCTGCTCCTGGGTGGCAGAGGGCAGGCCCAATCCCTAGGTGCAGCCCCTGGTCGGGCTCAGAGCAGGGCCGATTGGGGAGTTGGGGCGCCGCCCCCTGTCATGCACAGAGCAGGGCGGATC
>NW_005371082.1:1034933-1041545 GCF_000412655.1 Myotis brandtii | reverse complement strand
GGTGGTTGGGGCGCCGCAGCCTGTCACACCCAGAGCCGCAGGGCAGTCAGGAGATTGGGGAGCTCCCCCCTATCAGGCACAGAGGAGGGCTGATCAGGGGGTTGGGGTGCCTTCCCCTGTCACGAACAGAGTAGGGCGGATAGGGAGGTTGTGGCCCCGCCCCCTGTCACACACAGAGCCGCAGGGCAGTCAGGAGATTGGGGAACTCCCCCCTATCAGGCACAGAGGAGGGCTGATCAGGGGGTTGGGGTGCCTTCCCCTGTCACGAACAGAGCAGGGCGGATAGGGAGGTTGTGGCCCCGCCCCCTGTCACACACAGAGCTGCAGGGCGATCAGGGGGTTTGGGCGCTGCCCCCTGTCATGCTGATCCCGGTGCCGGGAGCCTCGCTGCTCCGCTGATCCCGGTGCTGGGAGGCATATTACCCTTTTACTATATAGGATAGAGGCCTGGTGCATGGGTAGGGGCTGGCTGGTTTGCCCTGAAGGGTGTCCTGGATCAGGGTGGGGGTCCTGCTTGGGTGCCTGGCCAGCCTGGGTGAGGGGCTGATGGCTGTTTGCAGCTGGTCCCACCCCCTTCAGGGTGGGGGTCCCCACTGGGGTGCCTGGCCAGTCTGGGTGAGGGGCTGAGGGCTGTTTTCAGGCTGGTGGGTGACTGAAGCTCCCAACCGCTCCTTTTTTTCTTTTTTTTTTTTTTTTCTGGGCCAAGGCCTCTGCTGCTGAAAGCAGGTATCTGGTTTGTTTTGGTTCTATAATCGAAACACTGTATCATCTCCAGCTCTGAGATCCCGGCTGGCTGAAAGCTGGTTTCTAGGGTTTTGTTTAGCTTCTATATTTGTTACAATGTTTCAAACTGCCAGCTCAGAGGCCAGGAAGGCAGGCGGGGAACGTTGGAGTCCTCCTTCACTGAAGCAAGCAAGCCTCATGTTCGCTTCCAGCTGCCTGGCTGCCGGCCGCCATCTTGGCTGGCAGTTAATTTGCATATCGCCCTGATTAGCCAATGGGAAGGGTAGTGGTCATACGCTAATTACCATGTTTCTCTTTTATTAGATAGGACTAGTAGCCCTGTGCATGAATCTGTGTGCCAGTAGCTCACTGCTGCCCTCCAGTAGCTCCCTTCCCCTCTGCCCCTCCCCCCATAGCTTGCCGTCCTGCCCCCTCCTGTAGCTCTCCACCCGCTGTCCTGCCCTTCTGTAGCTCCCTTCCCTTCTGCCCCTCCCCCCATAGCTTGCCATCCTGCCCCCTCCTGTAGCTCTCCACCACCCGCTTGTAGCTTGCTGCCCCACCCTCTTGCTGATCCGTGATCTGGTTATTATGCTGTAGGTCGTTACACTTCACGGCGTAACAACCATTTGCATATTACATCTTTATTATATAGGATAGATTAATAACCAATTACTTAATAATGGACACTGCAAAACTTCTCAAACCTTGGAATCTGGATGTCACTACCCTCACTCTCTGTCTCACATCGATTTTCAACACAGCACTTGCTTTTTATCATAGCAACTGTAGACCCAGGTTCACAAAGATAAGGCATCAGGGAAAGGCATATTGTTGAGAAGAGCTCTGGTTGAAACTGTCAGCTACCTTGAACCAGTGCTTTGCTTGGTGTCTGACAGATGTCCAGTGTCACTGTGAGTTTCTTAAAATTGAAAATACTCTGTGGTACCCCGTGAGTTTGCTGCAGGGCACTAGGCATTTTGGGAGCTGGGTCTCAAGTGTTGTTGATGTTGCTGGTTTAAAGATTTCACTCTGAGAACCACTGTATGAATTTGTCAAATAGTTCACAAGGCACATATTTCTGAGCTTTCTCTCATTTTTCTTTGACAATACTTAATAGTTTTAAAATGTTGGAAAGCAAAAAATTCAGAAAAATATATACAAATTCACCATCAATGATTTTTTTAAATTTCTGTAGCTGAAGAACTGCATAAGGAAGGAATCAGAGAATGAATAAAGATATCACAAAATAGCTGTAAGGTTCAAAGTTAAAAGCACTTAACTATTGTGTGTAGTTGTTACGAAGCACTTAGATAGCAATTATTTTTCTTCATGGCACTTTCCAGTCTTAACTAATCAAAACTGGCAATCCCAGAGAACTGAGTAATGATTAGTGTACTCACTTTACACACAAGAACTGATATAAATTTAGATGACTTGCCTTAGGCCAAAGAGATCTTAATTTGTTGGAGGCAGAAAGCTAAAACCCAGGTAATCAGAAACTGGCCTATCATTTCACTTCAGATTTCCTCAAGCTTCATAGTTAATTTTCACAAAAATCTTGTAAGGTGGGGGAATAGCAAGTAGTCTCATTTGACTAACAGTAAATACACAGCAGTTGTGAAAGTGTGCCAGGGAGATGAGTCATTCGAGAGAGCCCTGAATGAAAGAATGTAGACAGCAAGATGAGTAAAAATACTGAGCTATAGAAAAAGGAAGGCTGGTGGTTACCTTTGGGAATAACTGGGGTTGGGTCCCTGTATCCTCCTGAGACGTTCTCAAAAGAACAAAATTCAAAGCCCTTGGAGGACAAAAGGACAGAAAAATCACTTTATTACAAGAAAAGCAGGCAGTAGTTAATAGTACTCCTTTTTGAGGGGTAGACATTGAGCTTCTGTACGATGCAAGCACTACAGGCGCTCCTTGACATGCTGGCCAACTTATGATTTTCCAACTTTATGATGCTTCACAACACACATTCAGTACTTTCAATTCTGGATTCTGATCTTTTACTGGGCTAGCAATATGCAGTGTTATATTGTCTCATGATGCTGGGCAGCAACATTGAGGTAATTTTGCTGAACTGTAGGCTAATGTAAATGTTCTGAGCACATTTAAGTTATGATAGGCTAAGCAGTGATGTTCCGTAGGTTAGGTGTGTTAAACGCATTTTCACTGAATGGTATTTTTAATCTGTCATTTGGGTTTATAGGGACATAACCCCATTGTACGTTGAGGAGCCTCTGTACTTCAGTGGCGGTCCATAGCCAAGAAGTTAAAAAGAGTCTACTTAGGTACAAACAACAAAGCAAATTTTTCAATGTAGACACTTAATTTTAAGTCGCACATATATAAATAAATAGCCCTACATATATTTGGTGTACCCACAATGCCTCAAACAGTGCACTGTGCATTTAGCAAGTGCTTAACATACATTGCTGAGGTGTCTGCAATATTATTGCAGGATTCTGGAGGAAAAGAGAGAAGACAAGTGGTTATAAATCGAGTAACTGCTTTTTATGTCTATCCTGGAGTCTCAGAGTTAACATACTAATCAGTGATGTAAATGATTGAGCAGAGTATGCTCACTAAGATGACACTGAACTATTAGGTTGTTAAAGCATAGGCACATCAAAAAGTTAGATAAATGCTGCTGGTTCTGGAGTCATAATGAGCAGTCTGCAATTTGAATCCCATCTTTGCTTCTTCTGGCCATGTCACCAAGGCCATTCTTTAAACTTTCAGTTTCCTACCTCATGGATCTGCATAGAACTCAAAAGTGGTAATATATGTGAGTGCATGCTGTAAGTTTTTTATTATGCTCCATTGGAGTCAAGATGATGCTCGGGTGCAAAATACAATTTAACTCCCTGGACCTGCTCCTCCTCTGATTCCTTACTCATAATGCTGGGCTCTCAAATGCATATGCTTACAGGGCGGTAAAGCTGAATAAGTGGGCGTGTGTGCATTGAGGGAGTCCTCAGGCTGCAGAGCTGTAGGCCACATTCCAGTCTAAAGAGACATACTCTGCCACCACCTGTGTGTCCTGAGCCTTGTCTCAGTGGTGTCTTGCACAGACTGCTGTGCAGTGAGAGGCTGGGGCCTGCTGTCCTGCCTGAATATCTTCACCCCCTTCTGCACCTGAGTCGCAATTCCAGGGCCTGGCCTGCCCACTCATTATCACTTCCAACCCACTGCTGTTGGGATGATCTCTCCTCATGTCTCACCCTTGAGATACTAGTAAATCATCCTGTATAGTTCAGGGGTAGGGGGAGGAGGATTTCCTGGGACCCAAGACTTCTAGTGTAAAAACTGGAATGATAAATCACCCTATACAGGGCCAACTTCAATTTTATCTCCTTTAAAACTAATGTTTCAATCTCTCTATTAGGAATTAAGAATTATTTTCTTCCTTCTTTATATGCCACAGCACACCTCTACTTTAGTCCTACTCAGGTGGTAGAATTCTTTCCCAGTTGTTTCTGTTTTCCTCATCAGATTACCGAACCTCTTAGAGTTGTGCCTGGCTTGGGCTTTATACATTAGGCGTACTTAATAGTATGTGACCTTGCTTGAATTGAATTAGTTAATAATTCAGATACAAAATGAGTAATGGCTGATGCTGGGCATCATAATGGACTAAAAAAAGCTGTTTTAGCAGAGATAATGTGATTCTTGGATGAATCAACATGGATAACAGGATATAGGCTGAGATTTCAGTAAAAGAGAATTCTATGTATCAAAAAGCAGCCTTTGACTTTTTTAAATCCTCACCCAAGGATATTTTTTCTGATCTTTAGGCTGAGATTTCAGTAAAAGAGAATTCTATGTATCAAAAAGCAGCCTTTGACTTTTTTAAATCCTCACCCAAGGATATTTTTTCCATTGATCTTTAGAGAGAGTATGGAAGGGAGGGAGAAGTGGGAGAGAGAGAGAGAGAGAAACATTGATGTGAGAGAGACACATCGACTGGTTGCCTCCTGTACCGGGGCCAGGGATTGAACCTGCAACCAAAGTATGTGCCCTTGACAGGAATTGAACCCATGACCCTTCAGTCCGAGGGCCAATGCTCTAAGTACTGGGCCAAACCAGTCAGGGCCAAAAATCAGCCTTTGACTGGAAGAATGGGGGTGGGGGATAGCAGTAGGTATAGCTTGCAAAAGGTGGTTGTGAAATCTACACTCTCAACATTGTCCCACCATCCATATATCTCAGTTTAAGATGAAGATTTCCTGACATAAAGGCTGGACAAAATAATGTTGGAGGCAGTGTTCAGACAGGTGTCTCCATGATACCCAGTGGGCCAAGATGAGTAGTATTTGCCATATTTCCCTCAGAGGTGTCACAACTACTTTTTTTGACCAAGGTAGTATCTGTGTACTGGCTTATTCCTGTCCCAATTGTGATTGTTGAGGTTTGGAAGTCAGGAGTGTGAACTAAGATTAATAGTAGCAAATGATATTACATTATTGTTGAGTCTTTTCCCTGAGAAGGATTTATGTGGGGACACTAAGACTCAGTGAATTACCATTTGCTACAGTCTTCACTGAAACCTTTCTTCCATCATGTGGACTGACCATCTGCTCACAATAACTGCAAATGCACTTCCAGAATTAATAAATCCTCCCTGAATTCTTGCTTATCTTTGAGATGCCTCAGGCAACTGCTCCTTTCTCCACAGCAGCCAGAGCAGCCACAACAGCTGCAGCTGTGGGATTCAGGAGGCCTGGTCTCTGCTCCATTTCTGGCAGCAGGCAACAATGGCCCAGCCACTCTCCAAAAAGGCTTGCAAATTGTAAACCCATTAAGGCTTAACTCCAAGGGGACAACAAAGAGAACTGCCTTTGAATGTGAGCTCTGTGTGGGACCACAGAGGCCTCTGGCACCTGGCTTGTCCTCAGGGCCCAGGCAATCTGTAGGGAAAGTTACAAGCTGCTGAGGGAATGTTTTCACAGGTTTTCCAAACAAAGGGTTCTTTCTTCAAACCTCATGCAACTCTTTTCTGATTGCTAACTAATCAAACCTAGACCTAGTGAAGAGCAGGCCATTTCTCTAAATAGAAAGTGGTGTGTGTGTGTGTGTGTGTGTTGCCGAGTGGTTGATGTGCATTTAATGTTTTTGTGTGTAAGGTTTTTGAGGAGGCAAAGGCATGAAGCCCTGTTTTCAGTTTGACAAGATGGTGAGGGAACTATCGCAAGACACCCCATCTGTCCTAGTAATTTTTTATGTGTGCATACATTCTTGCAGCTGTTTTGTATACTGAGTATATTTCATGTTTTGGCTTAAGTCACCCGCTCTCCCTGGAAGCTGAGAGTTATTTCAATCCTCACCTTAGGGTCTGTTTCAGTCTGTGTCCTCTCATCTGTCTGTCCTATTTTCTTCCGGGAGTCTATATTTACCCATCTGTCTTAAATTACTGCTCTGTTTACTTTCCCACCCAGGAACCTTCCCTCTGTTGGTCGCAGGCCTTTTGTGTTTAGTGTGAGTGCACTTACATGAAAGCCCCCTGGACTCAGAAACCCCTACAGGCTGCTGGAGAATTGTATTAATGACTGATTCACCACTTGGTGTCTGCTTCCACCTAGTCAAAGCCTGCCAGAGCCCAGGTTGGGGGTCGGGTGGGGAGGAGGGGGGCTTTTGGAATTGTTGCAGCAGCCTACAAAACTCCACCTCTATTAACCTTGTTTTTTTCAGTTACTTACTAGTAGTTTTGTAAGTTTCACAATTCAGTATCTTAGAGTTTTAAGAGTGTTGTATTTTGTTTATTTTATCCACAAAATAGTGTTTATTGTGAGGTGACCTATCAATTCAATCTTCACCTTACTGATCAATATTTCTTATTTGTGTTAATCTTGGCCTTTTTGGTTATGAGAGGCTGGGGCGGGGAGGTGC